>NW_020837990.1:6380412-6571725 GCF_003676395.1 Aethalodelphis obliquidens
GTCTAGGATTTTCTAGATATGAAATCATGTCATCTGCAAATAGAGACAATTTTACTTCTTCCTTTCCAATTCTGATTGGAATTGTTGTTTATTTCTCTTTCTTGCCTGACTGCTCTGGCTAGGACTTCCAATACTATGTTGAATAGGAGTGGTGAGAGTGGGCACCCTTATTTCTGATCTTAGAGGAAAAGCTTTCAAACTTTTAACATTGAATTTGATGTTAGCTGTGGACTTATCATATATGACCTTTATTTATGGTGAGGTATGTTCCTCCCATGTCTAATTTGTTGACAGTTTTTATCACGAACAGATGTTGAATTTCGTTGAATACTTTTTCTGCGTCTATTGAGATGATCATATGATTTTTATTTTATTCTATTAATGTAATATATCACATTTATTGATTTGCATATGTTGAACTATCCTTGCATACCAGGGATAAATCCCACTTGATTATGGTGAATGATCTCTTTAATGTGCTGCTGAATTTGGTTGCTAGTATTTTATTGAGAATTTTTGCATTTATATTCATAAGGGATATTGACCTATAGTTTTCTTTTCTTTTAGTATTCTTGTCTGGCTTTGGTTTTTGGCTGCCTTCATCAAATGACTTTGGGTTAACCCAACTCCTCTTTGAGTTTTTGGAAGAGTTTGGGAAGAGTTGGCATTAATTCTTACTTAAATGTTTGGTAAAATTCACCAACGAAGCCATCTGGATTTAGGCTTTTCTTTGTTGGGAGATATTTGGTTACTGATTCAATCTCCTTACTAGTAATTGGTCTGTTCAGATTTTCTATTTCTTCATGATTCAGTCTTGGTAGGTTGTATGTTTCCAAGAATTTATCCATTTCTTCTAGGTTGTCCAGTTTGTTGGTATATAATTGTTGATAGTAGCCTAATTTGATCCTTTGTACTTCTGTGGTATCAGTTGTAATGTCTCCTCTTTCATTAATAGTTTTGTTGATTTGGGTCCTCTCTCTTTTTCCCTTGGTTAGTCTAGCTGAAGTTCTGTCAATTTTGTTTGTCTTTTCAAAGAATGAATTCTCAACTTTGTTAATCTTTTCTACTGTTTTCCTATTCTCTATTTCACTTTCTGCTCTAATCTTTATTATTTCCTTCCTTTTGCTAATTTTGGGGTTAATTTTTTCTTTTTCTACTTCCTTGAGGTGTAAAATTAAGTCATTTATATGGGATCTTTCCATTTTCTCAATGTATGCATTTATAACTATAAAATTCCTTCATAGAATTGTTTTTGCTGTATCACATAAATTTTGGCATGTTGTGTTTCCATTTTCATTTGTCTCAAGATATTTTTCTATTTCTCCTTTAATTTCTTCTTTCATCCATTGGTTGTTCAGGAGAGCTTTGTTTAATTTCCATATATTTTTGAACTTTCCAGTTTTTAACTCTAGTTACTAACTCTCCTGTTATTGATTTCTAGTTTCATACCATTGTGGTTGGAGAAGATATTTGGTATGATTTCAATTTTGAATTTGCTAAGACTTGTTTTGTGGTCTAACATGTGGTATGTCCTAGAAAATGTTCCATGTGCGCTTAAGAAGAATATATGTTCTGCTATTGTTGGATAGATTGTTCTGTGTATGACTATTAGGTACATTTGATCTATAGTCCTGCTCAAATCTGCTGTTTCCTTATTGATTCTCAGTCTGGATGATCTATCCATTGTTGAGAGTGGGATATTAAAGTCTCCAACTATTGCTGTTTATTTCTCCTTTTAGTTCTGTTAGTATTTCTTTATATATTTGGGTGCTCTGATGTTTGGTGCATAAATATTTATAATTGTTATATCTTCTTGATGAATTGACCCCTTTATCATTATATAATGGCTTTCTTTGTCTCCTTTTACCATTTTTAGTTTAAAGTCTATTTTATCTGAAATTTACAAATAACTCATGCAGCTTAATATCATCAAAACCAACAACCCAATCAAAAAATGGGCAGAAGACCTAAATAGACATTTCTCCAAAGAAGACATACAGATGGCCGAGGCACATGAAAAAATGTTCAACATCACTAATTATTAGAGAAATGCAAATCAAAACTACAATGAGATATCACCTCACACCAGTCAAAATGGCTATCATCAAAAAATCCACAAACAGTAAATGCTGAAGAGGGTGTGGAGAGAAGGGAACCCTCCTACACTGTTGGCGGGAATGTAAATTGGTACAGCCACTATGGAGAACAGTATGGAGGTTCCTTAAAAAACTAAAAATAGAGCTACCATATGATCCAGCAATCCCACTCCTAGGCATATATCCATAGAAAAACATGGTCTGAAAGGATACATGCACTCCAATGTTCATTGCAACACTGTTTACAATAGCCAAGACATGGGAAGCAACCTAAATGTCCATCAAAAGTGGAATGGATAAAGAAGGTGGGGGGCACATATATACAATGGAATATTACTCAGCCATTAAAAATAATGAAATAATGCCATTTGCAGCAACATGGATGGACCTAGAGATTGTCATACTGAGTGAAGTAAGTCAGAGAAAGAGAAATATTGTATGATATCACTTATATGTGGAATCTAAAAATAAATATACAAACGAACTTATTAACAAAACAGAAACAGACTCAGACTTAGAGGACAAACTTATGGTTACTGGTGGGGAAGGGTGGCGGGAAGGGATAGTTAAGGAGTTTGGGGTTGACATGTACACAATGCTATATTTAAAATGGATAATCAACAAGGACTTACTGTATAGCACTGGGAACTCTGCTCAATATTATGTGACAACCTAAATGGGAAAAGAATTTGAAAAAGTATAGATACATGTATATGGACAACTGAATCACTTTGCTGTACACCTTAAACTAACACAACATTGTTAATCAACTATACTCCAATATAAAATAAAAAGTTAAAAAAAATAAAGTCTATTTTGTCTGATATAAGTATAGCTACCCCTACTCTTGTTTTGTTTTGTGTTGTTACCATTTGCATGAAAAACATTTTTCCAACTTCTCATTCTGTTCATGTATTGTTTTGCTAATTTCATTTAAACGTCTATCTGTGTGTTCTTGTAGTTTCTAAACTTCTTTAAGAGGATTATTCTGAATTCTTTGTCTGACAGTTCATAGATCTCCATTTCCTGAGGGTCAGTTATTGGAGCTTTATTAGTTTCCTTTGGTAGTGTCACGTGTACTTGATTTTCATGATCCTTGATTCCTTACATTTGTATCTGTACATTTGAGACAGCCGTCTTCTTTTCCAGACTTTACAGGTTCACTTTGGCAGAGACGGTTCTTCACTAGGCTTCTCAGGTTGGAGTTCTAGATGTGTCAGGTGGTAGCCTCCTCGGATAGGTGGGGCTTACTATCAGGGTCTATTTTTGGATGAGGCCACTGCCCAAGCTCTGAGGTTGGGGGGCTGCCATTGGCTGAGAACAGTTAGATAGGACTGCTGGCTTGGTTCCCTGCACATGCAAGGCTGCAGGATAGGTTCTGTGGTTGTCTGAGTTCTCTGGTCAGTCTTCCTAGATTGTTGGTACTGGGTACTATACTCAGCAGTAGATGCGGCTGTGAATTAGCTTCCCTGCGCTGCGGGGGGTGGGCAGCAGAACGGACCCAAGGCCTGCATAGCTTGTTTTGGGGACATAAATTAGGTAAGACTGTGCACTGACTTCCCAGGCGGATGGGTGCACTGGTTTTGCTCTGTAGACAGGAAAAGCTATGGGATATGCTCTCTGTTCAAATGCCACTGGAAGGAGGGTTGTTGTAAGATGGGCTACACAGCATCCTGTGTCCTCTGGTTAGGTTCCCTGGTTGGATGGGCTGAAGGCTGTATTCAGCAGTGGGTGGGGCTATAAGTTAGTTTCTCTGTTGGGGTAGGTCCCGCAAGGCTATTCTTTAGGGGTCAAAGTTCTCTGGCCTGATGGGCCACCATCATAGCTATACAGATGGGAAGGACCACTGACCAGGTTCTTTGCTCAAGTCTTGCTGTAACCAGAGTTGCAAGATAGCTCTGCAACTAGAGATGATAGGTTTCTTGTTTGGGTCAGGCCAAGGGCTGTATTCAGCTTTGGGCAGAGCTATAAATTAGTTTCTCTGCCAGCTGGGGTTGCAGAACAGGCCCCAGGGCTGTCAGGGCTCTTTGCTGGGTGATCAAATCAGACAGACCTGCATGCTTAGCTCCCTGGACAGACATGGTCACTGAGTTGGCCCTGCAGGCTCAGAGCCACTGGCTGGGTTCTCCAGTCAAGTGCCACTGTAATCGGGGCTGCAGGGTGGGCTACTGAGATTCCCAGGAGCTCTGGTGAGGTTTCCTGGCTAGCAGGGTTGGAGGCTGTATTCAGCAGTAGGTAGGGCTATGAGTTAGCTCCCTTGCCTGGTTGGAGGAGCAGACCAGGCTCCAGGGCTGACAAAGCTTTTCGTTTGAGGTCCCAAATCAGGCAGACTTGCACCCTGCCGAGTTCCCTGGTCAGACTGCACCACTGTCTTGGCTCTGCAGATGAGTAAAGCTCCTGGTTGAGACTACCACTTAGGTGCTGCTAGTAGGAACTTGGTCTGCCAAAATCCAAACGCTGGTTCCTACAAGCCCTCCTCCCTTCTCCATCACAATCTGATTCCCAGTGGTCAAGCTCCACAGATTCCCCTGCGATCCCCCTGAAGCAAGACAAGAGTGGGACTCCCAAGAAGTGAGCCACAACAGTGGGGAAGCTGGATGTCCAGCCCGGGCTCTCTTTTGCCTCTGGAGGAACCATAGGCTCAGGGGAGACCTCTCCATGTGGTGCTGCGCCAGCCTGGGGGAGGGGCAACGTGGTCAGCGTGTGGTTGCTCCCCTTAGCCTCCTGATGTGATCAGTCTTGGTCTCTGTGGTACGGGGTGTGCTTCAGCCTCACCTCTGTGTTCGAGGATTTTCACAGTGGTGTCTTGTCCATGAATAGTTGTTCGTTGTTCTTCTTGTGTGAGGGCTTGAAATCAGGACTGTCCTATGTCGTCATTTTGGTGACATCACTCCATCCCTGTCTCTGTTTAATGCAAAGGTTAAACATGTAAAAATATATATGGCTTTAATCATATTGCGGATATAATTTTGTTTTTGTTTTTCATATTTCTTATTATATCATGGGTATATATGATATACATGTGATATGTATGTATATATGTCTATGATGTATATGATACATATGTGTGTCATATGTGTTATGATATATATTATATCATATATACTTTTTCATATTATAAAATTATTGCTAACACTGAGCAGTTACTAAGTGTTGAGCATTGTGTTAATTTTTTTCATTAATTATCTCACTTAATCTCACAACAATATTATGATGTAAAAACTTTTTTCATTAATTATCTCACTTAATCTCACAGCAATATTATGATGTAAAAACTTTTTTCATTAATTATCTCACTTAATCTCACAACAATATTATGATGTAAAAACTATCATTATCCTCACTTTACAGATAGATAGTTGAAGCTTAGAAAGGGAATTGGTGGAGCTGGTATGTCCAACCCAGATCCATTTGAGGTCAGAATACAGGCTTTTAACCACTACTCTATTTCACAATGATTTAAAAAATTGTGATATAATTACATACGGTAAGATCCACAGACCTTAAGTGTATAATTTGGTGAGTCTTGACAAATGTATATACATGTAACCACAATCATTTTTAATGGCTGCATGATTCTCCTCTGAATCTAATTTGAATTTTTAGCCTAGTAAGTAGGAGGATAGCCAGTGGTACAATGCCCTGTCTTCCCTTCCAGGCTGCCCTGGACACCCCTCCCCAAACTTTTCATAGTCTGGCAGCTAGAAGGTTAACACCTGGCATAGTAGGGCCTTCAGAATCCTTATTTGTACTGGTTGTTTAATGTTTTGACTATTATTTCCTACCTAGCCAATTCCTCTCTTGTTTGACGTTAGATTAAAAAATTTTACTTAAAACACTGCAATGAACAACGTGTACAGATCACAGTCTTTGTGTGACTCTATTATTATTTCCTTAGAGAAGATTTCTGGAAGTGAAATTACTAGATTAAAGGGCATGGACCTTTTTTTTTAAAAACAGCTTTTGACATATCATTTTTGTGTGTAAAGGTTTTCTCTTTTTAAGATCATTTCCTTAGAGGAAATGTCAAGAACTGGGATTATTAGGGCATAAATATATGAAAGGTCTTTGATGTGCACTGAGGCAGGAGTTTTGCACGCTGACCAAGCCTCACTCCCTAGCTCACTTAGCGGATTTGAGTTTTGCCGAAAGTTAGCTTTCCTTGGGACGGTCAGCTGAAGGTTATAAACGTGTCCTTTCCATGGCCAATCCTAGTGTGGGGATGACTGGGTCTCAGTGGGCCATTCCCCAACTTCTGAATGGGTAGCAAATTATCATCTGGGGAAGGGAAGGTACTCAAATTTCTGGGAAGCCACCCTGCCTTTCTGGTTTTTCTCCTGTCTCATAGTGGAGACCTTGCCTGCCTTGTCCAGCACCTGGAGGACACCTTATAAAAAGGCAGCTCCTCTGATGCATCTTTGTGCCTCCAAAGCTAGCATGGAGCCTGGCACATACTGGTATCCAATAAATAGTTGTCAAATAACTAAAATGAGCCTCTACTATGTAGGAGGTTCTGCTCTGTTTGTTCACATACAGTATCTAATTTAATAGCCAAAGCCATCCCGAGAGGTGGGCTTCATTATCCCTATTTACAGATGAGTAAATTGCTCAAAGAGGAAAGACACTTGCCTGAAGCCACACAGCTAAGGTGCAAAGTTAAGATTTGACTCCAGACATGATATTTCTTTCCATTATCATTGGAATGTGATATGTGAGTCACACCGTTTTTAAAAACGGTGAGGGGTGCTGTCGGTGCTCCAGTCAAAGCCTGACACTGAACTTCCAAGGAGAGGACTGTGGGTCAGAGACTCGGGGAGTGCTCCCTCCCCCTTTCTCCCTCCCTCACTCGCTCTCACCATCACTGTCTCTAGCTTGGTCTCTGTGTCTGTAGATACCAGTGAGCTGCAAAGAGAATTACCCCCCTTATATTAATAGGACTTCTCAAAGAGTGGGCTGCAGACCACAGGCATCAGAATCCCCCACCGCATGCAGATTCCTGGGTATCCCCACAGCTATTAAATCAGACTTTCAGAGTCGAACCCAGTCAAATCTGCATTGTAACCATTTCAGTATGTAATTATCATAAGCACACCCTCAAGTTTGAGAACCATTGCCTTAGGAAGAAGTGTCCACAGTTGGAGCTGCAGGCCTGGCGGGAGGGGTTGTAATCAGGGACAGACATTGTTCAAATTTGGGTCACCAAGGTGCCCTGGGACTGTCCAGCATGACTGAGAGAAGACCCTGGACTTGTCCCAGGTGGGTGTCACATCTCAGACACACAGAGCTGCCCTGTGCTGTGATATGACCAAATCAACAGTCCCATCTCAATTGACATTTGGTGGAAGCAAGATGTCATGTCAATTACTGATCAGACTGTCACTGGACAACAGACCAGAGAAGTGTTGCCTCGAAGCATAAGTATATGTTTTCGCCTTTTCTTCATGTTCTTAGGAATGTTCTTTGACCTTCGCTTGGCTTCTGGGGCCAGAGACTTCAAAGGCAGACAAGGTGGGTGGAGTGGAGGATAAGGGAAGGATGGGAGAGGCACTTTATAACATCAAGAGAGGAACTAGGTGGGGCCCCATGTTTTATTGAGAAACCACAGCAGAAAAATATCATCTGTGGTTGTTTTGGGTACAAAAGACTCTGGGGTTAATTGATTAATTTTCTTCCAAACTTTCTGTATCTTCAGATTTTCTTTAACAAACGTGGAACAATAATACCTACTATTATGATATCAGATGGCAGACACTCTTCTAAGCACTTACATGAATGAACTCATTTCATCCTCACAACTACCCCATGGTGGAGGTCCTATTTTTAGCCCCCTTGTACAGATGAGTAAATTGAGGTACAGAGACATTAAGTAATTGTCCCAAGGCTGCACAGCTAGTAAGTGGCATGGGTGGGATCTAACCCAGGCAGTTTGACTTCAGAAGCTATGTGCTTAGCCTCTATCCTCTACTGTATTTTATGTTTACAAGAAGATGAGCATTCAAAAAAGACTTTGACACAAAATTATTCAGAGCCCCACCCACACCCGTGTGCTGTCTCTTTCAAGTGGTGAAGTAATAACACCAACATTTACCCTGCACTTACTTGGGACCAACTGATTTCTTTCCATCAACTCATTCGATTTTTATTACTTCCTAAGCCTGCACTGTCCAGTATGGCAGCTACTCCCTACATGTGGCCACCGGGTATCTGAAACCTGGTTAGTCTGAATTGAGATGTGCTGTGTATAGTAAATACATGCTGGATTTCAAAGACTTAATATTTTAAAAAAAGACGATAAAACAACCCCTTAAATTTTTTCATTGATTACACGTTGAAGTGATAATCTTGTGGATATCTTGGGTTAAATAAAATACATTAGGATCAGTTTTGTCTGTTTCTTTTTACTCTTTATAATATATGTGCTAAATATTTAAAACTCGCATCTCTGTGGTTTGCATTTGTGGCTCATGTTATATTTCTGTTGGATAGCGCTGGTCTAGAAGGTAGGCGTATGTTGCCATCTCCTCACTTTTCCGATGAATAAGCTGAAAGGGTAAGTAACCTGCCGGGGTGATCCAGAGGCAGGATTGACATCCAGGCTCTGGGCTCCACCTCGCCGCACTGCTTTCTTCTCTGCCCTCACAGAATCTCGAATCCCACTGATCGGACAGTCATGTGTATGTGAAATGAGTAGTGAACAAGGAGTTCCGCGCCGATACCCCAAGTCACAAACACGTGCTAGGCACAGGTCAGGCGGGAGGCGTGGTGGGAGACGCCACCGCCCTTGTTGCTTGGCCCCGTGCAAGGTGACAGCTACCATGATTGCTGACGTTTCCCAAGTGCTCACCATTGCCAGGCACTGTGCAAGGCACTTCATCCACATCCCCTCATTTAGTCCTCAAGACACCATTGCCGTTTGTAGCCCTGATTAAGAGAAGGGAGGACTGAGCCTTGGCGAGGTTAAAGCCATTGTCCAGGGTCACACAGCCAGTGTGGGCTGCAGCTGGGACTCAGTCTCGACTTTGTCCACATCGAGAGTTTGTGCTGTTGAACCTGCCTTGCCAACCACAGACGAGGGGTCGGGAGGCAATGTACATACTCAGGGAACTCTTACAGTGTAGGAAGTGACAGGGGAGCCAGCGCAGAGCCGCAGCACAGGGGACAGGGCCCCACCCCCCACCACCACCGCGAACTAGCATTGGTGAACAAGGGAAACAAGAGAGCCTCTTGAGAGCTAACCTAGAAAATCAACACATCCCAGGTCAAATCAGGAGACTTGTTGGCTTCCGGCTAAGAAAGACTCACCACAACCTGGACAACGTGCCCTTGGGAAGAAGACATGTGGATGAGGAAGGAGGTCGGCAGGGGAACGCAGGTTTCCCTGGAACTGAGCACTTGAAGGTCATCTGCATTCAGGACTAGAATCTTTCTGGAAGAGTATAGCTTGGACAGTCCTGGGGTGAGAAAAGCACTTTCAAAGGAGACTATTAAGTTCATTCCTCTGTGGGGATTCCCTCCAAACTGAATGAGCAGTTGGTTTTCTGAGGGTCTGCTTCTGGGAAGAAGTTATTTCTATGCTAATGAGAACCTTCTAGACTGTGTGACCCTTAGGTTTCTTTGTGGTAAATTAATGAGCGTAGCTTTGGAGAATTCACTGGTCTCACTCACATGGGTGGTATTTGGCCTCGTTCCTGGGCTCTTTCCCTTTGGCTTTGTCCCTGTGGCTCTCAGACTATCGCCAGATCTTGATCTTTCTAGAAAGACTTCTTCTGGTATCTGTTCTCAGGTGCCAGTGCAGCAGGACAAGTTGGACCCAGGGCTCTTCTTCCCCTGACTGCCGGGGAAGGAGCTCAGATACCCCAGGACTTTGCACGGACTTGAGGTTTCCTTTCACTTCCCCCCTTCGTTTTTTCTAGAGTGTATTGCAATAGCGTCTATGAAGAGCGGGGAGGGTTCTTGCTTGTTTTGGTTTTGGGGGTCCATCTGCTTCAAAAATTTGAAAGCTCTAGTTCTTATGCTTTTTTTGGCTTGAGGTGAATCATTTCTTCAGGACCTTATCATCTTGGAGAATTCACAAAACCTAGGTTCTGGGTGCTGCTAGCTGAGCAACAGCTCCCTGACTGAGGTTAAGTCATCAAAGTAATGTTGAGTTGGCCAGCTAGTAGCTTTCCTCGATGACATCTTCCACATCAGAGTTTCTCAACCTCAGCACGAGGGACATTTTGGTCTGAATAATTCTTTGTTGTGGGTCCCATGCATCGTAGGGTGTGTAGCAGCATCCTGGCCTCCACCCACTAGATGCACGTCACCACCACCACCAACACCAACAACCAAAACGTCTCCAGACGTGGCCAGACGTCCCTGGTTGAGAACCACTGCTCTGTGGAGTCGAGGTCTCTTTCAAATTTCAACAGACCAGGTACTATGGGGGAGTCAAAAGAGCTAGGGATTGCTTGTGTCTGTGGGTGTCTGAGTGTTGGGGTGAGAGGGAAGGAGAAACGTTCATTAAAAAATTCATTGTATTCACATTGTAGAGTCTGATCCAGGGCACAGGGTTAGAGTCAGACTCGAATTCAAATTCTACGTCTTCCACTTATGAGTTAAGTAATTTTCAGCAAGTTACTGAACCTCTCTTACCTTAGTGTCCTCATCTATCATGTGGAAATAACAGTATATCTCTAAAATGAGATATTGGAAGTGAAGAGCAAGTGTGCAATGAACATTGGGAATTCTCTCTCTGCTCCGTGGGATCTAGCTAAGATGAGTTTGAGCCTCTAGTCCCAGACTGGCTGTGGTCTGAAACCCTGCTGAAGAGGAATTCCCAGGGGGACCTGTGAGCTCATGCTTGCCTTTATCTGTGAGTTTCTGTTTCTAGATCCATGTTTTCTGTTCTTCTCCATGGGTGACAATCTCACTTCTTTCCTTAACTTCCACCAAAACCAAAACAGAAACAAAAGTAAAAACTCCCTTGCAAAAAAATCCATGAGTATGATCGAGTTACTGAAAATGAGTGGCCACACTGTACCCCTCCATGCACACACAATTTTGAAAGTGTACATTGAAATTCCTGTCCTTGAAAATCACATGGGTTACCTTGCTTTGGGGAGGTCTCTTCTTGACCCTTCACCCCAAAGGTGAAAGGCCAATCCTCTGACTCCTTTCCGCCTCTCTTCCTGACTGTTCACCTTTCTCCTCCTCCTTGCTCTGCCTCCTTCTCACCATGCAGGTCCTGGTCCACCTCTCACCTTCTTGGAGAAGTCATCCTTGACATCATTTTATGCAAGTGCCTCCTTTCTTTTCTACTAGCCACTCCCTATCACTTTGTTTTCTTTATAACTCTTATTACTACAGAGGTCACCTAGTTATTTACTAGTCCAGTTGTTTATTGCCCATCTCGCTCCACTAGGATGTAAGCTTCATGAGGATAGGACCATTATCTCTCTGTCCATGCAGAACTCCTGTCCAGAACTGATCTGAGCTGTCCTGGCACCTCTATTCCCACAATAAGGTTAGATCTGTAAATGGCATCATGCCAACCTTAGCCTCCCTCCCCCCATCTCTTGCCCAGTGTTGAGTTATTTGACGAGGCACCTCCCTGCTTGAACACCCCCTTCCGACTCTACACCTTCTGTAAAGTGTGCTGTATGCACAGCCTTTGGTAGTTGGCCCTTTGGGGAACAAAGCAACAGGGGTGTTTTCTGGTGGGGTACATGGTGCAGAAAAAGGGCAGCACGTGAACAGGATGTAAAACCTAGAGCAGCGAGCAAGGGTTCCAACATCAGCAGAAGAAAGAATGCAGATCTAAAGGTAACTCTGGGAAACGTAAGTCCCCCTCCATAATCCTTGGAGGTGTGGGGAGTGACCCCGGCTCCCCACTTGTATGGGCTTGGAAGCAGAGGGTAATAACTCCAGACAGCTGAATGCTTTAGGGACATATAAGTAGCTGATACACAGGTGACATTTTCCCTTAAAAGGATGCCCAAGACCAAAGCCGCACAGGAGGATTATAGTAAGGGTCTTGGAAGAGGATTGATTCTGCTTTTTTGGGGAACTTGGACTTTGGGGTTCTGGTTTCCTGGGTTACCAGCCTGGAGGACTCTGAGGCTGGCCCAGGTGGGGAAGGAGGTGGTGACCTGGAGAGCCTTTCCTAGGAGTGTCAGCAGGTGGCGCCCTAAGCCAAGCATGTCCTGGGCAGCTAAGCCAGCAGAGCGGGAGGTGGTTCTCCAGGCCACTTCCCAGGAAATGACTCACCAGGATGACTTCAACAGTGGGGTGTTCGTCACTAGGTTCAGTGGGGTGAGACCCAGGAGGACTGTATCGCCTGTTATATCTGAGGTGAGGGTGCAGCTGGGGGTGCCCTTCTTGACTCATTCATTCATCTGACATTCATCTGACGTTCTAATGAATGCCTGGACCGGAGGGACATGGCAAGCATTTCTACAAAGATACCCCTGTCCTGTTTCCTTCTGAGTTTGGGCAGTGGAGTGGAGGGTGGAAGTGAGGGCCAAAGACTGGTATCTGAACATGGAAAATGTGGGATGTGAATGACACAGTGGAGAGCGCCCCAGCCCAGCCCCGCCCACGGTTCTATCTAGTACTCTCCCTTCTTTGACATTGGGCACTACATTCACGACTGTACTACGTCTCTGACATTTATTGCAAACTGTCCTAGAATCTGATAAGCTTTTTCTAAGTACATATCTCTCCACCCAGCTGAATGGTAAAGCATGCTAGGTCAGAAATTATGTCTCGTCTATCATTATTATCTTACCAACTCCCACCCCAGCCACTGCTTTCCGAGCATTCAGCACAGGGACTAGAACATAGGATGTTCAATAAAGATATGGTGATGATGATGATGTTGGTGATGATGGTGATGATGATAAATCCATGGGCCGTCTGTATCGAGGTACTAGGAATGTGACAGAGGTCCTGCTTGGCAAGCCCTGAATGTCACAGATACTAATAGAGATGTCAGTGGTTACTGAGACAGGGAGGTGTGTGGATTGGACTTGAGGGTAATCAGAAGTTCTGCTTCAGAAGCAGCCATGTCTCAGGAAGCAGGTGGCAAAGAGAGGCCTCTCAGCGAGGCCATCACTCCCCTCATTATCATCCTGTGCCTCTATACTTCAGAGGATGATGAATAAATTACATTTACCGTAACAGTATGAAACCCCCTAGGCAAGAACTTAACCCTTAGCCCCTACTGGTTTGAAATCTCCCAGTGATAGAAGGATGTAAGGCAGTGTTACTCCCTGGGCACGATTATAGGTAATGATATTCATTATTCATTCATTCATGCGTGCCTACATGTATTCATTTGTTGAGCACCTACTATGTGCCAGATACTGTGCTAAGTGCTGAGATCCAATAATGAGCTGAAACAGACATGGCCCCTGTTCTCACTGAATTTAAAATCTTGACAGATGTCAATCAAATTATCACACAAATATAGAATTACTACTGTGATAAGCTGCAGAGGAGAGGTATGTGGTGACATGAAAGCTTGTTCTAGGAGAATTTAGCTGGGAAAGGAGTCCCTCTGTCACCCCACAGAGGCAGGAAGCCAGCACGGTAACATGTCTGAGCAAAGCTAGATGTGGCTTCTACTGAGATCGCCTGACTTCCGTCCTCTCAGAGGCTAATGGACTGACTGTTTTGTATTTGGATTTGGGGGAGGTCATGTCCTGAAGGGCAGCTAGAAACAAAAGCTCTACCACATTAGGGGTTTGATCAAACAGCAAGATGCCCAGTTGCTTGTCCAGGATTCACTGATCATCTAATCTATCATTTTAAGTGGAAAGAGCTACCGAGAATAGGGAGATAAATGTTTTAGTTAGGATGATCAACTTGTCCTGGTTTACCTGGGACTTTCCCAGTTTGGGCATTGAAAGTCTCATGTTCTGGAACTGTTCTGGTTTTAGAACTGAAAGCTCCACATCCCAGGAACCCCCTGAGTCCTGGGCAAACCAGGATGGTCATTTATCCTAGTTCAAGCCACTGCCCAACTCTGCCTCTCAGTTTCCTCCTCTGTGAGATGAAGAAGTTGGATGAGAACAGGGGCTTCTCAGCCCCAGCTGCTCATTAGAATTACTGAGGAAGCACCTCAAAAATACCAATGCCCAGCTTCTCTTCCAGAGCGTTGGTTGGGGTGAGGGCCGGGTATCAGTGATGCTGGTGTGAGGCCAGGATGGGGAACCATTGCTCTGAGAATCTAGAGTCCTTTCTGGTGGTCTGATCCTCATTTGCGGTGAGTGTTATACCTGAACCCATTCATTAATTTATCCCTAAGCTCAAGTGCTGGCCTGTGTGGCCACTGTTGTTCCTGCTGACAACAGCAGGTTCCTTTCTTTTCCCTCTTCTCCTTCTCCCTTTGCTGCTCTCTTGGTCTTTCTACCTCTGATACCTGGATTCCTAACACTGGTTCTACCCAGCTTTGCCCACTAGGCCTGGACCAATCAATGGTCCTCTAATCAGTGGTCCAATGATATCAATGGTCCAATGACATCCCCTCCTCTGTCCTTCCTCTTTCTTGGCCTTCCCCTTCCCCAGCCTCTCTCAGTTCTCATCAGAGAAGCTGAAAGAGATCTCTAGGTTCAGATGTCCCCTCCGCTGGGGCCAGAGCCAGGCCCTGTGCCCCGGGAGTTCTCCTCCTCTCCCTCTTCGCAGTAGAGACCATTTCCAGTGTGTGCCTCCTCCCAGTTGTTTCCTAGGGATCACCCAGCCCGGGGGCCATGTGGCTGCCTGGAGGCCTTAATTTCATTCCTATTTTGGGGTCAGAGGCTGGTACATAGCTCCCTGCTTCAGACACTAATGTGCTCTGTGGCTACAGAAATAGACCAACAAATATATAGTCAGTTGAGTTTTGGGCAAAGGTGTTAAGGTAATTCAATAGGGAAAAGATAGTCTTTTCAATAAACGGTACTGGAATAATTGGATGTCCAAAATGAAAAAAATGGACCTCGACCTTTACCTCACATCATACACAAACGTTAACTTGAAATAGATTATAGATCTAAATGTAAAAGCTAAAGCTATAAAAATTCTAGAGAAAAATAGGAGAAAAATTCCTTGGGTTAGGAAATGACTTTTGTTTTTAATTTTTAAAAAAATTTTTTTTTGGCTGCACTGAGGCTTGTGGGATCTTAGTTCCCCAACAAGGGATCGAACCTGGGCCTGGCAGTGAAAGCACCAAGTTCTAACCACTGGACCGTCAGGCAATTCCCCAGGAAATGACTTTTAGATAAGTCATGAGAAACACAAACTCTAAAGGGAAAAATTGACATGTTGAATTTCATCAAAAATTAAAACTTCTCTTTAAAAGACACTGTTAAGAAAATAGAAAAATAAACTACAGACTGGAGAAAATATATGAAAACATATATCCAGAGTGTGTAAAACATTCAGAATATATGGAGAGCTCTTATAACTCAATAATAAAGAGACAAACAATTAGATAAAAAGGGGAGGGGCCAAAAATATTTGAATAAACAGTAAAGAAGGTATGGAAATGGTCAATAAGCACAAGAAAGAATGCTCAACATCATTAGATATCAGAGAAATGCACATTGAAACCACATTGAAATACTACTATACACTCACTAGAACAGCTGAAATTTTAAAAGACTGACAATAGCAAGTGTGGGTGAGGCTGCAGAGCAACTGGAACTCTCGTATGTTGCTAGTGGGGGGTGCAAAAATGGTACAACCACTTTGGGAAACAGTTTAGTTTTTCTTATAAGGTTAAAACTTACCATAGGACCCAGCAATTCCACTCCTAGGTGTTTATACTCAAGGGAAATGAAAACATGTCCATACAAAGATGTACATGAATATTGATAGAAGCTTCATTCATGATAGCCCCAAACTGGGAATAATCCAAATGTCAATCAACTAGTAAAGGGACAAACCAATTGTGGCATATACATACGATGGAATACCACTAGCAAGAAAAAAGGAACAGACGATTCCTATTTGCCGATATAGATTAATCTCAAAAACGTTATGCTGACTGAAGGAAGCCACACAGCAAGGAGTGCGTATTTATGACCACATTTATATGACATTCGAAAAAGGCACAAAAAATGAATCTGTGGTTGTCGGGGACAGGGAGTGTGGACAGAGGATTGACTGAGAAGAGGTATAAGAGAAACTTGGGGAGATGGAAATATTGTCTATTTTGAGCACGGTAGTAGCTATGCAACTGTAATAGTTTTCAAAGCTCATCAAACTTCATACTTTAGAAAGGTGAAGTTTATTGTACATAGATTACACTTCACAAAATCTGATTTAAAAAAAAAAAAAAAAAAAAAAATCAAGGGCTTCCCTGGTGGCGCAGTGGTTGAGAGTCCGCCTGCCGATGCAGGGGACCCGGGTTCGTGCCCCGGTCCAGGAAGATCCCACATGCCGCGGAGCGGCTGGGCCCGTGAGCCATGGCCGCTGAGCCTGCGCGTCCGGAGCCTGTGCTCCGCAGCGGGAGAGGCCACCACAGTGAGAGGCCCGCGTAGCGCAAAAAAAAAAAAAAAAAAAATCAGATCATGCCTCTACACTCCCCCCACCCCCACCCTCCCGCCACTTCCACCACTTACTTGAAAGAACACAATGGCTTTTCATTGTTCTTGGAATAAAATTTAGATCATCCTTGCCTGTGGCCTACGGGACCCTAGGACCACTCTTTTCCTTGCTCGTTCTGCTCCCACGATGCTGCTGTCTTTTCTTCTGAGCTCTTCCTTCTACCTAGAGCACTGCCCGATTGACTCTTTTTCATTATCCAGGGCCTTCCCTGACTGTACCATCCAAAGCAACTCCCTCATTCTGCTCCGTTTCATCAGTTTTCTTTCCGTTGCTATGTGAAATGATTGTGCTTATTTACTTTTTCTTGCCTACAGCCTGTCTTCCTTTTTAGAATTCGAGCTCCATGAGGACAGAACCTCATCTGTTTTCTTCACTAGAATTTATTCAGATTTTTTTCACCAGATTTGTCCAGAATCCCTAGCACCCAGCCCAGGCCTGGCACATAGGAAGCTCTCAAAATTATTTGTGAAAAAGTTCCTTAAAATGTTAAACACAGAGTTACCATATGACCCACCAATTCCAATCTTAGGTATATACCCAAGAGAACTGTAAACATATATCCACACAAAAACTTGTATATAAATGTTGGTAGAGCATTATTCATAATAGCCGAAACGTAGCAATAACCCAAATGCCCATCAACTGATGAATGGGTAAATTAAATATGAGATAACCATGCAATGGAATATTATTCCACAATAAAAAGGAATGAAGTATTGATACAAGTTGTAACATGAATGAACCTTGAAAATATTATGATGAATGAAAGGAGCCAGTCACAGAAGATCACATGCTGTATGATTCCATCTATATGAAATGTCTGGAATAGACAAATCTATTGAGACAGAAAGTAGATCAGTGGTTGCCTATGGGGCTGGGGGAGGTAAGCTCCAGCTTACCTCCCCTGACCCCATAGCAGTCACTAATGGAGAGTGACTGCTAATGGGTGGGGTGTATCTTTTTGGGGTGATGAGTATTCTAAAACTCATTGTGGTGATGGTTGCATAACTCTGTACCCTGTAAGTGGGCAATTATATGGGATGTGAATTCTATCTCAATAAAGCTGTTAGTTTTTATTTTTTGTGGGACGAATGAATGCATCTTCTCCTTCTGACCACTTCCTGGCTTTTAGGGGAGACAGATCAGGTAACACATGCCCCGTGAGCTGGTCTATTCTGCTCTATTCTGCACATGCACAGTTGATGCAGGCGTTCCATCTGTACACATGCCCTGCCTACCTCTGGGATTCCATCCCCATGGAGCCCCCCTGGATGCCATGAGAGACCTAATGGGAAGGGTGTCCTGGAGGGCCACACAGGGTCCAGGCCCAGGTGGGACTGCTGGAATTTTCTCTCCAGCTCTCTGAAGCTAGAGCAAAGCATTCTCTTAGTCACTGGCTCTGTCACCCCGCCCGGGGTAATTAACCCTCGTTAGCCCCTCTGTGTGTGTCATCCACACATGTGGGTGATTATACTGAACTTGGGCCTGATGATTCGGGCCACATTGCATCACACCAGCCTTGGCCCAGTGAAGGCAGGGAGAACCAGCTCTTCCAGGTGCTCAGGGTGAGTGGAAAGCCAGGGCACCCAGTACTGAGAAGAAAAGGGGACAGTGGTGACACAGGAGGGCTCTCTGGTCTTCCTCACTCCTCACCCCAAAACTGGAACCCAGAGCAGGTGGGGCCGTGGTGGTTCCAGCTGGAGCTGAGGATGGCTGGCTGGTTGGCCTTGTATTTAGCCTTGAAGCATTGAACTTAGTATAGGAGGGTCTGTGGTTTGGTGTTGAACCAAAGAAGCCTTGGGCAGCCTTCAGACTCTGAGGTCTGGGCACAGGCCTGGGTGGAAAGGCCAAAGGCAGGAAGTGGGTCTTTAGAATCCTGGCCTCTCAAAGCTCTGCCATAAGATGTCAGAGGTTTACCCTGCAATCAGAAATTTAAAAGAATGATTCAGAAAAGAGGATCCCTGAGGTTCTTCCAGGCTGGACCTTCTGTGAGTCTGATTGCGAACATCCACGGAGCACTTGGTCTGTGCCATGGCTGTACACGCACCAGCTCTGTTCACCCTCACGTAACACCATGAGGTGTAGCCTATTCACAGTAATTTTTCTTCATGATGGGGAGATCAGTGGAAGCAATTTAGTTATTAAGCAACTCCTGATAGGCACATAGTACAGACTCAATAAAGACTTGATGACTGACTAACTGATTGCTCAGATTTGTGCTACACATTGTGAGGAGATGCAAAAGAATTATATCAGTCAATTGGTGAAGACTTATTGAGTGTATATTATGGGCAAAGTATTGTGCAATCTTGGAAGGGGAAGCAGACTTCTTTGGGGTTTTTAATGTTGGCAATTAATTCAGGTAAAAGTAATCCTGTCCAAATTCAATAAAATATATTGTGGGGCTTCCCTGGTGGCGCAATGGTTGAGGATCTGCCTGCTAACGCAGGGGACACAGGTTCGAGCCCTGGTCTGGGAAGATCCCACATGCCGCAGAGCAACTAAGCCCGTGAGCCATAACTACTGAGCCTGCGCGTCTGGAGCCTGTGCTCCGCAAGAAGAGAGGCTGCGATAGTGAGAGGCCCGCGCACCGCGATGAAGAGTGGCCCCCGCTCGCCGCAACTAGAGAAAGCCCTTGCACAGAAACAAAGACCCAACACAGCCAAAAATAAATAAATAAATTTAAAAAATATATTGTGAAATAAGAAATTTATGTATTGGTCTCTGTTCCCCACAGTTCCTGTCACAGGGCTCCTGAAACCCTTGTAAATAGGATGCTAGGAGAATTTTTGGTTTTAATATTTAGTCTTTGATCCTGGTTCTGGACACAGGGTTCCTAAAACTCTTTTAATTTCCTGGGTGATAGGAGTGTCTTTTGTTCTAATGAGGCAGCTCTGGGTGGGCTCTTGAATGGCTCTTGGTGGAGGGCTGGTCACCAGAAAGACCAAGCCATGATGAGAAGCTTGGAATTTTCAGCCTCACAGCCCCCATGCCCTAATGAGGGCAGAGGGGCTGGAAATGGGGTTGATCATCGATCATGGCTACATGAGGAAGCCTCCATAAAATCCCAATAGTGTGGGCCTCAGGGAGCTTCCAGGTTGGTGAACACATCCATGTACTGGGAGGGGTAGGACTCTACAGAGACAGAAGTTCCTGCCCTCCCAGACCTCACCTATGTATCTCTTCATCTAGCTGTTCAGCTGTGTCCTTTATCATATCTTTTAATAAAGTGGTAACTGTAAGTGCTTCCCTGAGTTCTGCGAGCTGTTCTAGCAAATAATTGAATCCAAGGGGGTGGAGGTCATGAGAATCTCCAATTTGTAGTTAAGTTGGACAAAACTGGTGGGTAAGCTGGGCTCCTACTACTTGCAGTGGCATCTGAAGTTGGGAGGCAGTCTCGTGGGATGTGACAGAATTGAGTTAAATTGTAGGACATTCATCTGGTGTCACAGAATTGCTTGGTGTGGGGGAAAAAACCCGCCGTCTGGTGTCAGGGTGTTGTGGGTAAGGTAGTAATGGAGAAATATAGGAGGAACACTGAGTTTTTCCCATCACACACATCTTAATCCAACTAGAGAGAAGCTAGTTTTCAATGTTTGTTTTAGATTTTCTAAATATGGTAAAAGTTCCAATATCCAAGACTATTGAAAACATTGTGATTAAGAGGAAAGTTGTATGGTAACATACATTACCGTTTTATCTCATTTAATCTTTAATGGGGTATTGTAACCCATCAGATAGGTATTATTTTCTCTTTTGCAGCTGGAGAAACTGAGATTCAGATAGTAAACTTGTAACTAATGTGACCAAAATTTCACCCTAGGGTGTTTTTTTTTTTTTTAAACCATAGTCTAGTTTACATTCTTAACCATTATGGTATATTGCCATATAGATAAGCAGCTAACCTAGAATGGAAAACCAACCATAGAGAAAATTGAAAACTTCTCTATACAAAGAATTAAGTAACATCCTCTAAGAATCTTGGAGTGGACAAACCTTATTTAAATCTTCATGAATTCTCTGGAAGACAAAATGACCATTCATATTTCTATGTCTGAAGTCGATGGTGAGTTGGGAGACTGTATAGAGAGGCATAGAGTAGCATTAGAAGCAGTTTCAGAAGTCCAACAGAGCTGTTTTCAAACCCATTTCCAGCATTACTAGCTTTGTGGTCTTGGGGCAAATTACTTATCTTTTTTGAGCCTTGATTGCTTCTTCATCTGTAAAATGGGTATAAAATATCTATTTATAAGTTTGATGTGGCAATTAACTAAGACACTGTCCACAAAGAGGGTGCAATACACATTAGCTATTCTTTTTCTGGTAGCAAAGTCCCAGGGTGGGGAGGGTGAGGATGGAGGAGAGTGAGGCTCTCACGGAACGGTAAGCTTCATAATGACGGGTGTGATGCTGGGCTGCCCCTGCTATGTTTTAGTGGCCTGAGCAGTACCTGGTATACGATAGGTGCACAGCAAATAATCGTTTACAGATGTATAAAAATCAGGCAAGATTTCAGGGGCTGAGTGAGTGGCCTTTGATTTGGTAAGTGAAAGGGAACATATCTCAGCAAAATGATCCATGCACTAGCTTTAAGGTCGTGGGCCCTGAGCCTTCTGTCTTGACTCAAGAAAGGGATCTAAACGGTGCTACAAACAGTTTTGGATACAGCCTGCCAGTGGGTGATCCAAAGGGTAGTCGTGATCCAAAGGGTAGTCTCAGCCCAAAAGGCCGATGGAATCTGGGTGTTTTCAGGGAAACATCAGCTGGAAACCTTGTCCTGCTCTGTGTAACAGCCTCCATTCAGTGCTTCCGTGATTAAGGGTCTCCATCAGAAACTGCTAGAAACGTCAGGACCCCTCAGTGTGGGAAAACTAAAGCTGAAAAAATAAACCCAGTATAAACTTATAAAACTTGGAAGGCTGAACTGAATTCTGATGTGTTACAAAAGGGCACATCTTAGCGGTCAAAAGCATTGAGGGAAGACATACTGTAGGGAGATCTGTTTACACAGAGTTTTAAGCTGATAGTATAACATCCTATATCCTTAGAGTACGTCAGCGTTTCCCAAGAGCCATCTCACAATATCATTTGATCCCTAAGGGACAGGCAGAGCAGATCTTACCTTTGCTGGATCACAGTTGAGAGAACTAAAGTGAAGTGATTTGGCCAAGTTTCTACGTCTGGGAGGGAGCTAAGCCAGGGCTGGACCTGGGTCAAGGTGCATTGTCCCTAAGCAGTGCTCTAGGTTGGATATAAAGATAGTTTCAAGGGAAGCATTTGTCTTCATGAATTTTATGTTGATCATAATTATTAAGGGCCCCTGTTTGGGGTGTACCATTAATGTGAAATGCACAGACTTGGAGACATTTCGGCTGTAGCTGGACCCAGCCAAGCCACCAGCCTTGGGACCTGGAGCCTCTCTGGGCTTTCCTGAGATCACCTGTCCTGTCTGCTTGGGAGGGCTGTCCTAAGGGCTAGAGGAGATGAAGAGAAAGTGCTTTACAAATGTGATTATTCAATGTCTTAATACCCATGTGCATAGAGAAAAAAAAATCATATTCCTTTAGATTAGTTTGTTCTAAACTGAGAAGTCTTTTGAGGGCCAAAAAAGCAGAAAGGCTCATGTTCTCTTTCCAAATTCTGAATGACCTATTGGAGAAATGGAATAATGTAGTTGCATGCTCAGACTCACAGACATAGAAAACAAACTTATGGTTACCAAAAGGGAAAGGGAGGGAGGGATAAATTAGGAGTTTGGGATTAGCAGATACAAACTACTATATATAATAAAGAAGCAACAAGGACCTACTGTATAGCACAGGGAACTATATTCAATATCTTGTTATAAACTATAATGGAAAAGAATCTGAAAAACTATATATATATATAACTTAATCACTTTTCTGTACACCAGAAACTAACACAGCATTGTAAATCAACTATACTACCAAAAAAAAAAAAAAAATCTAAAGTTTCTCGTGTTATCTAAAGTCTGTATCTTTGTATCTTTTAAAAAATAATTCATATTCTAAAAGCCAAAATCTCAAAATGCATAACATTTCCCTTTCACTGAGCAAACAATATAAATGTCTATCTTTTGGTGACAGTTGGCAAAACACAGAATGATTAATCTGGGGACCTGCAGGGATTCATCTTCAGTGACTTCACACTTATCATCTGCTCTGATAAAAACACATCTGCAGCAACTGAAAAAATGAAGCTAGGGAAAGAATTACATCCAAAGGAAGTGTTCCTTTTAAAATACTCTGAACTGTAAAGACTATAGATAAAGGTTCTAACAATAATGTACATATTTAGCATTCTATACTGTTTATTATCAAAACAGTGTATTGATAGTTTGGAAAATTTAAAAATATGATGATCCGTTATACCCGTCTATTACAACAGACACTGTCATAGTAAGAACATAGATCCACGTGGAAGCAGAGAATGTGGATTTGAGCATTAGCTCCATCCTTCATAAGCTGTTGACAGGGGAGAGTGTATTTATTTGACTCTTTGCTCCCTGTTGCAAAATGCAGTTGTGTTCTGAGGACAAAGTGAAATAATATTCGTGCAAGTGCTTTGCAAATGTGAGTTATTATTTCCTGGTGTTCTTTTTATATTTAACCATGAAAAAATATGTAGTTTCTCCTCATAATTCTTATTTACTGCACATTGCACCTGTTTTTGCTTTTTCTCTGGGTTCTGACCCCCCTTCTGTTCTGTCTTCCTGGGCAAAACCTTTAGGCAGCATTTTATTCTTTCTCAAACTGTAATTCTATTTCTTTCTGTCAGATTCTCTGTTCCTCAGCTCTTGTGCAAGGATCTCCAGACTGCCTGGTCACCTTCACTGACTCTCTTCTCTTGTGCCCAGTCTCTCTACTTAGAGATTAGGTTCTCCAGAGCTGAAAGGGACCTCACTTTTTAGAGATGAGGAAGCTGAGCCCTGGTGCCCCTGAGAAGTTGCTCAGCAATAACAGAGAAGCAATAAAAGCCCAGTCTCGTGTCTTAGCCCAGGGCTTTCTCCACCAAACTGTCAGCAAAGGACCATTTTCTCCGGGCTTTGAATTCAAAGCATGCGTCTTAGCCCTCTCCATACCTGCTCAGAGCACTACCTGTTGTTCAACCAGAAATTATATCATCTCACAATGGCTCACAATGGCTCACAATGGCTCACAATGGCTCACAAGTTATGTCATCTCACAATGGCTACTACTTATTGGTGAGTACTATGTGTCAGACCTTGCGCCAAACGTTTCATACAAATGATTTCAGTGAATGGACATAAATACTCTCTTTGAGAGGAACCATTATCCCCTTTTAAGGAAACTGAGATTCTGAGATGGGGAGTAACTTGCCCAAGGACACAGAGGGAGTACCCGAAGAGCTCTGATTCCGTGACAGATCTCAAAGTCTATTGTACAAACCACTCAACACTTCCTGCTCTGAACGTTCCTTTGAGGACTCTCACACCCTCCTTGGCAGCCCCAGAGTGCCAGGCTGTCTTACTGCCTGTCTCTCACACCTTCTGGAATCCCACCTCCTCCTCCAGAAAGCCTTCTCAGATGGATCAGAGGGGAGTAGAGATGCTCCTGTCTGAATGTGGGAGTCTCGTGGTCACAGCAGTGTCTCATTTGTCCTCACTCTGTGAGTATTTGAATGTGGCTGTGGCTGTGTGCAGGTGACCCGTGTTTGCCTCTGCAGGACTTAATCCCTACCTGTCTTTCAGCACCGCTGGTCTCTGGGCAGCTGCTTCAGTCCTGTGGAAAAATTAGCAGCAGCCCAGTTGGTGGTTCTGGTGAACCACTGGTTGGTTTTATCTCAAGGAGGAGCCTGTAAATATTGCTGTGGGGACAGTGGCTCTGGGACCACCCTTCAGGGGGGCCATAGTGCCCGTGGGCCTGCTTTTGGAGAAATCCATGGAGGGAAGAGGACTTGACATCACCCCACACCAGGAGCAAGTGAAGGAACTGGGTGTGCTCAGGTGGGCAGAGTGCCGACTCAGAGAGTCACCAAACTGTTCCCTCAAGTGTGAGAGGGGCTGTCGTGCTGAAGTGGGGTTTGACTTCTGCAGGGAGGGGAACTGGTAAGACAGAAAAACGGGTGTGGGCGAATCACGAGGAAGAGCAGCTGCGTCAAACGCTTCTTTGGAAACAGGTGGCACCTAAACAGTCAGAACTGTCTCCGGATGGTGGTATTTTCCACTCCAATCTGGGCACAGCTGGGTGACTTCCAGGTAGGCGGGTCACAGGTGGTCCACCTGAGAGGACTCGGCTGCCCTGGCCCGGGACACCCTGGAGGGCGGGGCCGGCCCTCCTCACGGCCCATGGCCCACTGTTTAAGGGGCTGGTGGCCAAAGTGTGCCAGAGGGAGTCTGGGGTTCTGCCAGAGGCTTTCTACATAGTTTATCCCATCTAATCACGGATTTGGAGTGATGCAACCAGAACTATGATAGTTACGGGGAGAAGAACAGGGCTTGGTCCCTCTCTACCTCCTGTTGGTCCTGAACAAGACAAATGGGGCAGCAAATTCCATGACTAAGGGGAACGCTGGCTCCTGGGTTGAGGGTTCTAGACTTTCTGAGGCCCTGACCTGCTGGGGGGTCATCAGGTGGTCCTTTGGCCAAGCTCAGGCTTTCTGGCCAGCTTTCTCTTCTGGGTGTGGCTGGCCTTCCTCCCTCCCCTGTCCCTATTACTCAGCTAAGAGGCCCCATATCTGCTGGATGTGGGGAGCCTCAGAGTTGCCCCACCAGCAGAGTCCCCTGCCAGCCTTCCTTAGGCTGGCTGAGGGACTCCGCTTAGGCTCACGAGCTGTTTCCTCTGGGTTTGAAAAAAAAAATACTGCCACCCTCTCCAGCCTCCCTTTATAATATCCGGGAGCACCCTTAACCAAGCACCTGGTGTGGGTCCCGGCCAGTAGCCTTGCTGGTCTGGGCTCAGGGAAGAGCGCTGGGGTGGGGAGAGCAGGGGCTGGGGTAAGAGTCCAGGCTCTGGGGTGGGGAAGGTGTCCTGGCCCAGGGGGTCTCTCCTGGTGACTTATTCCCTTGAGGGTGGGCTTGTTGTGTCCTCTCTGCCTGGCCTCTAAGTATGTGGTCTGTGTGTCCCAGCTTCCCTTAGACCTGGAGGGAAGTCCCTCTGTTGAGCTCTAAGTGATGGAGAATCTCAGAAGTGGGCTACACAGGAGGGATGGTACTCAGAGCTTTTGCGGAGGGAGCGGGGAGGAAATTCACAAGTAGGGCTGATGAAGGAGGACTCACGAACCAGGACTGTTGACAACCAGGTGGGCCTAGAATGGCCAAGAGCCCTGTTTCCCGGTCTGTAGCCGCAGGAAAGAGCTTGCAAGGCGCTGGGTAGTGGCAGCTGGAGCGGCCATGAAAGCAGAGCACTAGGAGTTTAGTCTCAAAATAGTAGTGAGATTTCTGTCACTCCTCACTCTCTTGGGGCTGCCTTGAGGCATGTACTTGTTTGCATGGATGATATATTTTCTGTAAAACTCCCTCCACCCTAAATGAAATGAACCAGAGGCGGGAAAAGACCAGGCTACTAAAAGCCTGGAGTCCCCCCTGAAGGCGAGGTAAAAGGTAGAGCAGATGAACACCTGGGCCCAGTACGCTGCTCCCCTCTGGGTGGAAAGTCGTCGTGATCAGGTCTCTGGAGGGAGGAGGGTGGGGAGGCAAAGGAAAGGCGGTAGTCAGAGGGATGCAGGGATGGCACGGACGGGGTCTCCTTCCTTCCAAGGAGACAGGAAGAGGCAGAGCAAGGCTGGAGCCGGGTGCAGAAGCCGGGGTAGGTGGTTACTAAGGCCAGCTCTGTTGGGGGAAGAGTCCAGGCCTTGTGCCACCCCAGGACCTTCCCCTCTGGAAACAGGAAAACCACCAGCAAAGAACTTCATGCCTCAGTGTCCCCTGGCCCCGTCTCCGAGCCCCAACGCGGGATATTGCATGTTCACCCCACCCCCCGGGGCAGGGTCCCCACACTCCTGTTCTTTGCCACCTTCACCTCCAACAGCTACGGCGGGGCCTGGTGCCGAGCTGTCAATGCTGATTGAACTGAACGGACGGCTGATGGGCATTTCCACGTGGGTCAGCTGGTTTGGTCAGCAAGGACCCTGGGACGACTTGTGCCTCTGATGGACCCAAGGAACAGAGCAAGAAATACAACCCACGTCTCTTCAGAGCCTCCCCAGGGCCGGACACATTCTCTGGGTGGCTGTGTCATCACGGTCTTCCAGAGGGTGAATCTAAAGACCTCCAAGTTCACATTGCTGGCATTTACCTCCGAGGTGGGGTTTCCAGCCCCGCCCCCTGCCACGGGCCCAGAGTCCCAATCCTGAGCTCTTACCAGAGGACGGGGGGACCTTCAGGGAATGAAGCTAAGGGTGACCCTGGGAGGCCAGTGGTCTGCCTGGGAGACAGAGTGGGGTTCCTCAGGTCTGGTCTATGGAAGGAAAGGCCCAATGCCAGTCTCCAGCCTCAGAGTCCCCGGTGGCCTGAGGAGGGGTGGGGTGCCTCCCTAGGAAAGAGGGAAGAGGAGGTGCTGAGGACACAATTCGGTGTCTCCTAGGGACTGGATGACCACGTGGGAGGGGTCCCTCTGCCCTGGCAGGCTGGTGGCGGGAGGAGGGAGAGATTGGAGAAGCCTAGGGTCTCTGCCTGGGCCCACCATCCTTCTGCCTCTGGATTCCATTTCCTTCAAGACACCTCTGGAGCCAGCAGCTTCCACTCCGAGCTAGAAATTCCTGTTTTCTTGTATGTAAATGGAGAGAATAGTAGTCACTTCCCTTGTCTTTGCTTAAATGTCAAGTCAGTGATCCCCTCCCTGACCTTCCTGTAACTCTGCCTGCCCAGCCCTCTGGATCCCCTTCTCTGCTTTGGTTTGCTCTGTGGCCCTTTCCACTTTCTGCTACACTGTATCATCCACCTATGGGCACCACTCTTGTCTATCTGGTTTTTTTTTTTACATCTTTATTGGAGTATAATTGCTTTACAATGCTGTGTTAGTTTCTGCTTTATAACAAAGTGAATCAGTTATACATATACATGTTTTTAAAATTCGTTTTGTTTGCCCCAACCCACCCGAATGCTACTGCCATAGGGTGGGGGTCTTCGCTGAGTTTGTTCACTGTGTCCCTAGTACTTTGAACAGTGCCAGGGACATAAGCACTCAATAAATACTTGTTGAATGCATGAGTGAAGGATGGATGCACAGGATTGTTGCAGGAATTAAATGCGTTGCTGTATGTAAAGCATTTCCTAGGACACCCAGCACCTTATTATTATTGCTGCCGCTGTTGTTTGTTAGATGTGACTTGTGAAGTTTCCTCAGCTGCTTGGCTTTCTGTTTCTCCATCTGTAAAATGAGGAGATTGAATCACTAGATGAACTCTGAGCTTCCTTCCATCTCTAAGGGTCTGCAGTTCTATGATCTCTATGCCCCCAAATACTCAGAGGCTGGAAAGTTCTTCCCAAAGCTTACATTCTGCTGTTCTCAGCAGTTCTGCTGGGTGTGGAGGTGCTAACTCTCCCTTCGCAGCAGCGCTTCCTCTGTTTCTTTAGACTATTTCTTTCGACAGGCTGGGGCAGAGGTAGGGAATCATGAGTCAGCATAGTATTTCTTGGAATGGTTTCCATTCCAATATATGTATGTTTTATTTTCATTGGTTTTGATGTGTTGTTTCATAATATTTTATTATTTTCAATAGAGGCAATTTATTATGTGCGTAATTAGAAGCCATTTGATTTGAATTTCCTTGTTGAGAGTTGTTGTGGAAATAAGCAAAGTTCAGGAAAAAACTTCTTTTTGCCAGCCTACGTGCCCTGATTTGGGATTTGGGCATGTGGTCCTTGGAGATGAAGGTTCACTCTGTCCTGCCCTGGGTAGGCGCTGGTCCCTGATCTTGGACGATCCTTATGGGGACAGGGTCGTACCTCAGAGGGCTCAGAAGCACCTGTTTTAGGGGCCCAGGTTGGCATGGCTAAGATTGTCCTCCCAAGGCCTGGGCCACTTCTCCCCAGAATCCCCCTTTGAAAAAAGGTGGTCTGGAACCCCTGGTTTCCCCACAGCTGACTCTGTGGGGACAGCTTTGGGAATAAAGGTAGCTTTATCTTCCCAGTATTTGGTATTTGCTGAGTAACTAGGATGGCCTTGGAGGAGGGACGAGGGACAGGTCTGGCTAGTTCTGCCCTGTTGTTCATACACAGGATTACCTCACATGTCCCAACTGGCTTCCCCGCCCATCTGGTGAGGGCTGGCCCTCAGCCCTCCAGCCCCCTTTTCCTTACCTGCCTGGGAAGCCAAACATGGATCTTCCCGTCAACATCAGCTGAGCCTGGAGGCTTCACCCCTCTGGAGACCATGGAAAGAGACAGCCACCTGGTGAGTGCATCTGTGGAGCTCGGGCCAGAACCTCCGGCACTGAGGAAACAGGGATGGGGCTGGAAGCTAGGTGGGGCAGCGGCAGTGTGCCTCGGTTTCAGGGGAAACTGAATGTGCCTTTTCCAGTTTGAAGCTACTGGGGATCACGATCATGCAGCCTCCTTTTATCATGGTTCCTAAAAGGGGCCCCATGGGAGGAGAAGCTGATGGGACCTGGGGTCTGGTCAGGAAGCACCCCGGGGCTGTGTGGCTGAATCCTGGGCTCCCGCTCTGTGGCCCCTGAGTACCCCAGCCAGGACGTATGTGCTGTTGGGACAACTTTGCTGGTTTGAGAATCATGGAAGCTTAGCATTCTAACTGGGCTTCAAGGTTATCTTTGGGTAACCCTCTCACTAGACTCATAAACCGTCTTAGAAAAGGTGGTATTGAAGATCTTCAAGGGGATTTTAAACTTCTCTTGGTCATTATTTTCAGGCTTAATAATCTTCATGCTTGGAAAGTGATTCTTTATGTCTAACCATGATTCCTTCTGCTACAACTAAGATTACTTTCCTCTTCCGTTTTTTGGTAGAGAGCAGCTAAGTGTCCTCTGTGGGAAAGCCAGTCATATACACATGAAGGTTTCCAAAGGTTTTTTTTTTTTTTTTGCGGTACGCGGGCCTCTCACTGTTGTGGCCTCTCCCGTTGCGGAGCACAGGCTCCGGATGCACAGGCTCAGCGGCCATGGCTCACGGGACCAGCCGCTCCGCGGCATGCGGGATCTTCCCGGACTGGGGCACAAACCCGTGTCCCCTGCATCGGCAGGTGGACTCTCAACCACTGCACCACCAGGGAAGCCCGGGGTCTTCTTAAAGTGGAGCAAGTTTTCAGTCAGCCCAAGACCACAGATGCTGTGCACTTGAGAATGGCTGGAGGCCCCAGGGCTGGTCCAGGATGAGGCACCGTCTTTAGAGGGGGCTGGGCAGGTTCCCAAGATGGCAGACCAGTAGGCTCAGGTCGCTCTGCTATCCCCTAGACCCCAAAGTGCAGGCACCCCCAGGATTCCTGGCACCTGCCCTTTGTCCCTGCAGGTATGCAGCCCTCACCTGAACCTCTGTGTTGCATGTTGGCACTGGTGCCGAGCAGCCTTACACTGGGCCCAGCCCACCCTACCTCCCCCTGTGTTGTCCCTGTGACCTGGCAAATGTAAGCATAAAATGTGTGGGAGTGTGTGTGCGGGGCTCTAGGCGGGGTGCTGGGCGGGAAGGCTGATTGATGGAACAGTAGCCACTTGGCTTAAGTGTCCTGCTTTGGCAAAACAGCTTCCTCTCGGTATGGCAGCAACGGGGGTGGACGGTGTCCAGCCAGGCAGGGAGGGATGCCAGCGCCGGGAACCCAGGGCTTTGTCAGCCAAGTGGAGGCCTTGGTGATGCCAGGTGGCGTCTGGCTCCTGTGATAGGGAAGCAATACCCAGGACTGTCCATGGGGCCCCCCTTATGTAGCAGCCCTGTTACCACCCCAGCCTTGCAGAGAGGGGGCATGGGGAGAAACTGAGGCACCAAGGTCCTGGGCAACCAAACGTTGTTTGTTTGGCAATAGGGGTACTCAATGTTCTTTAAACTATTTGATGAATGAATGAATGAGCAGGAAGGTGTTTTGATTCTAGCCTAATAGGGATCCCCAGGGTTTTTTCACGTGTATAAGAGGCATCATAAACTAGAAGGAGCCTTAGCATCCAATCAGACATGCAATTTTCAAGTTCTTTGAAGTAGCAGCCTCTTTTGTTCAAATGAAATCTTATGTGGAACCCACTGCATAAAACTGAAAAGTTAATCTGCTCTGTTTGAAGTGGGGTAAAGGACTCGAAGCTCTTTACCTACAAGCTGGCCTCCAAGGCATCTCCACGGAACTTCTAATGCTCAGTAGAAACTTGGTTGAAAATAGATGATTGTCCAGCCTTTTCCTTGGTTGGACCCAGAAAGGAATGTGACTATCCTTAAGGTCATGGAGCTGGTTAGGAGCAGAAGCAGGGCTCCCTGGAGCCTCCTGTGCCTGGGGTGAGGGGGGCCTCGGGGCTCTGGCCCAAGCCCAGTTTGATTAGACTGGAGCCCAGTTTGATTCGTCTGGAGCCCAGTTTGATTCCAGGCCGACTGGGGTCCCTGAGGTTAACGTTGCATGTATGTGGGGCGTGCTGGTGGCTGGGTGGCAGGAGGTGCTGGGAAATCTGCCTGTGGGTTCTGAGGGGGCCTGTATCTGCGTGGTTTCTCTGGGTCCAGGGAGCGGGGAGGGTAGGACGGAACCCTGTGTACCTGGAGGTGTAATGAAGCCTGGGTTGGGTAGTGAGGATGGGAAGAAGCATCAACCCCTCCTATCCAGTCCAGTCCACGCTGGAGGGGGTTCAGGCTCCCCTGCCATGGTCCAGGGGGTCCCCAGGCTCCCAACAGGCAAGGAGGCTTTTTAAGTTCTGTGAAAGGGGGCTTCTGATCTTTCTTGGTACCGCTTGTGCTTCTGGTGGGGATTGGGGAACACCTCATCCTGCGTAGCCTGGAATACTGGGGTGCCGGCCTGGGGTGCCACCCTTTGAACATCCTTGATTCTCAGTGTCACTGGGAGAGAGACGCTGCCACCGGGGCCTAAATCTAGCAAGGGGTCCTTCCTTGTTGGAGCTTGGTAAGGGGCAGGCAGTGGGAGAGCATGGAGGTGTGCAGCAGCCTGAGGACGGCAGTCAGAAGAGCTGGGTTCTGGTCCTGGCACTGCCCCCAGCTGGCTGTGTGATCTTAGACAAATCACATTGCCTTTCTGGGCCTTAATCGCTTCATCAGTAGGAAAATGGGCTGTACTAGAGGGTTTTCAAGATGCTTCTAGCCTGTGGTATGCCCAGCCTGAGCGTGGCCCGGAACTGAGGAGGGAGGCCCAGTCAGCTCGTGCTGGACTTGAAGGGGCCCCGAGAGACATGAAAACGTGTTCAGGTCACTGCAGGTGGACATTCTTAAGCCTAGCGTGAGACTTTATTATGGGGTTCTTCTCCCAGTAATGCCGGGTGCTCTGAGTGACCCACAGTGCATCTAGGCCGGAGATCAGGCTGCCGCCTGTGGGTAAATAACAGTCTCTATAGAAAGCCCAGGGCACAGTCCATGGGGGGAGCCACATAACCACTGAGGTGAAGCGATCCAGGAGGTGACTGTGACATCACTCAGCACAGCAGAAGCTCCCTCCTCTCTGGCCCTGCTGGCTAGGCCTGCAGGAGACCCAGAGAGGCCAAGGGTAGGACCCACTTGGGGGCTTGTTAACTTACTCCCATCCCCCACCAGGTAAGGGCCCAGGGCAGAGCTGCCGCAGGAAACCGTAACACTGGCCCAGGTGCCATGGGCTGGGGAATCTACCCCGGAAACTGTGGTATAGAGGGCAGTGGACCGGGTGCAATGGGACTCGGGTTTTAGTCCCTCTTCTGCTCTAAGACGTACCTGAGCGACTTTGAGCAAAGCACACAAATATTTTGGGCCTCTCCTTCCTTGTCTATAAATTGCAAATAATGATCCTTATCAGCTCCTGTCCCGGAAAGTGCTTGGAACGAGCCCCAGAGCCAGGCACTGCTCTTTCCGGGCCTCTCCCTGGCTCATCCGCTGCTGTCTTCCTGTGGACCCTGCCCTACCCGCTCGCTGCCTCCTGCCGCAGAGCGTCTTGAGGGGACTGGATGAGTTTTGAGTAGGGGTCCCTGGGAGCTGCAGAGACACAGGCAGGTGGCATCAGTGACAGCCTGTGGTATAGGCCTGGTCCATGACACAGTGAGGGTTCATGGCTGTATTAGCCCAGGGGGTAAGCCCAGAGACCATGCAAGGGGTGGCGGGGGCAGAGAGGCAGAGAATGATTGGCAATGTTAGGCCAGGGAAATGGCCAGAGTCACCCACGCTCTGCCCTGTCCCCCTGTCCCCATGAAGACCGAGGAGCCTCTGGTCTGCAGGCAGGTTGTGGAGAGTCTGGCCTTGGTCATCTGATTCCCAATCCTGGGTCTGCTGCTCGCTGGCCAAGGCTAGGAGTCTGGCCGGTTCTGGTCCGGGCTCTGTCCCTTGTATCTCAGGACCTTGGGCAAGAATTCTCCTCCCCTCCCTGTTCCCCACCTGCTCAAGACATCTGCTCTGAGGGAGAGGTCCGGCCTCCAGGAGGGATGCTGGAATCTCAGCAGTTGATCTCCAAGAATTAAGGAACGGAAATGAGTTCCTGCTCTAGTAGGTTAGACGTCAGGAAGAACTTCCAGGAGGGTAGGGTGGAAGGCTGTGAAACGGATAAAGAAGGAGGGCTGTGGAATCTCCTGTTCGGGTAGTCCTAGAAAATGAGAACTCTTCCCAGCAGCGTCCTGGAAGTGTGATGGTTTGGAGTCAGGAAGATGGAGTAGATGGCCTCACTCTGGAGGCTGTGTTCCTCTGGTCTTGGCGCTGCGCTTCCGTCCTGCTGTCCCTTGCAGCTCTCTACGTGGGCAGCTCTATCTGGCACTTTGGGGACTAGGGCCCTTCTCTTGTCCTGCTCTGTGGGGCCAGAAACTCTCCACCTGTCTCCCACCCTGTCCGACACCACAGTGCTCGTTCTCCTGAGGCCAGGGCCTCCCGCCCCTTCTCCCCTCCCCGCCAGCTTCCCCTCCATCCCCACACCCCACTCTGCCCAACCTTGGGAAGACTTTGTGCTGGACCGCTGAGGCCCAGAGGTAACAGTTTGAAAGAGTCTGGCTGGAGACTACTCACCCCTCCACCTGGCTCCTTGGGTACAGAGCCCCAGGTTAGTTCCATTTTACACGTCCCACCTCCCTCTAGACTCAAGAAGAGGGACCCAGGTGGCTCTCCTCCCCACTTCCTGCCGGCCAAGGCCGTGGGTGGGCGCGTTGGGACCTACCTGTGGGTGGAGCCAGTATTGGGGAGAGGGACCCGCAGGGCTCAGGAGGTCTCCCTGCCTCCCTGGCTGCCCCCGGCTTCCTGCTATGCCTGCCTGCTCCCTGTTCCCTCCATCCTCCCCCAGGTCTCCCTACCCATCTTCCTCTGGGCCTCCACCACCTGTGGACCTCTCAGCCCTCTCTCTCGTTCAGGCCCTGCTGATGGGGTGACAGGACCCTAGCTGGTCGTGGGGTCCCGCTCAGGTGGAGGGCCTGAGCTCTTGCCGGGGAGGTCAGAAGTTTGTGATAAGAGTCCCAGGGCCACTAATCCTTTTTGGGGTTTTAGGCATGCTCTTGTGTCCCTCTGAACCCCAGTTTCCTCGTGTAGAAACTGGGGATGATAACTCCTGTCCAGCTTGCTAAACCAGGAGCATGGTGAGAAATCAAGTGGAATAATGGGTGTAAACGCTCTTTGCAAATTGTAAGCCCTGAAGAAATGCAGGAAGTTACTGTGGGCATTCGTGATCATTTGGGGCCAGACTCAACTTGCTCTGAGGAGGCCTGGATAGAATCCAGGCCCCGTCACTACCTGAGATGTAAATTTGGGCATGTTCTAACCACCTTGGAGCTCAGTTTCAAAATCTATAACATGGCGTTAATAATACCAACCACAAAGGGCTGTTATGAGGTTGAAATGGGATCAGGTGAAATGCCTAGTGGGGCTGTTCCTATTATTACGGTGATAGGCATTTATAAACCAGCCTCTTTCCTATTTATTCCTTGTCAATCTGGAGGAAGAAGGTAAGATCATTCCCATTTTATATGCAGGGAGACAGATTCTGAAGGGTTAATGTACTTGCCCAAGCCAGTTAGGAATGGATGTAGTCAAATTTGAACACAGAGTTTTCTATTTCAAGCCCAGTGTCTTTAGCAAACAAGCAAATAGACAAACACCCACCCACCATCACAGCTAACGGTCACCAAGTCTTACTTTGTGTACATCAGCTATCACTGCGATGCCATGAGGCAAGGTGACCGGCTCACCGCACAGGTAAGGAAACCGAGATGTGAAGAGGTTAAGCCGCTTGCCCAGTCGCCAGCTGGCTTTGAGAGTACTGCAGGGCTGTGATGCCACTGCTTCTGACGACCAGGCTTGTCCTGGCAGGCCACCGGGCCCAACCCTGCTTCCCACTGGAAACTTTCAGTTCCCTTTTTCCTACTGGAAAGACCAAGATCCCTGCAGGAAGCCTCGGCTCCACCTCCAGGCTCCCCATGGCACTCCCAGCCCGGCAAGGTCCCGGGCCCGATTCTCAAGCCACGTCACAGATGCAGAATGAGCATCCCATGCACAGGGTTCAGAGAAAAGACTGGGCCAGGAGCCTCTTGCTCCTGACTCAAGAAGACAGGAGACTCAGATGCAGCTGGGCTCGGGCCAGGTTCCTGACTATGTGATTCTGGGCAATCTGAGCTCTGAGGCTTGGATTCCTCACCTGTAAAATGTGCTTCGAAACATATCAACCTCTCAGGGATGGAGTGATGACCTCAGGAGGCCAGAGATGTGCAGGTGTATTATAAACCCTCAAGTACCATACATTGGGAGCTATAATCAATCATATTTAATTATATAATCAATTATATAATCAATTTATATTTATTGGATTGAGTTATGGGAATTTCCCCTGAGGTGAGGGACGATGTACACTGTGAACATAACAGGGAGGGAGGCCTGGCATGCCAGCTGAGGTGCCACAATGCCAAGGTCTCGCTCAGGTGCCGAGGCTGGGACCACCACTTGTGGGAAGGAAGCACAGGGCTCTGCACAGCCTGGGCTTGTTCCTCTTGTTGAAGGACCTTAGTCTGGCCTTCGTTGAGCATCCTCTTTTCTCCCAAGATGAGCTCACACCACCTTTTAGCCTTTAGAGGCACCTTTGGCCAAGCCTCAGGGCTGTTAAATCTTAGCACGGTGGGCGCTGGGTGTGCCAGTGCAAAGGGGGGAGAGGAATGACCGTTTCCTGCCCAGCCACTGTGCGCCAGGCACGGGCAAGAGATTTCCTATTTTATCTCATTGAATCCTCAGGAGTATTAGTCCTATTCTACAGATTAAGAAAAAGAAAAAGGAAAGTTAAGTGTCTTGTCTAAGGTCACACTTCTAGAACTAGGATTGGGACCCAGGTCTGCCTGACTCCAAAGCCAGTGCTGTGAACCGATGCATTGTACGTTTCAGCATATCCTCACCCCCTCTCCATGCTGCAGCCCCAGTCCTGTTCCCCTTGAGGCTTCCAGGGGCTAACGGGCCTTCGTTTTGTGGAAATCTAGTCTCTAGACAACAGGGGTGAGAGGGAAATCTGAGCTCTGGTTCAGCTGCCCTTCATATCCCTAAACACACACGAGTGTGTCCCTGCTCTGCTGGCTGGGGCATCTGGACTCATGTGTATTTACCCATGTTCATCAATTAACCCCTGGGACAGTGACTCCTGGTCCCTGCCTCTGGCAAGCTGAGTGTGGTCAGGGACTCAACAACCCTCCTTGAATTCATCCCACAGCCTCCAGAAAAATGGAGAAGTGACCAGATCCATTACCTCTGACTCTTAGAAGATGGAGTTAAAAAAAACAAAAAACCCCACCCTGCCTGGCAGGCTTGATGGTGTTCACTTGAGCCGGATGTTCTAATGAAGAGGACTTTTTATTAACTGAGCTGCTTACTAATGTCAAATGCTTTTAAGCACAGTGGTAGGTGAGGGAAGAAATAGAGGTGCCCAAGGTCCAGAGCCCGTCTCTTCCACACAGCCCTGCCGACTGTGCCCAGAGCGCAGGGTCCCTGAGCACAGGTCCCTTCCCCCACCATTCCTGCTGCTCCCCGGCTGCCCTCCTGGGTGTCCAGTCAGTGTTCAGCAGAAATGATAGTGAGGGGCAGACGTGGCCAGGTCAGTTTCCAGCTCCCCCTGCTGTTCTGCTTAGAAAGCAGAAATGGTGTGAGGGAGGGCAGAGGGAGGAGAGAGGATGCCTAATCTGGTGACAGGGACTGGGGTTCCTGCAGACCAGGGCTTGGCCACCAGTAGAGGCTGCTTAAGGACTTTCCATCAGCCCTGGCTGCCCACCAGCTCCCAATCCCAGATTCAGTGCACGCAAAGGCTCAGACTCTCCAGGAAGGAGCAGTACTGGTGTTCACTGATTGCCTGCTCTGGCCACTGCTGCATCATCTCACGCATCCCTCCTCAGAGAGGCAGCAAAGCCTGGTGGTTGAGTGTGGCCTCCACAGCCCAACTTTCTGGGCTCAAATCCTGTCTCTGCCACTCTAACCCTGAGAGTTTGATCAAGTTACTGAATCTCTCTGCCTCTGTTTCCCCTGATGCAAAATGGGGATAATAAGAGTTCCTACCTCATAGGGTTGTTCTCAAGATCAAGTGAGTAAGTACATAGAGCACTCAGGGAATAAGTCCTCTGTAACTACAGATTAAAGTGCTAAATCTAAACGAAAAAATCACTCCACCTACAGCTGAGGAAGGTTAAGGACCTTGGTCACCTCCTTCCCCTTCATCTTGCGTCTCCTTTTTCCCTGACGTATCGGGGTGTGTGTGTGTGCGCGCGCACGCGCGTGTGTGTGACTTCCTGTGTTACTGAGAACAGTGGGGTACAAGGCAGGTCAGGGTTTTCCTTAGGTAGTGCTTTCACACTTTTTGATGACAGCTCATTGTAAGAATGATGTTTTATAATATAACACACATACACAGAAGGGCGGGATGCAGGGGCGTGAAGAGGGCAGAAAGGGTGGTTACTTCCCCCTCAGAGTGAGGATCCGGTCCAGCAACCTCTTTTCTGAGGGTCCCCAGACACGTGTAGCCAAAGCAGGTGCCCCCATACCCCAGGCAGATGACCCACAGCCCTCTGCCCCCCTCCGCAGGTCCCTGTGATGGGGAGAGACCACAGGGAGTAGGGTACCACAGGCTCTTTGAGCTTTCCTCCATCCCTGGACATTCTCTTCCCTGTCTGGGAGGTCTGTTCAGCCCCTAGCCGCCTGCTCCAGGGCATCTATCTCCTGGCCCAGCAGGGCTGACAGCTGGGTGGGAAGCAGCCTGAGGGATGGCTTTCACTCTGCTTTCAGAATGCCTCCCCAGCAAGGACGCCTCCAGCCCGGGCACCCCTGGCCTGTGCATGCCCAGCCCGGGTATCACCTTCCAGGTCATCACCCGGCGGGTCATCGTCTGCCATGTCAGCCTCCATGACATCGTCTCCAGCGAGAGTACACCTTGTTAGAGCCACACCAGTGAGGGCCGTGCCTGTCGAGGCATCTCCTGCCAGGTCCACACCAGCTGCCAGGGCCACCAGGGAGAACCCAGGTAAGGGGGGCTCCTACAGGGAAGGCAAGAGGAACAGGGAAGCAGTCCAAGGGCGGAGTGGGGTGCAGTGGGGGGTGAATCTCCAAGTTGTCACTCTCTGCTCCTCCTCTAGCTCTTGAATAACGATGACTGGGAAGGAGCGGGGATGGTCCGGGTGGGCAGCGGGGGACCTGGGGAGGAGGGGGCAGAAAGGAGCCATGACATGCAAACCCAAGGCAGTGGGAAATTGCAGCAAATGGGGTGGAGGATAAGAAAGCAGGACCGACCAAGCAGATGGAACTTCGGAGGCTGCTCAGTCTGGGTCAAGGTGCAGATTTTGAGAGCCAGGCCTCCTGGTTAGAAACCAGGGTTCTTTCCTTGGGCTGCCCTGGGGGTCTGCCAGGGAAGCTGGGGTCTGCACTGGAGCACAGTCATGATCGTGGGCTCATCTGTGGGTAGAGGGGCAAAGAGAGAGATTCTGAGCAGGCAGGCATGCCCCACCCCCAACTGCCCAATCTGGCTTATAGGATTCAGCTAATAGGGGGACAGAGACGTCAAACGGTCCTCAGGGACTGGCTCTGCCCTTAGGGAAGCAGCCTTTCTGCCCATCCCAACTTTGCCCTCCTCCTGTCCTCCTGCCCCAGCCCTGCAATATAAACAGGACTGGAGGAGCATCCCAGATTTGGGGCCCAGTCTTGCCCTTTGCAGGACCGGTGAGGCACTTTGGTGTGGAGACCTTTGGGATCCGACACATTTCATTTGAATCCCTACTCTGCCACTCACTAGCCAAGTAAGCTTGAGCAAGTTATTTAACATCCATGAACCTCAGTTTCCCCATCTATAAAATGGGCGTAATGGTACCCAGCACACACAGTTGTGTGTGTTGTTAATTCTGAGTTGTTACCTCAGAATTAAATGAGGTAACACACGCAAATGCCCAGCTGGCCCACCGTAGATGCTGAGTAAAAGGGAGCTTGGTTTCAGGCAGGGGCGGTGCCGTATTCTGGGTGGAGTGGTCCTCACAGGGCCCTCCTGGGCCAGCTTGCTTTCCTTCTCCCTCATCCACTGTGCCAGACTCCCCTCCAACAGCCTCACCCTCCCCTGCTTCTGGCCTGTTCCCAGGTATCCACTTGCCCAAGTTCACCAGGAAGGAGGTCCTGAAGCAGCTGCTGCTCATCGGATGTATCTTCTTCCTCATTGCCCTCGTGGTGTCCCTCATCGTTCTCTGTGAGTTTAACAGAGGGAGCAGGGCTGGGCTCTGGTCACTGCGGGGTGCAGTGGGGTTCAGGGATGGGGACACGCAGCAGGGAGACGAGTGGGGAACACACACTCACCGGCTGCCATGTCCACAAAGGGACACTCCTGCAAATGGCCTTGGCCCGTAGCGCCTCCAGGCCCCTTGGAGACAGTTGGATCGAGAGGGTGGGAAGTCAGAGGAACCTGGCTTTGGTCCCATCTGTGTTACTTACTTGGGCGAGTAGTTAACCAGTCTGAGCTCGGTGTCTGTTTCTTCAAATGGGATTAAATTCATTCATTCAACTTATTATGTGCTCAGTAAAATTTCCTAAAGATTTCACTGGGTTATAAGGAATAACTGAGCTACTGGCATAATGCCTGGCACAAAATCCCACTCTAAAAGAGTTAGTTATTTAAAAAACAAACATAAAAACATTGATTAGGAAAAGTCCCCAGGCATTTTTAATCAATGGGATAAAGTGTTCAGGGGTCCAGGCTCCCTCAATTCCTCGCCCTCCTTTGGGAAAGATACTCAGGACATGTCCCTGGACTCCCTGCCAGGGAGTCCACTCTGAGCCCAGCACAGTGGGAAACCTTAGGAGGGAGCGAAGGGGATCACACATCACACCACCCTGTCCTCAGGGAGAGGACTGTCTCCTGGGGGACGTAGGTGGAAATGATTAAGACCAAGTGGATTTGAGTGTGACCATCAGCAAGAGAGGACAGCTGTATGGGCTGAGGTGGCAGGGGACAGCTCCTAAAGGCCGTAGGGCCAGATGAGTACCTAGAAGATGGGGGGGGGGGGGGGTGCGTCTTGGGCAGGGCATCTGAGCAGGATGAGGAGCTGCAGGAAATGTGGGGGGCAGATGGGCAAGTTGGCATGGGGAGAGGGAAGGGACCCACTTAACCAGACAGAATATTCATTTGGGGACCTGAGGGCTGTCGTTTGGTTGCATGTGGCTGGGCCACATTGTAGAGAGCTTTAAATGCCAGGCTGAGGGGTAAGGATTCTGTTAAAGAGGCAGCACGGGTGGCGAAGGGCAGGTCTGTCTGAGGGAGAGGATTGCGTGGGAAGAAGTTGCACGCTGGTTAAAAGTATGACTTTATGTTTCCTTTTCTGGTAAGTGGCTTGAGGTGACCTCTAAAAATGGTTCGCTCTTCACTTGACCCAGAAAACCCCACAAAATCATGCAAGTCAAGAGGTTCAAATCTTCGTGTTCACTTTAAGAACACTTGTGAAACTGCCCAGGCCATTAAGGGTATGCTTATCCGAAAAGCCATCAAGTATCTGAAGGACGTCACTTTAAAGAGGCAACGTGTGCCGTTCCGTCATTACAATGGTGGAGTTGGTAGGTGTGCCCAGGCCAAACAGTGGGGCTGGATGCAGGGTCGGTGGCCCAGAAGGAGCGCTGAAGTTTCACTGCACATGCTCAAAAATGCAGAGAGCGATGCTGAACTTAAGGGCTTAGATGTAATTCTCTGGTCATTGAGCACATCCAGGTGAGCAAAGCCTCCAAGATGCGGCACAGGACTTACAGAGCTCATGGTCGGATCAACCCATACGTGAGCTCTCCCTGCCACATGGAGATGATCCTTACTGAAAAAGAACAGATTGTTCCTAAACCAGAAGAGGAGGTTGTCCAGAAGAAGAAGATATCTCAGAAGAAACTGAAGAAACAAAAACGTATGGCCCGGGAATAAATGCCGCAAAAAATAAATACAAATAAAAGTAAAAAAACAAACAAACAAGGAGTATGGCTTTAGGACCAGACAGACCTGCCGAAGCATCTCGGCTCTGCCACTTACCAGCTGTGTGGCTTCATCAAGTTAGTTAACTTCCCGAGCCTCAGTTTCCCCACCTGCCTGACAATGCATGTGAAGGCGCCAACACAGAACCTGCCGCCACGTGGCATGCATGTGAACCTCCCGCTGGGGTGCCCCACCCGGCTGCCTCCCTTCCCCACACGGGACATCTGCTCCAGTAGGAAATAACCCATGGAGGGGGGAGATGGCAACTGAGGGCAGGTGCTCAGCATGATTTCACAGCATTCCCTGAAGCCCCCTGACCTCCGGAATTCCCAGGGAAGTGGTCACTGAGCAGCTGTGCAGTGGGGTCAGGACTAGAGCCCCCGCCCCCTGAGAGCTCTCTCTGCTACACATCAAAGTGATCCCAGGAGCCTCAGTGCCCAGGACGTGGGAGAGGGAAGGACCAGGGCACAGAGAGGAGGGGGAAGTCCAAGAGGTTAGGAGGGATTGGTGTCTGGACTTGGAAGGAGCAGTCACACAGGGCTGACCTGCACCCGGGGTGACGGAGAGCATAGTGGGACCAGTGGGATGTGTGAGGGCTGAGGAACAGGTTGCAGACAAGAGGCAGGGTGAGGAGTCAGAACCGGGGTTTCTTAGGCATCCAAGGGGAGGTGTTTCCGGGAAGGAGGGATGACGGTTCCTAGTTTGGAAAGAGATGGGTCTTAGAAGCAGTCATGAAGCTGATTTTCACATATGGTTTGTAAAGCTGTCGGCTTTTCAGCACAACTTGTACGTTTAGGAATCAGCCACCTGGAGCTGCTCGTGGAGTGGGAAGACATTTAAAGGCAGCAAGACAAGTAACGGGGCAAGAACTGAGCCAAGGGGACATCCCTTGTTTAGAGAAGAGGGAGGAGGAAGAAAATCCAGGAGCTTCTGAGGCTGGGAGGACAGCCTTTGCGAAGACAGGACAGGTAGTGGTTGCAAGTGTATGACTGAAGATGGAAATGTCTCTGCTACAACCCACAGGGCACAGAGGCGGAGGGATGCCAGAGTGGCTCTGAGAAGGGGCCTCTGGGATGGTGGAGGAAGGGCTTTTTCTGACCACCACTCTGGCCGGCACATAGGGCAGGGGAGCTCCCAGAGTAGTAACCGTCTCCACACCTCCCTCCCTCCCTCCCTCCCTCTCTGGGTGGCCGCTCTTGAGTGCTGCCCTGCTTGCAGAAGCTTTCTGGAGCATTCCAGAGCATTCCTGAGCAGCCTTTCTCTCCATACAGAAGGGGGACGAGAGACCCAGAGTCCCAGAGGGATTGCAGATCAGTGTCTCAGAACACCCAGGGCCATGGGCTGCTTAGTGTCATGTCTCTCTGGGGCTGGCAGTGACCTGGCTTCTGCTTCATTTTTTTTCAGTCTACTTCTGGCAGGGCCACGTAGGGATCAAGTACAAGGAACCGGTAGAGAGCTGCCCCAAGCGTGCTGTGCGCTGTGATGGGGTCGTGGACTGTAAGCTGAAGAGCGACGAGCTGGGCTGTGGTAAGGAGGCCGGCTGTGTGTGTGTGTGTGTGTGTGTGTGTGTGTGTGTGCGCGTGCGCGCGCGTGAGCATGAGCAAGCGCACACCCGCGCATGTGCACTCTGGGGACTGCAAACTGGGTATCAGCTCAAATGGGAGGCAATGGAGAGAGACTCAGAGGATCTGGGTTCTAGTTACAATAGGCTGGGGTTTGGAACCTGGCTTTGAGTGCTGTGTGACTTGGGTTAATCACTTACCTTCTCTGGGCTTCAGTTTCCTAACTTGGAAAATGAGTGGATTGGACAAGATTAGTGATTCTCGGATACCATCTGACAGCTCGCAGCTACCAGACTGAGCAAAGCAGGGCTGCTCTGGCTGGAGGCAGGTGTGGGGTCCAGAGCTCTGTCCATGTGCCCAGCAGGTGACCTCTGACCTGCCACCTCTATGGTTCCATGAAGGTCAGTTTGTAAATGAAGGCTTTCATGAGCACAATGATCTCTTTGAGCGCTGGTCCTCAGTGGTTTTTACTTGTGTTGTCCATGTACAGCCCCAATGTGGGTGTCTGTGGGTGCACAACTGGCCCTTTCCACCTGTGTGTACATGTGTGTCCTTGCCCATGACCACATCCATCTGTGACTGAGCCTGTCTAGCGAGCACTCAGTTGGATCACCACTCCCCTTGTCCCTCTCTTATTTGGGCACGTCACTGCCCCCGTGGGGTGATAGCTCCTGGCAGTGCACACCCCTTCTCCCAGTGACGGCTGTGGGTCCCGTCGGATGGAGATCTCTTTCTGCTCTGCCCCAGCCCCTTGCCTTGGCTCTGCCCTTACTGAGCATCTTGGGCTCTGAGCACTGGCTGACGACCATCCCGTCCCGGGCCAAGCTCCCGGCTGTTTGCAAGGCCTCAGTGAGAAGCCTTAGGACAGGAGCATCTCAGAGCCTTACTCAGTTCATTCCTCAAGAACTTGGAGCTTCCTGGTGCTGAGGGCCTGCCTTGACCTTTTTTTGCCCTGCAGTGAGGTTTGACTGGGACAAGTCTCTGCTTAAATTCTACTCTGGATCCTCCCATAAGTGGCTTCCCATCTGCAGTGACAGCTGGAATGATCTCTACTCGAACAAGACCTGCCAGCAGCTGGGTTTCAAGAGGTAAACCTCCCCCATGAGTCCCGGCTTCAGGGGCGCCTCAAACTCTTCACAAGGGCATCTCAGGATCATTGATGGAAACACATATTAAAAAGACTCTTGGGGACCAGGGCTGAGGTCACTAGCTAATAGCACACTTGGATTATTCAAAGGGACAGTGGCCTGGGGAGCCCAAGTCTGGGGACAAGCTGTTTCCAGGAGGCCAACGTAGTTATTTGCAGATCTACAGCAGGATGACGTTCCTGTACGGTTTTTTGCATCAAAGCGTCCTCATGCCCACGCTCGCATTCAGTGGTCGCAGAGGCCCTGTGAGGTGGGTGGGCATTCGGGCAGGTCTCGTCTTCTCCTCACATCTGGGAACCAGCAACTCAGGCTGTGCAAACCCTTCAGTGGACTTTGAGCAAAAAAGCATCTGCGGCTTGGGCTAGAATGCGTCAAACGAGGAACGAGATGGGCAGACGTGGCTAGATAAAGTCATTAGCATCTTTGGCTCTACAGATCTGAAACAAGAAGCTGGTACCAGTGGGTGGAGTAGGGAGTGGGGTTCACCGTGACCTTCCCCCTTGAAGGAGCCCCCGGTTGGCAGGCCACATAGTCACCTCCATCCTCCCCCTTGGCCTGGGTTTCAAACCAAGTAGTTTGGGGGTTCACCAACGTGTGTGAAGTTGTAGCGAGAAAGGTTTGTTTAGGATCTCACTGTGGGCTCTCTGTAGAAACCACCTAGAACACCAGGGCTTGGGGACGAGGACTTAGAACCAGTTCTCTGCCCCTACCTCAGCCTCAGAGTTCCCATCTGTGAAAGACGACCTGGGTGATCTAGTTGGAAGACAACGGACATCGTTTATCATTGAGTTGTGTGACCTTATGCAAATGCGAACTTCCCTTGGGCTTCAATAGATAGTGTCATTTATTCAAAGAACATTCATCGAGCTTTTATTATGTCTGAGCCATTCACCCAGACAAGATCCCTGCCCTTGGACAGTCTCTGGTATGGTGCGGGTGAGAGAGGCTTCAACCAATAATCACAGCACCGTGTGATGTGTAACGGAAAGGACACGTGGCAAGCATTATGCACACACAACGGAGAGGGTGCCTGACTGTGCCTGGAGGTCAGCAGAGCATGGACGAGGCCCCTGGGTAGAGGGACAGCGCCTGCAAAGGCATGCTGTCATGCAAGGGTGTCCCGTGTTCTAGAAACACACCGAAGGGCCACGCAGATAGCGGTCCATGGATCACCCACAGAAGAATCACCTGGGGTGCTTGTTAAAATGCACCCTGAAATCAGAATCTCTGGGATTAGGATTTCAGACCTGCTTAACAACACCCGGGGGTGATACTTAGGCACGTTGTAGTCTAAAAGCCAAACGGTTCTCAGGCTTTAATGTGCAAACCCATAACATGAGGATCTTTAAAATGCAGAGCCTGGCTCAGCAGGTCTGGGGTGATACTGCTGCTGTCAGTCCGTGGATCACAGTCTGGAGAGAAACGGGCTAGGTCAGTGTTTCTCAAACTTGAGAGCGCGTCAGAATCACCTGGAGAGCTTGTTAAAATGGAAAACCAGAATTCTTGATTTGGTAGGCCTGGGACAGGGCCCAAGAATTTGCATTTCTAACAACTTCCCAGGCAGTGCTAACATTGTCCCCTGGGATTGGACCACACTTTCAAAACTACTGGGTTAGGGGCTTCCCTGGTGGCACAGTAGTTGAGAATCTTCCTGCTAATGCAGGGGACACGGGTTCGAGCCCTGGTCTGGGAAGATCCCACATGCCGCGGAGCAGCTGGGCCCGTGAGCCACAACTGCTGAGCCTCCGTGTCTGGAGCCTGTGCTCCGCAACAAGGGAGGCCACGACGGTGGGAGGCCCGCGCACCGCAATGAGGAGTGGCCCCCGCTTGCCGCAACTAGAGAAAGCCCTTGCACAGAGACGAAGGCCCAACACGGCCAAAAAATAAAAATAAATAAATTAAAAGAAGGCTCAACATTAAAAAAAAACCCAAAAACTACTGGGTTAGTGCGTAGGGCTAGTAGGGGGCAGTGGTGGAATATGTGGGTGGGGTCTGAGATTGTTGGGTTTTAACTGCCTTTGGCCTCTGCAGCAGGGCTCGCTTGGGACTCTAATGCTGGCTGGGGAGCCATGGGTGTGCGCTGTCTCGAGGAGGTTCATTCTTCTCCCCTCTCCTCCCTTGCAGTGCTTTCTGGACAGCCAACGTGACCAACAGGAATTTTGACAGCAGTTTCTCAATCTCCAAATATAGTTCCACCTTCCAGGAGAGCATCTACAGGTGTGTGAGGCGGCCCAGGCTGTCAGCTGTGAGCAGGGGAGTGAAGGAGTGCTCTGAGTCAGGGAGCCCCTCTCCCTCGGCCTTTCTGGGATCCCACCTCCAGGAGTCCCTCGTGAATGTCAAGAGCATCTCAGAAACAGCTCTCATTCATTACCTGCCTCCTGACTTGAAAGCAGTCGAAGCTGGGTGCACAGAGCACCTCGAGGTCAGAGGGGCCCCCAAGAGTTCACCTGGTTGGCAGAGACAATGAATAAACCTCGGGGCCACTGGTCAGCCTGATGTTTGGACAGAAAGCTGCTGCAGGGAGGGGGCTTGGGGTGGAAAGGGGGAAACATCAGTGGGGTGGGGAATGGGGCGGGGGAGCTTCAGCAGGGGGAGTGCCAGGTGCAGGTAGTTAGGGGGCAGGGAGGCCCATCTGAGGAGCATCGCCATCCCCCTGGGCCTCGCCATCTGTCATCTTTGCACTGCAGCTGCTCTTTCCCACCACCACTGGGTGGAGGGGAGGAGTGGGGGGGGTGCCCCACCAGCTAGCAGTGTTTACCTTGGGGAGGGGAGAGAAGAAACCAGGCTGTGAGATAAGTAGGCATGGGGAGGGAAGGGAAGCAATGAGCGGCCTCCTGGATGCCTGCTTTGTGCTGGGTGGTTCACATGCTACGTTGCTGGCTGAACATTGAGCAACTGTCAGGGGAATGTTGGGTCACCTGTTTAGCTTGGGAAAGATGCTGGGACAGTGAAGTCATGAGTTCAAAGGACATGGACCTAGCCAATATGTGCGATCTGCCACAGAAAAACGGACGTTGGGAGAAGAGTGGGCATGTTTTGCACTAAGCCATCCCCATTCCTGCAGAAAGCACTGGAAGGGTCTGTCCCACTGGGAGGGAGAAAGGTCAGAATCTCCATCTTCAAGTGGGGTTTATCCCAGGAACGCAAGGATTCTTCAATATATGCAAATCAATCAATGTGATACACCATATTAACAAACTGAAAGATAAAAACCATATGATAATCTCAATAGATGCAGAAAAAGCTTTTGACAAAATTCAACGCCCATTTATGATAAAAACTCTCCAGAAAGTAGGCATAGAGGGAACCTACCTCAACATAATAGAGGCCATATATGACAAACCCACAGCCAACATCATTCTCAATGGTGGAAAACCTGAAACCATTTCCTCTAAAATCAGGAACAAGACAAGGATGCCCACTCTCACCACTATTATTCAACATAGTCTTGGAAGTTTTAGCCACAGCAACAGAGAAGAAAAAGAAATAAAAGGAATCCGAATTGGAAAAGAAGAAGTAAAGCTGTCACTGTTTGCAGATGACGTGATACTATACATAGAGAATCCTAAAGATGCTACCAGAAAACTACTAGAGCTAATCAATGAATCTGGTAAAGTAGCAGGATACAAAATTAATGCACAGAAATCTCTTGCATTCCTATACACTAATGATGAAAAATCTGAAAGAGAAATTAAGGAAACACTCCCATTTACCATTGCAACAAAAAGAATAAAATACCTAGGAATAAACCTACCTAAGAGGACAAAAGACCTGTATGCAGAAAACTATAAAACACTGATGAAAGAAATTAAAGATGATACAAACAGATGGAGAGATATACCATGTTCTTGGATTGGAAGAATCAACATTGTGAAAAATGACTGTACTACCCAAAGCAATCTACAGATTCAATGCAATCCCTATCAAACTACCACTGGCTTTTTATCACAGAACTAGAACAAAAAATTTCACAATTTGTGTGGAAACACAGAAGACCCTGAATAGCCAAAGCAATCTTCAGAAACAAAAATGGAGCTGGAGGAATCAGGCTCCCAGACTTCAGACTATACTACAAAGTTACAGTAATCAAGACAATATGGTACTGGCACAAAAACAGAAATATATCTCAATGGAACAGGATAGAAAGCCCAGAGATAAACCCACGCACATATGGTCACCTTATCTTTGATAAAGGAGGCAAGAATATACAATGGAGAAAAGACAGCCTCTTCAATAAGTGGTGCTGGGAAAACTGGACAGCTACATGTAAATGAATGAAATTAGAACACTCCCTAACACCATACACAAAAATAAACTTAAAATGGATTAAAGACCCAAATGTAAGGCCAGACACTATAAAACTCTTAGAAGAAAACATAGGCAGAACACTCTATGACATAAATCACAGCAAGATCCTTTTTGACCCACCTCCTAGAGAAATGGAAATAAAAACAAAAATAAACAAATGGGACCTAATGAAACAAAAGCTTTTGCATAGCAAAAGAAACCATAAACAAGATGAAAAGACAACCATCAGATGGGAGAAAATAGTTGCAAATGAAGGAACTGACAAAGGATTAATCTCCAAAATATACAAGCAGCTCATGCAGCTCAATATCAAAAAAACAAGCAACCCAATCCAAAAATGGGCAGAAGACCTAAATAGGCATTTCTCCAAAGAAGATATACAGATGGGCAACAAACACATGAAAGGATGCTCAACATCACTAATCAGTAGAGAAATGCAAGTCAAAACCACAATGAGGTAACACCTCACACTGGTCAGAATGGCCATCATCAAAAAATCTACAAACAATAAATGCTGGAGAGGGTGTGAGAAAAGGGAACCCTCTTGCACTGTTGGTGGGAATGTGAATTGGTACAACCACTATGGAGAACAGTATGGAGGTTTCTTAAAAAACTAAAAATAGAATACCATATGACTCAGCAATCCCATTACTGGGCATATACCCTGAGAAAACCATAATTCAAAAAGAGACATGTACCACAAGGTTCATTGCAGCACTATTTACAATAGCCAGGACATGGAAGCAACCTAAATGTCCATCGACAGATGAATGGATAAAGAAGATTTGGCACATATATAAATGGAATATTACTCAGCCATAAAAAGAAACAGAATTGAGTTATTTGTAGTGAGGTCGATGGACCTAGAGTCTGTCATACAGAGTGAAGTAAGTCAGAAAGAGAAAAACAAATACCATATGCTAACACATATATACGGAATCTAAAAAAAAAAAAAAAGGTTCTGATGAACCTAGGGGCAGGACAGGAATAAAGACGTAGACATAGAGAATGGACTTGAGGACATGGGAAAGGGGAAGGGAAAGCTGGGACGAAGTGAGAGAGTAGCATTGACATATATACACTACCAAATGTAAAACAGATAGCTAGTGGGGAGCAGCTGCATCGCACGGGGAGATCAGCTCGATGCTTTGTGACCACCTAGTGGGGTGGGATAGGGAGTGTGGGAGGGAGATGCAAGAGGGAGGGAATGGGGGATATATCTATACATATAGCTGATTCACTTTGTTATAGAGCAGAAACTAACACAACATTGTAAAGCAATTATACTCCAGTAAAGATGTTACAAAAAAAAAGAAAAAGAAAAAAAGAAAAGAAACTCCATATTCTTGTGCAGAGGGGATGGGATGAGACTTAGCAGAAACCAATCACGGAAGGCTTCCTGGAGGAGCCAGCTAATGTGCCCTTTTCTCATCTTTTGTGTTTCCTGCTGCAGGTCTGAATGCCCTTCCCAGCAGTATGTGACTCTCCAGTGTTCCAGTAAGAAGATGCCCTTTCTCCTGGATAGTGGCCTGTGTGGGGTGGGAGTCAGGGGGCAGAGCAGTGGGGTCCCTATGAGGGAGAGGGCCAGCCCTGGGTGTCCAAGCCAGGAAGAGGGGCTGGAGCAGCAGGCCTGTTTCAGGGCCAGGGTCCCTGTAAGGCACCTGGATGGACATTCTCAGGGTAGCATTTCCCCTTCTCCTGACTCTGCTTAGCCCAGCAACCTCACCATCCAAGTCTCCTGGATTCTGGGCAGAGGGCAGAGGAGTGGGAGAGCACGTCAGGGCCAGCTTAAAGCTCTGCTATCGATAGATGTGGAGCTAGATCCAGAGCCAACATTTACGGAGCACACTGGGTACCAAGGCACTGCGCCTATGGCTTTACAAACGTGATGACATTTAATTCTCATGAGGCGGGTGCCATTATTGTCCGCTTACTGAAAAGAGACTGAAAATTTTGCCTTACTTAAGGTCAGACCGCTGGTAGGTAAGGAGCTGGTATTGGAGCTTGGGTCTGACCCCAAAGCCCAAACTGTTAACCGGTCCATGAGTGCTGTGTTCTCATGATGGCCGGGCGGGGTGCTCCCCTGAGCAGGCGGGCACAGTGCTGCGGATGGAGCCCCTCAGACCACCGCTGGCTCTTCACTCTCCTTCTTCAAAGAAAGAACACACATGTGAACAAACTCTGTCCATGATTTCGGGGGGAGGACTCACTCCAGAACATGTTTGGAAATGTTCGCTTGGGGTGCAGGGTCCCCAACAGCACAAGATGACCCACTGAGGAAACACGTGGACGCCACCTGCCTGTGCATCATGGGAAGGGCTTTTCTCCTTTGTTTTGAAACGATCCCCCTCACAGTGCTTACCAATTCAGGGTCATGTTAGGCTTGGTCTGCTTTCACGAGGTCCTGACAGCAGCCCTGGAATTCACCGTTGTGAGCCTGGCACAGTGCCCAAAGCATGGGGTATTTAGGAAGCATTTATCGAATTAATGGAAGAATGAATGAGGGGGAGGAAAGAGGATCTTTCCTAGGACCAAACTACCCACTGGATGATCCCAGAAGGCTAACCCGCCACGTGGGAGCTCTGTGTTGGCAGGAAGCAGCTGTGCTGCATCAGATTAAGTGAGCAAAGCGGCCTCCATGAGTGGGTGGTACCCTCAGGATGCGGCTGCCTGAGATTCCCTGGGCCTGGGAGCATGGTTGCAGCTCTGAGAAAAGCTGAGTTCGTACTAGCTTATCTCTTCTACTTCTCCCCAGGCTGTGGACTGAAGGCCCTGACCGGGCGGATCGTGGGAGGGGCGCTGGCCCCAGAGAGCAAGTGGCCTTGGCAAGTCAGTCTGCAGTACGCGCACACCCACATTTGTGGGGGCACGCTGATCGACGCCCAGTGGGTTCTCACCGCCGCCCACTGCTTCTTCTTGTAAGTGCCCAAGGGGGCAATGATGCGACACCGCTGAGGGTCGGGGACGCCAGCAAGGGCTGAGGGCAGACTACTTCTCTCTGTGGAGGGGGGCTTTGTTGGTAAGGCTGGCCCCTGTGGGCTGGGCAGCTCGTGTGTGGTGAGGACCATGGTTTGCCATTGGTATTTGGTCCTGGGACTGTGAGTTGGGATTACTTGTTCTGAGCCAGTACAGATTGGTGGCTCCAAGGGAGAGAGAGAGGCAGGTAGAAGGAAGGAATTGTGAGCCTGCCCTGAAGAACAGGGTGAAATAAAGAGGGTTGGGGCTTGTTGCTGCCAGAAACTGCAAGTTAGAGGGGAGCAGCCCAAGACATCAGGAATGCTGTCCCAGGAATTGAGGGATAGGGATTGTGGGAAGGGCAGTGCGGTCAGCTTCTGACAGTCACCAGCCAGGCCTGTCCTTTGAGCTGGTGGACAGGAAAGGGCTCGGAGACGAGGCCTCAGGGGCACTGGCTTCCCCAGTAGTGAGGCTTCAGTGGGTCACTTTGTCCCGTCGAAAGCTCCGTTTCTGCTGAGGATACTACCACTGAGATGTGTCCCACCCGCCTTATTTGATCCTTGGTGGCGTCCAGAGGAGACAGTGGGGCCAGTGGTCCTAGAAGTCTTACTCATCCCCTCCCGTTTTCTATCGTAAGGTACAGAGCCGCCAGTTCAGAGTGGTTGTTTGGAAGTAGGGGATTGTCCTAGATCCCTGGGCTAAGATAGAGAGCTCCCTCCAGAGGTCATTTCATCCATTCTCCTGCCTCCAGTGGCGCTCTGGCTGCAGCTCCCTGTGTGCTGCCAGAGGGCTCTGCCATGTGGTAACTGGCCCATGCTCTCTGTGGCCCTAGCAGGACCCCGAATAAGATCCTGGAGGACTGGAAGGTGTACGTGGGCACCAACAACCTGCACCAGCTGCCCGAGGGAGCCTCCATTGCCCAGATCATCATCAACAGCAACTACTCGGACGACGAGGACGACTATGATATCGCCCTCATGCGGCTCTCTGAGCCCCTGACTCTGACCAGTGAGTGAATCCATGCCTGTCACACCCCACCCTGCTCATCCAGCAGCCCTGGGGCCCAGCCTTGACACTTAGCAGCGTCCACTGACCCATCCCAGGGTCCAGAGCTTCAGCATGGTGGACGTCAAAGATTGTTAGAGATCATTTAGTGGAACACCTCTGTCTTACAGTTAGGGGAACTGAGACCCAGAGGTTGGAAACAAACTTGCCCCAGTGATACATCTGACATTGCAAATTGGTGACAGAGCCAGGGTTTGGATACTGGCCTTCATCAAGATAAACAGATCGAATTGTTTCACTGGTATATCGAGCACTTAACAGAGACCAGACCCTGTGGTAGGCATTTTACATCTACAATTTCATTTACTCTTCACAACCCATCCTGTGGAGCAGGTACTATTATTAACTTCATTTTACATTTGAGAAGAGGAGCTTGAGAGAGAGAGAGTTCCCCGAGGCCATGCAGTAATGAGTAGCAGCTCCAAGACTGGGTCCAGTTGGGTCTGGCTCCTAAGCAGTGCTCTTCCCTTGCTGCTCTCTGCTGGCAAATTGCCAACACCAAAGTTGCGAACGCGAGCAAAGTACCTATACATCCAAACATCTAACTGCCGTGAGAGCTGAGGGTGGAGCTGAGGAGCGAATGGGGCTACAGGAAGGAAATGCTACTGAAGTTCTCAGGAGATCAGGGTTTATCTTCATTACTTCATCCACCCATTTGTTCACGCGTCAAACACTGTGTGTCTCCCACATAGCGGCTCTGCAATTTCACCGCAAAGAGAACAAAACGGATGACACACACAAACAGCCACTTAGAAGCTAGTGATGTGATGTCGGGGGCACCCCGGGGAGCCGTGGTGGCACAGATTCGGGCACCTAATCCGTCTTGGCAGGCTACAGGGGCTTCTGGAAGCCTTGGAGGGCTCTCTGCTTAGTCCAGCCTTTCTGGTGCTCTGGGTCTGTGAGCGGGCCTTTGCCGGCACGTGAATTACGGAGGCGGTATTGGTCCTGAGTCGCAGAGGTTAGCTCATCACAGCGGTGTGCGGAGGAGAACCCCAACCCCAACGCAGGACTGGGCTGGGTGGATCTGGCCCCCAGCGGATCCCAGCAGAAGCCAAGCCCACCACCCGCCACGGGCGAGCCCTCTCAGCCTTTCTCCTGCCCCTCCTAGCCTCGTCTGTGGAGCCTGGAGCGGTGAGATGGGGGTGCCGTGCTGCCCCTCGCGCACACATAAAAGCGGGCAGGCAGTCTGAAGGATCAGAACAGGCCTTCCCAGCCTTGTAAAACCCAGACTTCATTTGACTAACCGTCCAGATCTTACCTGCCATCACCCCCAACCCCCTGAATATTATTTGGAATTCCAAATAGAATTAATTTGTAAAACTAAATTAAAGCTATTATAGCACTACCTATGCTTTTCAGACTGCAGCAGTCCCTCTCTAGACTCTGATAGCCGCTCCTACCCCCTCCCACTCTTCTGGGAAGGAGGAATATCTCTAGGCTGAGACACTCACAGCTTAGATTTATGTAGTCCTGTGGTCAGACCATGTGCGCTGATTTTTGGTTTAGAGATCAGGGCAGAGTTTCTTAAACTGTCTGGTAGGCTGAGCGCTTCGAAGTCACAGTACTAGCTGAGGAAACTGTGGAGGCTCACTGATAAATTTAATTACCCCATAAAAAGAGTAGAATATATAATAGTGTTACATGTTTTTAAGACTGCATGTCTCTAAAATAGACACACTATTTTAAGAAGTCAAGTTTTGTGTTTTTGCTTAATAATTGATGGCATCCCTTCATTTATTTTTTGTTTGTTTACTCTCTAGCAGAGAAATGTGTTCGACTCCCAATTTACAGGAGAAAAATTTTACATTCATTCTCCCTCCCTCTGTCTTTCTCCTCCCTCCCCCCTCCCTCCCCCCCTCCCTCCCCCCTCCCCTCCCCCCCCCCCTCCCCCTCCCTCCCCCCTCCCCTTCCTCCCCTCCCTCCCTCCCTTCCTTCCTTCCTTCTTTCCTTCCTTCCTTCCTATGAGCACTTTCTATGTGTCAGGCACTATTTTAGGCACGGGAAGCTGCAGTGAGCATAACAATCATGAACACTGCAAACATTCTATCAACTCTTTTCTTCTTGCAAATTGGTCGATGCTCTAGTCCACATGGGAACACTGGTCCTCAGAGGGAGCTTATGAACTGATGCACAACCGCACCTTCTATATGATTCTGAGTGTGGGAGCAAGGGAGCAGCAGTTTTGTGGTCTGTGCCTCTAGGGATGTGCTCTCCCCACTTGGAGAGGTTGTCTCACCCTGGAGAGAGAGGCTCAGGCGCTGGCCAAACAGGGGTGCTCTCCCCAGACCAGGCAGGACACACCCTGAGACGTCATGGCAGTAATACCTGGGATTTAGCCTGCACTGCTCCTTGCTCTGAGGGACAGGCGTGGAAGAGGCTCAGCCGGGACAGCCACTCTTGAAGAGAGAGACCCTCAGACACCCAGTACCAGCTTGGCACAGGGGAGCTTCCAAGACATATGCATTTGCCCACATGTCACCCACCGAAAAATCAGAATGTCTGGGGGACTCTGACGACACCCTGAAGGCTGAAGGGTCAAGATAAAGTGATTGAGTTTCTTGCCTGGTCCGTTCAAGGCCCTGAAAGATTCAGAAGCACTCTGGGGGGAAGGAGGAGGTCCTGGGACACTGGTACTCCTGTCCCTCCACACACCCCCCACCAAAACCTCCAGCCTTGTCCCTTCACTGATGTCTTGAGGTCTTGTCACAGCACATGTGCAACCTGCCTGCCTCCCCATGCACGGACAGACCTTCAGCCTCAACGAGACCTGCTGGGTCACAGGCTTCGGCAAGACCAAGGAGACAGATGGTGAGAGGCAGATGCTAGAGTGTGTGTGTGTGTGTGTGTGTGTGTACATATGTGTCTGTGTAGAGTGTGTGGGGGTGATATGTCAGGGTATAGAGATGAGGGTCTACCTAGAGGAGGGTTTGGATATATAGAGTCATGGGCCTTGGTGTGAATGTGTGTGTATATACACCTGCGTATACATCAGGGCAGTTGCCGTGACAATGCCCCAGCCAACAACACAAGGAGAACCCCTGTCTTTGAAAGACCTGGGTTCATTGCTCATTGAACCGAGGGAGAACTCACACCAGGGAGAACCGTGGGGCGTCTCAACAAGAGGGTGTCAGAAAGGACTTACAGGATTCGGGTGCTTTGAAGGGGGTTCAAAGAAGTGAAGTATTTCTCTAGATTGGTTGCCTGTAGGAAGCAGGGATAATCCTGTGAGTGGATATCTTAAAATCTCATTTAGAAAGAGTTAATAGACTGCGTCTAAAGCTGTAGTTGGTGAAGCAGCAGGAGCTGCTCCTCCTGGCTGGGACAGGGGGCTGTTTGGTCCTTTCGTGGATTGACCTACTTTGTGTTTTGTCTGTGCTGAAACAAGGCTAGGAAGGGTTTGGTTTTCCCTCACTTCATCGTGATCACAGGTGGCCGTGTCTGGTGTCCGGTCTGTAAGGTCATGTATACTGGGCAGGAAGGCACAGCAGTCAGCTGGCCTCGCCGTGAGCATCGCAAGCTCGTGGCCGCCGCAGGTGTCGGGCCTGCTCGTGGGATGGAGCGGGGACTGGCCAGGAGCAGCCTCGTTTTGATCTTGGCCCTGTGACTGACTCGCTGGGTGGCCGTGGGCAAGTCCTCCCTCAGCCCTAAATTTCTCCTTCTGTAAATGGATTCATCACACCTGCTCTCCTCAGAGCACGTGGTTACGAGAAACAAATGATCTATTTGACGTTGCTTTGGACACAGAAAGGCACTGTGCAGCATGTGAGGCAGCCTGAAAGGCCTGTGAGTGTGTCTGGGTACGTGTGTCTCTGTTACGTGTAGTGAGCTGTGTCTGGTGTGAGGGTGTATGTGCCCATACATCCTGGGTGGCCTACCATGGGAATGGTGCCCTCCACGCCCAGGAGGCTGCCAGTCTGGGGTGTGGGGTGGGCAGCTGGAAGGCCACAAAGCCGCCCGGAGTCTCACTCCCTTCCCTTCTTCTCTCTCCTCCACTGCACTGAAGAGAGGACATCCCCATTCCTCCGAGAGGTGCAGGTCAACCTCATCGACTTCAAGAGGTGTAACAACTACTTGGTCTACAACAGCAACCTCACCCCGAGGATGATGTGTGCGGGGGACCTGCGGGGAGGGAGAGATTCCTGCCAGGTGAGGCTGCTCCCACGTGAGGCTCAGGCCCTGGGACCCGAAGGGAAGGGAGGAAGGCTGAGGTTTTGGGGTCGGAGGGAGAGTCAGGTGCCCACCGTTTCCTGCCCAAGGACTGCCTCTCTCACCCTGCTGATGCGCGTGCACTCCCCTGTAGGGAGACAGTGGGGGGCCCCTGGTCTGCGAGCAGAACCACCGCTGGTACCTGGCAGGAGTCACCAGCTGGGGCATTGGCTGCGGCCAGAGAAACAAACCCGGCGTGTACACCAAAGTGACGGAAGTCCTGCACTGGATATACAGCAAGATGGAGGTGAGAGCCCTGCGGGGTACCCCGCAGGTGGGGACTCCCAAAGGTGGGGTGCCTGGAAGAGGGCCTAGCCTTTCCCCAGGGTCTCGGCGAGGTCCCCTTGCCCCCTCGCCTTTGGGGGTGTTCAGAATGTGGAAATGACCAGGACAGGACAGGAGTCAAATGTTGGGCCGACCCCAGCTGCCTGTGCTTCTTCTGCCCCTTTGCCTCCTGCAAACCAGAGCTCAGAGGGTTGGAAGGTGGTGGGTCTAGGCTGGGTACTGGCCCCAGCCTCTGCCCAGTGATGGCCGCGTCGTGAGCCCACATACTGACAGGAGGAGGCCTCCCCTTATTGGCAGGAGGTGGGTCTCCCGGGAAACTGGGCATCAGGAAACGGAGGTCTACCCCCCACCTCTGTGGACCCGGTCCAGCTCCTACCTTCCCTGGGCCTGCATCCTAGCTGTAGGGCAGGGATGCTGTGCCAGCCCTTCCCTTCTCTGCCCAGGCAGTAGGGCTCAGGTGAGAATGGGAAGGCTTCTCTGGAAGTCCAGTGGGGCAGGTCCTGTTCCCATCTTTTCCTCTGGGCTGCCCCTCTTCTCTGAGGGGCAGTGCCCGATGACAGCTGGGCTGAATTTTAGGCTCTGAGCCCCCACCTTCAGCCTTCTGTGTTCCAAGCACACCCTGCCCACCCTCACCCTGTTCTCCCTCTCCTCAGAGTGAGACGCGCTTCTAGAAAGCCTGAGTCCGGCTCCACCGCACGGCGCTGGCTGCTGTAAAGACTCTGGCCAATGTGACCGGGCCATAGGCACCATCATCTGGGCTAAAGGCCACCAGACACCATTGTTACTGCCACCTCCACTGTCTGCTGCCTCTGTGAATACACATGTGTGTGTGCGTGGGCACATGTATGTATCACTGCTTTCCCAAGGTCTTCAGAAACCAGGAGCGCTGTCAGCTCTTCTCAAACGCCAGGCTGGAAATCACCTGAAGAGAACTGTTTGGACACCATGGAGGTTCCCACAGGGGTGACCATAATGGATGCAGGAGGTGGAGCCCAGGGAAGGGCCTGGAAGGTCACATCAGGAATTCTTGCTTCTCTGACCCTAACTTGGAGACTAGTCCAGAATGGGCTGCCCCCCCGCCTCCAGTGGCCCAGCCATCACTGCTGTCAGGGGCCAGTAATATGCTTCATGGAGTACTGGGACCATCCCTAGTGGGAAGATATTCCCACTGACCTTCTGCGTGGCCTCTCCCCTCTCAGCCCTCCCGCTGGGGCCGTGTCGTGGCTCTCCCCGCGGACAACTCAGGACAGGGCTTGCTGTCCTCGTTTGGTCACAGGCTGTTGGAGGCAAATTTCATTTCATTTTATTTTTATATTCAAGAAATAGAAGTAGATGTATTTTTAAAAATTCTCCACAAATCCCAGGAGCAAAAGAATCTAAAAGAAAAAAGAGTGGATATGTGTACATGTGTAACTGAATTACTTTGCTGTACACCTGAAACTAACACAACATTGTAAATCAACGATCCTCCAATAAACATTAAAAAAAAAAATTCCAGGAGCCAAGAGAGCTAACGTCAATCACCTCAGGAACTCAGAGGGACTCCCGGCAGCTGTGCCCCTCTGCAGTCCCACAGAAGGCTCCTGCCCTCAGGGGGGCCTTTGAGATACTCAGGGAAGCAAATCCTCACTTGGACTGGCGGACAAATCCGTCACAAAGAGAACCACAACTGTTGCTGCACCCAAGGGCTGCAGGAGCGTGAAGGAACCGATGCTGCTTCTCTGTTGGCCCCGGAGCCTGGGAAAATCCAGCTGGATGGGCATCCCTGGTACCCAGGGCTGTCCTGGGACTTTGGAATTTCTTCTCAGCTTTCTCCATTTCAGCTTCTCATAGACACAGTGTTGCCATGAAAACTGCCTTGGAGAGAAAGCTGGCTCTGTCCCCAGGCCCTCCAAGCAGCTTTTCTGAAGGATCCGAGTTGCCCCTCCTGCAGGGCATCAGTGCGTCTAGTCCCTGCACCAGCTGAAGTCCTGGACCTTACCCATCCTTTTCTCTGGGGCACCCGATCCTCCCGCAATCCCATTCTCCTGCCATCTTTGGGCCTGTCTGGTAGTGCTATGACTCCCATCGGCAGGGTCCGAGCAGATCAGCCCAGCCCAGCCCAGGCAGGCGGCTGCCCGGGGGAGACACTGTTCTGGAAGAGCAGTTGGAATTGGCTAGCGTTCACTGGGCGGGGTCTGAGGGGATTGGTGACATGTTATCACAGCTGGGGCTTTTTGGGGGACGGCAACATTCACATCCACAGCACCCCTAGCAGTGGTCTTCAGCAATAAATGTTGTGTGACCTGAAAAATGTGTCGCTGGATGTTTTCACGGTACCCTAGGTAGAAAACTGAGATTGTCCACCCAGGTGCCCAGACACCCTCAGTTTTTGTTCTTAGTTTTGGTTCTTCAGTTTGGGGTTCTGCTCATTTAATCATACATTCATTTATTTATTCATTCACCCACCGTATGGGTGCCTGCTCTGTACCGGGAACTTGCGCCAGGCCCAGGTGGTACAAAAGTCACAATGGTCCTCAGGAAGTCATGGTCGTGACCCAGTGTGATAGAAGCTGTGATTCGGTGTGGACACCGTGCTTGGAACACAGCCAGGAGCTGCACCTAGAGAGGTCAGGGAAGGCTTCACAGATGAGGTGAGATTTGAAATGAGTCTTAATAGAGTAGGCGAGTCTTCACCAAGCAGCTGGGGTGGGGCAAGAGCAGGCCAGTGCCTGTTCTGTTTCCCTCCTTCCTCTTTCTCTGCCTCTGCCTTTGCCAGCTCAGCAAAAGGCATGTTTACAAAGAAGCCCCGGTGCTCACTCAACTGTTTCCAGGAGAATTGGGTGGGCGGTCCCACTGGCCTCTTCTGAAAGCTCTAGCCCTTCTTGCTCTGCACTTACTTTTCCGCCGTTTAATATCAATATATTGACCTCACCCATTATGATCCACGATGAATTCCCAGCACCCTCAACACACACGCATGCCTCTAGCCATGAGCACAGACTTCTCCAGACCTGCCCCCGTGGGCCTGGCCTTTGGACACCCCAAGATTGTTTAATCTCCTCTGTCAATGCCAGGGGAAATCCTTCCTCCAATTATTTTCTCGCTCCATCTGCACGACAAAGCATGGGGAGGGGGGCAGGTGCCAGGCTTACTATATTTAGCAGTAGGGGTAACACAACTGCTGTCACAGATCCCCAAATTTCCCACAATCTCAGTGGCTTGACCCGATCCAAGTTTATTTCTCGTCTACCTAACAGTCCAGTGAGGGTGTCTGGCCAATGGGAGGCTTTCTTCCACATGATTTTTCAGGGGTTCAGATTCTTTCAGCCTAGTGGCTTTGTCATCTGCTTCCAGCCGGTGGACAGAGGAAAGAAAAGATGAAGAAAGCATTTCCACTTCTTAAATGCTCTGGCTCCGAAGTGACACACGTCATTTTCACTCATATTTTATGGGTGTCAACATATCACACGGTACCACCTAGATCAAGTGGGAAAGACACTAAGAAAGTCAGTCCCTGGGCAGTTCCCATGCAAGAGTAAACACCTGTTTTGGAAGATAACCAGCCATCTCTGCCCCCCAGAGGAAGCTGGTCATATCCCAGAAGCCAGGCCTTGGGGCTGAGAGTTAGGGCTTAGGGCATTTCTGTTCGTTTTTACTTGGGAACCAGACCCTTTCTCTCCTCTCTTGGCTTCCTAGGGCAGAAATTGATTTGCTGGGGGTGCAGAGGTGTGTGTGTCAGGGAGAGGTAAGAGAAAAAGCAGTATCTAGATGGGAAGAGAAAAATATTCCTTAGGCCCAGGACATCTATAGAGGCTATAAAAATCATGGAGGGTGGGTGATGGGATTTCCCACATTGATCCAGAATCCAGGGAGATGGGCGTGTGTACTGAGGGGAGGTGTTGCTGGCGACACTGTCCTATGGTCCCTGGGTCCCAGGCATCTCCAGGTTCCAGTCAAGCTCTCTGGCTTTGTGAGCTCTGTTGACAGCTGAATTTCCCTGGGGAGAGGGGGAGGGTCAAGTGAGCGCATTGGGGGTGGGACAGGTGATGACGGCTCTTTGGAGAAGGAGCCAGTTACAGCCTTGCTGCCCATCCAGCTGCCTCTGGGGTTTGGTTAGATTCCCAAGACCTATTGTTTTCCATAATTGCTTAGCCGATGTCCTGATGCAATTGGGAGGACATTGAGAGATGCACATGGAGAGAGCTCCTCGTAATGATAACGATGAGGATGATGACAGTAATAGCTAGCCTTTGCTGAACGTTGCTACGTGCCAGATGCTGTGCTGACCACCTGATGTGTATTATCTTCTGTGAGCATGAAGTAGGCATTGTTATTATCTCTATTTTACAGATGAGGAAACAAGGCCAAGAGAACTGGAATAAGCTTCCCCCAAGCTAACAACTACTAAGTGACAGGGCTGGACTTTGAATCCAGGCTGTCTGATTTTAAAAGCTGCTCTAGAAGCAGGTGGAGGCTTCCTAGCTGCCGCCTCGTGGGGTCTGCCATCTGGCTCTGTAGATCTTTCTGTTCTCCACCAGGCCTGTGCTGTAGGAGGGGCAAGGTGGCACAACTCCCAGAGGAGGATGGGCATATCCCTCAGAGTGTCACACGACCAGAGCCTTAGACCATGCAGCTTCTAGAACCTGGGACAAATGCATCGTGGATGGGACGAGGCCCCCTGGCACCTTCCCCACCACCCCCAAGTGGGTGGTTTCTGGGAGACCCTCCCATGCCATGCCCCACTATGGCCCCAGGACACCTCCATGTCTCCTCCATGTGGGTGGGTGACTCTGAGAGGTACGTGCCACTCATTCCCTACCTCCTCTGCACTGGCCCAGGCTTCCTGTTCCTTGGAAACTGCCACCGAGCCCAGGGAGAAAGCCCCATGCTGGTCTTGTAATGGGCCTACCCAGGGAACACAGAGTGCTGTGCTCGGGCGATAAGCAGCTGGGATGCTCCAGGCAGGAGCCTTTATTAGATGAGTCCTTTGAGAAGGGAGGAGCATGGCTTGGTCTTTGGTCCTTCAAGCTCAGTTCTTGCCAGCGGAACCTGTGGATATAACAAGCTGTCTCCTCTGTCCAAGTCCCAGGTCCCAGAATTTCTTCACTTTTCATACAAGGAGGGAGCTGGGAGCCTTCTTTGAATAATTCCTCCTAATCACACTATGTTGTAGTGGAGAGAGTCCTGGAGCTGGAATCAAAGCAACGTGGAGGTACAAATTCCAGCTCCGCCGCTTGTTTGGCTCTGTGGCAAGCTGATCTGCTCCCTCATACATGAGATGGGTGTATCTAGGCCACACGTTGTTGCAGGATTAAGTGGGAGGATGCGTGTAAACACACAGGGCAAAGTGACTGGCATATTAGGACCTCTCAACAAATGTTGAGTTTGCAACAAAAGGGCCAGATCCTTCACCTGCGTATCACTTCACCCAATAAGTGAGATAGGCGAGGGAAATTTGGAAACATCTCCAGGGCTTAGGAAATTTGCCATTTCTCTCCATAAACTTTCCTCTCAGTCTCATAGCAATGGCTGATCTTCCATGGAGATGACACTACCATCTGGGGTAGATGGCCGTCCCCTACGGGTGGCTTCTCTAAGTCACGGAGATGCACTGAATTGAGCTCACTCTTCTCTCTCATCACTGATGGGACCAGGATGGATTCCTGTCACTGGCCCTGCTCTGGTGGCATCTGACTGCTCAGCCAAAGGAGCTGACAGTTCAGGGCTGTGAGGGGACACACAGCCTTGTTCCCCACGGACTCCTCCATCCACGGCCATCTGGCTCCTGCCCCATCATGTCAGTGAACTGTCATGTTGCCAAATCTGATGGAACATTTTTAGTCCTCATCTCACTGGAACTGCAACATTTAACTCTTGAGTACTTCCCACTTTGTGAAATTGCCACGGCTTCTGTGGCACCAAGCTCTCCCAGTTCCCCTCCTGACCCTCTGGCTGTTCCTTCTGTCTTCCACAAGCTCTGTAAATGGTGTCCCCAGGACACCAGCCTCAGCTCTCTTCTCAGGGTAAATGTTCACCCTGGGTCATCTCATCTATCCCTGGGTTTTCCAGCTAACATCGGTAGAGCCAGTAGGAATTTGTTCCATGTCATTAAAGTGTAAGAAATGTCATCTTTGTCTTTACAAGTAGATTAAAATCTGACTTTGAACTGCTGCAGCCTGGCTGGAAAACATCTCTCATCATGGTCTGCCCCAGGAAGCTCAGCCCCAGGAGAGCCTGTCCACTGCTCTTCAGGCAGGGTGCTCAGTCCGCAGCCATCACAAGCACCCTCAGGGGGTTTACAGGTCAAGGGAGTAGCTCACAAACTCTCTGCTCTCTGTACCCCTAGTCTCAGGAACCCCACTCTCCCTGGGTCAGGCCCAGGCTGCTCCCCTCTCTTCAACCCCCAAAGCCCTTCTGCTTGCAGACAACTCAGGCCTGTCTCTTATGAACACTGTACAAAGGCCAAGAAATTCTCTCTAGGATCAAAGCCATTCTTTCCTGATGAGATCATGGCAGAAATCAAGATAAGCATAGATTTCAATGATCGTGTACAGATTTTCATGTGAACCTCAGTTTTCACTCCTCTAGGACAAATTACTGTAGGTGAGATTATGGTTACCATATGTTTAACTCTATAAGAAACTGTCAGGCTGTTTTCAGAGGGGCTGTACCATTTTGCATTCCCACCTGCAATATGAGAGTTCCAGTTGCTCCGTATCTTCACCAGTTCTTGGTATTGCCAGATTTTTTATTGTAGCCCCTCTAATAGATGTGTAGTGGTGTCTCATTGTGGTTTTAACTTGCATGTCTCTAATGGCTAATGCTGTTGAGCATCTTTTTATGGGTTATTTGCCATCTATCTAGCCTCTTGAGTGAAATGTCTGTTCATATTTTTTGTCCGTTTGTTGGGTTGTTTCTTATTGTTGAGTTTTGAGAGTTCTTTATATATTCCAGATACCAGTCTTTGTTGAATATGTGATTTGTAAATATATTCTCCCCATGTGGCCCGTCTTTTTGTTCTCTTAATTGTGTCCTTACAGAGCAAAAGTTTTTAATTTGGTGAATTCCAATTTATCGATTTTTTTTTTCTTTTTGGATTATTCTAAGAACTCTTTGCCAAATCCAAGCTCTAGAAGAATTTTTCTGATATTTTCTCTTAAGAATTTTATTGTTTTATGTTTTACACTTGAACCTAAGATCCATTTGGAGTTACTTTTTGGATACCACTGAGTTATAGATTGAGGTTCATTTTTTGTTTGTTTCTTTGTTTGCAAATGTACGGCCAGTTGTTCTAGCACCATTTGTTGGAAAGTCTGTACTTTTCCCATCCAAATGCCTTTGCATTTTGTCAAAAATCAATTGAGCATATTTGTACAGGTATATTTCTAGACTTTTTATTCTGTTCCATTGATCTACATGTTTATCCTTCACCAATGCCACCCTGTCTAAATTACTGTAGCTTTATAGTATGTCTTAAAGTTGGGTAGGGTGAATCCTCCAATTCTGTTCTTTTTCAACATTATTTTGGTTATTCTAGCTCTTTACATTTCCATATAGGTTTTAGAACCGGTTTTAGAACTATTGAGGTTCTTATTAAGGTTCTTATAAATATTGAGGTTTTAGAACTATTGAGTCTTCCAAACCATGAACACGATATGTCTCTCCATTTATTTAGATTTTACTTGATTTCCTTCATCTAGGTTTTGTAGTTTTTAGCATACAGATCCTGTTCCTATTTCATTATATTTGTAGCTGAGTACTTAATGTTAACAAAAATAATGTTTTTATTGAAATAATACTTTTTAAACAGAAAAGGGAGAAGAGTGGCATTGTTTTACATTTTTGCAACTGTCTTTAATGTCTGGCTGAATGAAATAGCTGGATTCTCATTTTTGTTTCAGTGTTCAATCTGTTGTGATATGTTGTTTTGGTTGAAATATATGAAGAAAATTCAATATCACACAGATATAGAGTTGGAAAGTAGAAACATAGTTTATTAGCCTTTTCGGGTAATTGTGGATACTTTTTTTTTGATACTTACTATACTCAAACTTGACAAGTGGCAGTTTCGTAAAGGTCAGATGCAATGTGGAATCTAAAACCTGTCAATGAACTTTTTTACTCAGTTACATTAAAATCTCTTGGTCTGTGTTGCACTCCAAATGGGTCTTTTTACCCATGCCTAATATTGTAACATCATGCCTTCATCAATTGGAAAATATTGATTCTGAGTTATGAACATCTTCCACATGCTGACATACTTCATTATACAATATCAAAAATAATATGTGTTATTATTACCACTGATCTCGGGACTTCCCGGGTGGCACAGTGGTTAAGAATCTGCCTGCCAATGCAGGGGACACGGGTTCAAGCCCTGGTTGGTGAAGATCCCACATGCTGCGGAGCAACTAATCCCGCTAGCCACAACTACCGAGCCCGCGTGCCACAACTACTGAAGCCCGCACGCCTAGAGCCCGTGCACTGCAACAAAAGAAGCCACTGCAATGAGAAGCCTGAGCACCTCAAGGAAGAGCAGCCCCTGCTCGCCACAACTAGAGAAAGCCCGTGTGCAGCAATGAAGACCCAACGCAGCCAAAAATAAAAAAATAAATAAAAATATTACCGCTGATCTCTTAGAAAAGTATTTAAGGATTGGAAATCAGTCAAGCTCATGGGAAGGATGCAAATTTTCCAAAATTCTAATGTTCAAGTGAGAGTTTAAATTCTATCCCTAGCAACAAATATTGTCTGTTGTTTTCCTTGCTGCGACAAGCTCATTCTGTTCATTTTTGAGAAAATGATTGCCAACTATCAAGTCTGAACAGTCATTTGTATGTTAATCTGCATTCAAGGAAAAATGGTATTTCACGAAAAAAATGTGGCTAGTTCAGCTTGCAGCTCAAAAATATTGGGTTGGCCAAAAACTTCGTTTGGGTTTTTCTGTAAAAGCTGTTACAGAAAAACCCAAACAAACTTGTTGGCCAACACAATACAAGGCTTTTCCTCAAGAAAACCTTAGTACTTTGGGATGCAGCAGAAGTGGTTCGTGCATACTTCCCATTTTGTCACACTGAATGTTAAAAAGACATGTATTTAGGATTGAGATTAAATAAAATGAATACTTTTCAATAATTAATCATTTCTACCACTTCATCAAAGATGTTCTTAAGTGAAACTGGCAAGAGTGTGCTGGCAAAGAACACAGTGACTACACACACGGTTTGGTGCCATGGCCTTGATTCATGGTAAGGAGCCTGTAGTTTTGCGCACCACTGCTTTTGTACCATTGGTAAATGTCAACACAGTGAAAAATGCGAATGACATCATAGCATCATTATGAAAATAGTTTTGACCCTGCTGATCCCCTGAAAAATGTCTCAGGCACCTTAAGGGGTCCTCAGACCACACGTTGAGGACTGCTGTATTAGACCACACAGCAAGACAAAAACAGGGAAATCCGCAGGTATTGATTTTGGATACGCACTTTCTGGAAATTCTACTGGAACCATATCTTGATCTTACTTCGCTGCTCACTCTGAGGAAAAAGTGAACAACCTCTCCCGTGAAGGGGGCTGAGGCTAGTCAGGTTTATGTGGTGATGTTGGGTCTTGTTGGAGAAGAGGGATGTTAATTTAACTGCAGTTTAATGAAGAGCTCAGTGGGTGGGAGAAAGAAGAGTGATTGGGAATTTGCATTTTCTTAACTTCCTCGGCTTGATGCACCCCAGGTGTGTGTGCTAGAAACACTTCGATCATTCTGCCCAGGATTGGGGAAGCATGGCCAATAGCTTCAATATTGCAGATGAAGCCTGTGTGGGGTCTGCTTTGTGGTTGGGACTGGAGATTAGAACTCCATCAGCCTCTTCTCTGATAAGCCTTCTAATTGGACTAATAGATGCCCCAAATTCTGTTGAATTCAACAAATTATGACAAGCACTCACTAGTGCAAGGACTGCATTAAGTGCTGGGAGCAGGACTTGTGGTTGGAGTGGAGAACACATACCTATATCATGGTGTTCCTTCCCTGCCCCTTTCTACTCTGGTCTTTCTTTTTTAAAGCTTGATTGTTTCTGTAATTTTGCAATTAACTCTCACTACAGGAGCATCTGAAAAAAATCCAAACAATCCTGAAAACTATAAAAATAATATAAAGGGTACCATTTATTTGCCAGGCATAAACTCTCCGCATCATCACATATTTTACTATCTCATTTAATCTCTCAACAACTATTACAATAGTAGGTACTATTGCAAAGAAGAAAGTAAAAATCACTTTAAATCCCACCACCCAGAGGTAAATATTATTAGCCCTTGGGTAAAATCTTTCTAGACCTCTCTCTATGTATCCATAGAGAGAGGTCTACAATTTCATATGAATGGGATCATATTATACAGATTATTTTGTACCTTGATTTCGTTTCCCTCAACAATAAGAGATAAACACCTTCCCCAGGGGGACGGATATTATCATCTTTAATGGTTGTAGAATACTCCATTGTGTAGATGTATCGATTTACTTAATCTGTCAGTGGACGTTTAAGTAGAGTAGTTAGTTTCCAGATTTTGATATTATGAACGTTAACGCCATAGATTTCTCTGTGCATGCTTCATTCTGAAGCAATGATCTCCTAAGGGTAAATTCCTGTAAGTAGGGTTGTCTACCTATTTATCCAAAATGCTAAACTGTTTTTCAGAAGAGTTTAATTAACTTCTACACCTCCACAGTGTCTAAGTCTGTTACCCCATGCTTCAAAGAATGCTAAAGGCAGACATAAAAGTACACATGAACGTGTTCTTACATGAATACCTGTGTGTCTATGTGAGCTGTCCACATGCATGAGGGGTTCATTTATTCATTTAACAAACATTGCTGAGCATCTACTGTGAAGCAGGCACACAGCTAGGGGTGGAACTTTGAGAAACTCAACGTGATCACAGCTCTCACGGACTCAAACATACATTTTTTAAATATGTGAAGAAAAATTATACAAAGATATGACCAGGGCTTCCCTGGTGGTGCAGTGGTTGAGAGTCCACCTGCCGATGCAGGGGACATAGGTTCGTGCCCTGGTAAGGGAAGATCCCACATGCCACGGAGCGGCTGGGCTCGTGAGCCATGGCCACTGAGCCTGCGCGTCCGGAGCCTGTGCTCCGCAACGGGAGAGGCCACAACAGTGAGAGGCCCGTGTACAGCAAATAAATAAATAAATAATAAGATCCTAAAAAAAAAAAAAAAAGATATGACCAATGTTGATGAAAAATTAATCAATACTCAGTCTAAGAAAGAAATGGAAAATTTTATTTGCACCAATCTGGGGATTATAACCTGGGAGACAGTCTTTCAAAAAGCTCTGAGAACTGTCCCCCTTACCCCCCAACATTGCTATTAGACAAAGGGTTATATGTCAAAGGATTATACATCAAAGTAATATACTGACAGTTTACACAGTCCAGCAATGTGAGTAGTTGGTCATTTTGACCCCTTACAGGATTAAGGAAGGAATGTTATCTCCTAAGGAGTTACCTCGCTGGCACGAGGAGGAAATTTCTTTTCTTTTTTTCTTTTTGTGTTTAATAGGCATTGCTGTGTCATCTAAGGGGATCTAGTTAATGTATAATGCAGATGCACAATGCATACTAAAGAGGGGGCGGTAGTGGCTCAAATAGCAGAGACAATTTTATGTTAAATTTTTTTCCTTTCGTGACTTAAAATAATTTCATTTTATCACCACCTATAATTAGACTCTGCCCTGGTCTAGTGATGGTGGTGGGAGTGGTAGGGGAATCAGGGAAGGCTTCCTGGAGAAAGAGCTGTTAGAACTTAGATCTGAGGAGTTGGTAGGCATTAACTAGACAAAGAGTAGTGAAACCGAGTCCCCCTAAAACCGAGTTTTCATACTGAGTTTATGATTCATCTCTCTAGCCAAAATTTTATTCTTTTTTTGTCCCCTCTGACCTCAGTTCTATGCTAACTGAACACTAATCAGAGTCAGACTAAAATTACTGTTGTCAATAACACAGTTAGTATACTAAAATTGCCGTTGGTGTTACTGAACCAAAACCTGGGTCTGCTCGCCCACTGCACAGCAAAGCCAATCTACTGACACTGGGTTGTGGTGAAGGAGGGTACAGTGTTTATTGCAGGGCACCGAGCAAGGAGGATGACAGCTTATGCTCCAAAGACCTGAACTCCCTAATGGTTTTCAGGGAAGAGTTTTTAAAGGCAACATTTGGGGTGAGGGTTTGCAGCTCGTGGACTTTCTTCTGATTGCTGCTGGTGAGGTGAGGTAATAGGGTGGTATTCAAGGAATCTTAATCATCAACCTTCTGGTTCCAACCAGTCTGGGGTCTACATGCTTGTGGTCAGCATGCAGTCACCATCCTCCACCCATGTGGGGGCTTAGTTTCTGCAGAATAACTCAAAGACGTGTGTCAGATTGTTCCGTATATCCCTTGAGGAGGAACTAGGACTCTGCTCTATTGCTGAACTCTTGTTTAAGCTATCATTACTTTTCTTGCTAGACTGCTTCTCCTTTGTTTCTGCATTCCCTCACTTCCCTAATTAGGACATACTTCAGTCTATTCTTTGGAATTCAGGGAAGGCCTAGGAGACTAAAGCCTTTTTCTACAAACGAGAAACAGGAAACACGGAGGGACTTTTGAGGAGGGCGCCGCAGGATCCTGCTTCGTTTCATTGCCCATAATGTAAATATACTAAGATTGCTATTATAGACATCATCATTAACATACAAACTCAGGTTGCTTCTCCAAGGCAAGCTGAGCTAACAGACCCCCCAAACCATGGACCACCTGGCCAGAGAATTGTAAACCAGAGGCATTCTGACTCCCGAAACTATGATTACGAAATATCACAAGACGATGATTAATCTCAGTCTTTTTGTTCTCCTTTTTAAAAACCGCTAGCTCAAAGGTCAAGTGGAAGTGGATGTGAGGCTTGTCTCCCACTCCCTTGCTCAGTGCCGTGCAGTAAATCCTTACTTTGATGCAAACTCCCACTGTCAGAGTTCGGCTTTCTGCACCACAGACACACAAGCCTTTGCTCAGTTTCAGTAGGAGAAAGTGTGTTCCAGGCAGAGAAAGTTTTTGTCTCTTGTTCCAGCCTCAGTGAGAACCATCTTGCCAGGAGAATCTACTGCCACTTCCCTCTGTCGACTGAAAAAAAAAAAAAAAAGCACAACCTAAAAGTTGAGAATTATGTTTTATTCCGCAGACTTGCTGGGGACTTAAGCCCGGAAGACAGCAAGGAGCCAGGATATATAGGAGTTTTTGAAAAAAAAAAAAAACCCGGGCAGCTGGAACACCAAAAGATTATTGTTAATTAAAGAAAAAACAAACAACTAAAGTTAATGAATTTAGCACTTTTCTATGTATGGGAAGATGCAAAAGTCTGGCTTAATGAAATCATTCCTTTGATATGCACCTCCACTATCTAGGGCCGGTATCCTGTTCTTTTCCATCCTGAATCTCCTCCAGTGTACACCGTTGGGGGCGCTACAGTAGCTGATGGTGTGGTGGCAGGCAGCCTGTTTGTCTCCATCCTGAGTTCCCTCAGGGCGCACCGTCAAGGTAGCTGCAGTGGCTGATGGCTTGATGACTGCAACATCCTCTGTTTGCTGATTCAGCAGGCAGCGTTCTTGGTCCACACCTGACCACAGCCCACATGAGCGTTTCTGCTTTTCTGCTTCAATTTATTGCTCTCCTACCTCTCTTTCCTCCTGAGGCAGGAGGACCATGGCTTGAAGAATGCAGAGAAGACTGGAGATACTGAAGCCCAAAGACTGAGGGAGAGAGTGGGGCCAGAGGATGCTTAAGAGGTGGCAGGACCTGTGTCTGAACACGTATGTCTGTGTGTGTACATGCATTGCAGCACACGTGTGAGTATCTCAGTGCTGTTGGTAGAGGCATTATTAGTGGGCTGGTTCTCAAAGTGCGGTCCCCTGGGGGCGGAGCCCAGCACTCTGTTTTAACAAGCCCTTCTGGTGGTTGTGAGGCTCGAGTCTCGCTTACATTCGTGAACCCCTCCTAGAGGACCTGTTTGTCTGAACACACCTGTGTGCACCAGGCTTGGGATATCTGACTTGCAGGTGGAGATTTGCATGTAGGCCTCCTGGCAGCAGGAAGCTCACTCCATCTTTCTTGACTATGTCCTCTCAGAGCACTCCCGAGTCTAGGGCAGGTGCTCTGGGGCACTTAGCAGATACCAAATGATGACAATAATGACAGTAGCCAGATGTGTCTCCAGCCTATTTCTTACCAGTTTCTGGTTAGAGCAGCCACAAGGCACCCTTCTTTGATCACAGACAGAAGTCTAATCTCAACAACACAGAAAGCAGGAAGTTCACGATGGGAGATGGAGGGAGATGGCCTATTCAGAGGGAAAAAAACTTCCGAGCACTTCCCCTAAACAGGTTACTGGGACAAAGAAAGCAATTTCCTGCCTATCCCTGGCTAATGGCTTCTGGAATGCAGAGAGGGCAGGGGTGGGTGCCAGCGCCTCAGCCCAACACAGGGCAGGGGTCAGGGGTGGCTGGTGGCTATGAGAGGGTGTCCTTGTGTCACAAGATCATGCATAATGGGAGCCCTGGGGATTGGGGTCTTCTCGTGGGGAGAAGCGGCCAGGAGTGCAGAACCCCTGGAAGCTGTGAGCCGAGGTTGCATCCTCACCAAACAAACCCCAAACAAGCACTTGCTTTGCACCTGGATTTGGGTCCTGGCTCTGCCACTGATCAACTGAGCAACTTTGGGAAATTGCGTCATTCTTTTAGGCTCAGTTTCCTTGTCTGAGAAATGGGGACAAAAATAGGATCTGCATCACAGGGCTGTTGTGTGGATTAAATGAGGGTGAGGCAGGAGATAGATGGGCTCCAGGCTAGACATTTACAACTGGCCACCTGTTCACACTTCTTGGGGCTGGAAAAAGATGGGCTCCAGGCCGGACACTTATTACCAGCCTCCTGTTTATATTTCCTGAGGCAAGAGACAAGTGGGCTCCGGGCAACGTATTTATGACCAGCCTCCTGTCCTCACTTTGAGATCTGCACTTTGAGATCTGCACTTTGATATAAAAACAACAGGAATAGGGTAACTAGCCAGACATAGAACAATTTTATAGCAGGAACAGAGAGGGACTAAACCCTGTTTAAAAGATCAAGAGGTCACTTATTTCCCATCCTTGGGGCAAGGGAGACACGACACATGTGCAGAAAGGCTCCGTGGGGTCGAAAGGCAGGGGACGCCAGACCATAATTAGTCTTGCCATCCTCCGCAGACGCCCTTGCGCTGAAATCCACCCTGGCTGAGGGGTTCTTGCGCACCTAGGGGAGGGCCCTGAGAAAAATTAGCCATGGGGTCAAAGCAAGACGATTGGCCCGGAGAAGAACAAAGTCCCAGAAGACCGCCCCCTTATAAAGGCTCTAAACTTCCCAAAGGCATGACTCTAGCTACTCTCTCGATGAGTTCACCCATGCGTCTTCCCCCACATATTCTGCTTTTCTAATAAACGCTTTACTTTCATCTATACCTTCTGTCTCCTTGTCAGATTTTTCCTCTCAAGGCAGACAAGGACTGGGGATTTATACCCTAGACACTGGCCCCCATGGTCTAGCAGTCAGGATTCCTGGTTTCCACCCAGGCGACCAGGGTTCAATTCCCAGTCAGGGAACTAAGTTCTCTTCCAGCTGCTGCTTACCGCAAGCTGCCACTCCCTGCTGCGTGCACCCGAAAAGAAGAGGATGTATGTGAACTCATCAGTGCTGTGCCAGGCCTGTGGTAAATTGCTCAGAGGTGGCTGTTGGCATTTGTATCTCCTGCAGAATCCTCTCCCAACCAGAGAATGGTATTCAGTTCTCTTGGTCACTCCCCGAGCCAGCCTGATGAGTTAAATTGGATCAATCAGGGTCCCCCAGATACGGACAGGGTTAGCAGAACTTGGCACTTTCATCCTTCGCGGAGCACCCAGTTTCCTGCCGACGTGCAAAGGTCCACAGGTCAGAGCAGGGGGCGTGTCCCTCTGACCCTGCAGTCGCTGCTGTCTTGCATCTCTGCACCTGCTAGGACTTTTTGTCACAATGGTCTGCTACAGGGTGGAGTTCACAGGAAACTGGGAATCAGGAACACCTGGCACTCAAGGTTGTTGTGTGAGAAGGAGTGGGATGTGCCTAGTTCCCTGCCTGGCACACGGTAGGTCCGTGATAGGTGTCAGTTACAGTTCTCTGTTGGGGCGGGTCAAAGTGAGCTTGGATAGTACAGGAAAGTCAAGAAACAAATGTCTGTTGAGCCATTGTCATTGCCAGGCACTGTGGTAGGTATTTTACACGTGTTTTCCATCCCAATCCCCATAATAATCCCATGGAATAGAGACTATCAATAATATGTCTTCACAGGTGAGGAAATTGGTGCCCAGAGAAGTTAGGTAGCTTGCTTAAGACCAACAGCACTCGAGTCCAATCAGTGATTATCCACGTCTGTTCTACGACTGGCTCACCGCCTTCCAGAAGAACCTGTTCTCTGGCATGGCGTTGTGGATCTCTCCGATGAGCAGGAATTATTTACCAAGGAAGTGAATTTACCAACCTCGCTCATTTTGCCCACTCTGATCCCAAGGGAGTTCTTCCCTCTACGGGCCTTGACCTCTCCTACTACAAGCAAAATCCCTTCTCTCTTGTAAAATCTTGGGCCAAGGGCAGTCGGGAACATATAAATTGTGTGTTCCGTGCCTAGCAGTTCTTAGGAAAGAATGGGAAACTGAAAAGAAACTCAGCTGGGTGGTGTCTCTGAGGTCTCCCCTAATGATGAAGGGGGGGCTGGACTTTCAGGGGAGAGGGGGGCAGAGAATGGAATTCTGACACCAAATTCAGAAGCCCAGGGCCTCACTGAATTAGCTCCTGGGGCTCGCCCTCCCTCTCCCAGGACCTAGTCAGCTTTCTTATTAGCACAGCGAGGGGTTAGGTAGGGGCTCAGGAAGTCTGTGTCCAGGTCCTCCCACTTGGGCACCCGCCAGGCAGTCCTATCTCTCCTCCACTGGTGGAGGAACCAGACAAGAAAAACAGGCCCTAGATGGAAACTTACAAACCCCGGTGCCTTCCTGGCAGGGCTTCCAAATCTGCCAAGTAGATGGCCTGCACCTCCCTCACATCTTATTCCAACCTCTGAGCCTCAGCCTGCTCTCCCATCCCAACCCCCAACCCTCCTCCTTCAAAGCCCAACTCTTCCAGGAAGATGCCCCTGATTAGTCCCACCTCTTATTCTGATCCTTCTCTTGGATTGGGACATTAATAATAGGCACTCAAGTACACAGCTTAGTTAATATTTTAAAATATTTTCCATGCATTTAGGAAAGCGTGAGTTTTCTCCACTGCTCAGTTAGGACACAGAAACCCCGAGAGATGGGTGGGGCAAGGGAAGAAGGATAGGCCAGTCCTCAGGAGACCTCGCTCTGGTCCCCACTGGGCCACTGATAAGCTCTGTGACTTTGAGCCAGTCAGTTCCCCTCTCTGGGCCTTGGGGTCCCAATTTGCAAAATGTTCTCTAAGGTCTCATCTGGCTCAAATATTCCATAGCTGTTTCCTTTGACTCTTCTCCTGTGTCTAGTTCAGAGCTCCACACACAGATATCTCTTGTGCCCTGTTTCTTCAAGACTCTGCCTTTCTGAGTCTGTTTGATCTCTCTTACTCTGTGTCCCTGGCCTGGGTTCCTGCAGCTTTGACCTGCTGAGTCTGGGGTCACGGATGAAGCGGCCATGGGAGGAATAAGGGGGAGACCAAATTCTCCTTCTCGGTGCCAGGGAGGGCCTGTAAAAATACAGATGCCCAGGTCGATCCCTGGAGAGTCTGATCCATGGGCCTGCGGGGGACCCAGTCACCTTGTTTTAGTCAGCTATGGCTGCAGAACAAAATGTTCCCAAATTTTCTGTTTGTTTATTATACTTATTTATATATTGATTATTTTTAATACCTGGAAGACTCACGTTTCCTGGACTGAGAATCAGCGTGTTGGGCCTCCGTGTGCTCTGCAAGGGCTGTGACCTGAAACTTTTTAAAGAACCATCCACATTTTGGGGAAGCATTTCTGAATTGTCCATCACCAACCATTTCTTCTTGGATACCATCATGAAACACCTGTTTGCCGATTGGAGCTGTCCTTCAACTTGATGCACCTCTCGATCCGAATGAAACATTAAATTGTCTTCCTTCATCAGGCGTACAGTTTTTAAACTATCATTGGTATTTCAAGTCTTCTGAAAACAACATGGCAGTCTATGCACCAAATTTTCTGTTTAAAACAACAACCGTTTCATTTACTCATGATCTGAGGAGCAGGAATTCAGGCGCCACTCAGTGGTTTGCGGTCAGCATCACTCAAGGGGCTGCCTTCAGCTCGGCTGCGCTGGGAATGTTCACGTGGTCTGTCTGTCTGTCTGTCCCTCCCTCTCTCTCCAGGGGGAGTCTGACTTCTTCCAAAGCAGATGGCCTCCAAGAAGTGGCATTCCAAATGTCTAAGGCAGAAGTCGCAGATCTCTTAAGGCCCAGTCTAGAAAGTTACACGATGATAGTTCTGCCTCTTTCTGTTGCTGAAAACACGACATAGAGCCAGCCCAGACTCTCAGTGGGAAGAGTGGTGAAGTTTCACTGTAGAAGAGCCTGTGGGATGGGAGAGGCCGTCTTTGGAAACACAATTTACCGTAATTTAAAAAATAGTCTCCTGGGACTTCCCTGGTGATCCAGTGGTTAAGACTCCATGCTCCCAATGCTGGGGGCACGGGTTCGATACCTGGTCAGGGAACTAAGATCCTGCATGAAGCCAGGCACAGCCAGAAAGGACAAAAAAAGCCTCCAGATGAGTCTGCTGCACCCGGTGTCTGCAAACCGCGTCTCAGGGAGCCTGCTTCCCATCTCTCCCTTTCTCCTTCCCGTCAGACAAGGCACAGCTTCAGACTGCCTCACAGCGCCCATATAGGGGCTAATTATTGACGCGTGGTGGTCTTCTCTGTCAATATCATTCCCATCATTTGCATTCAGTAAATACTGACCGTACACTAATTATATTGGTGAGTGGGGAGAGGGTTCAAAACATAACCCAGACACCCCTCCCGTCTTCAAATTACTCACCATGTAAAAGTAAACAACTTAGTCTGTTCCCTGGGTGAAATCATTGCATCCCTTCTCCTGATTCTGAAAAAGAAAGTCCTGAGTTAAATTTAGGAAGATGATTGCAGATTCTCTTTTTAACAAGGTCTCGGGAAGGAGTTGTGTGCCACAGGCTATATAAATGTTTACAATTAGAGTGAGTGGCTAGAATGGTGAGTGTTTTATACCTGTCACCTCCCACCAGCTACATCTAAGGTTCTGTACAAGGCCTGAAAAATGAAAATCAATAGAGATAATGCTTGAAATGGTGGACATCAAATACGCCTCTGGTCTGAGAGGCAATTACTTGAACAGCATCATCAAAGAGACAAGTGAATTACAGGAGGGTTGAGAGGGACAGAGCAGGCAATGGTCCCAGGAGTCCAACATAAACAGAGAGAGAGACAGAGCCTCCATGACCACAGGGGGTCTGCTGACCTGCCCAGGATGCCAGGCTTCTGGCTACTGCCCTGTCCCCCTCGGGAAAAATGCAGGTTTATCTCCAGGCACCTGATTTTGCTCTGTAGGGAAGCTCCTCCCCTCATGGTAGTTAATCTGCAGGCTTCATGTGACTTCTCTATACAGAAGTTCAACAGTCTGCCAGCCCCAAACCATTTTAATTTCTTTCCTGAACTCTAGCTTGGGCTTTGGGGTCGGGGGGGGGGGGATGTTGGGGATGTGAGAAATAATAAGTGGATTCAGATCAGTCTTACTTGCCCAGCACATGTGCCTAGACTAATGGGTCATTGTCTAGTTGCAAAGCTGGTTTAGAGACTGAATGGAGGTGACTTCTGGGTCACTATAGTTCTTCCTGGCCCCCAAACTCAGCTACAGCCTCTGTTCTGAGCCTGGATCCAGTGGGTTGGAAGAAAGTGTATGATGATAAACAGGTGTCTCTCTCCATGAACGCTGGCTCCAGGCACTCAGGGAGGGGCGGGGAGTTCAGATGCCTGCTTATGCTAACAGGCTGTCAGCTTCTCTGTGCATAGGGATAACAGAAACACGAAGCTATTCTGGTCTTGTTTGGGAGCCATTAGGTATTGAATTTCCAACGTTATTATCTCCAAAGGGCAACACCACTCAGTTTTCTCCCATTTGCATTCACTGGGAAAAGACAAATGGGTGCATATTTGCAGAGTGGAAAGGCTGGGTGGGGGGAGGAGTGGTCATGTGCTCTAACTTGGATAACCAGCGGCTCTGGAAGAAGTGTGCTCATAATTAGAGATCAGCACCTTGAGATGACGTTACACGCTTACAAGTTTAAGTTAATCAGGCAGCAACTGGTTTTCCAGACTACTGGGACTGGGGTGAATTTTTCACTTAGAAACAAATCTCATCCGTGCTTTGGCATGCCTTGCTTCCTGACATACGTCATAGTTTTCCTGTGGGAAGATAGGGAGAGATTATTTCAGACTTCCCCCGCCCTGACTGCCTTTGCTTTCTTCCTTTTCCAAAAATCAAGACCCAGATAAAGAGAGCTAAGGAAAGGGACCATGCAGGACGCACTCCACAAAGAGTGACGCTGGGATTTGTGTTTCTGATGTGCTGCTGTGTGTCAAGTGTGTGCCAGTGGGGCTGTAAGTGGCAGGTGTAGGTTTTCTAGGGGAGGAAGGCTTGTGCTGAATTTCTGCTTTCTCATGATGAAAGGCTACTCTCCCCTCTTGTATCCCTTAGGGGTGTGTTGGCTGCATGGGACAGAAAACCAACTACAGTCGATTTATGTACTGGGGGGTAGAGCCGGTGCCACGTCTGATAGACTCAGCAAGAAGAGCCACTGTCAGCCTCTGGCGGGAGGGAGGGGTGACCTGGCCTGTACAAACTTCTGCCCCCCATCCCTGTGTCCTCATCTTTAAAAAAAAATTCTCAGCCTGGAAAAAAAATTTATGTACTAGGAGATGAGTTTTCTCATGTAACAAGAACTCTGAAATGAGGTAATTCAGATGTCGTTGATGGCTCTTTCGAGCTGCTGCCCTGTCATCCTTAGCTGCAGACTTCTTTCTTCATGCTTGCAAGATGGCTGTTTCATCTTCAGGCATCCCATCCATGTTTCTGACAAAAAAAAAAAGGACAGGACATAGAAAACAAACTTACAGTTGCCAAAGGCGAAAGGGGAGAGGAGAGATAAATTAGGAGTTTGGGATTAACAGATACACACTACTGTACATAAAATACATAAACAACAGGGACCTACTGTATAGCACAGGAAACCTTATTCAATATTTTGTAATAACCTATAATGGAAAAGAATCTGAAAAAGAACACAGATATATATATGTATAACTGAATCACTTTGCTGTACACCTGAATCGAACACAGCACAGTTGTTATAAATTAGTTATAAATCAACTATACTTCAATAATAAAAAAAAGGAGAAGGGGGAGGGGGAGAAAGGACAGGAGGAAGAAGAAAAGGAACAGAAGAAGGGAGAAAAAGAAAAGGGCAAAGGGCAAAAGGGACATATTACTGTGTCTTTCTTAGAATTCTTCCTGAGTATAATTCTGTTCCCATCTCCTTGGCCGGAACTGGGTCATATGGACACCCCTAGTTGCTGGGAAATCAGTAGTTTAAACTGAACACGTTGCAGCTGAATTAGAAAAATGTTCTGACAGAAGGGAAAAGGAAGCGGGGGAAGGGAGAAATTAGGAGTTCAGGACTGACATATACACACTGCTCTATATTAAATAGATAACTAGGACCTACTGTATAGCACAGGGAACTCTACTCAATACTCTGTAATGGCCTATATGGGAAAAGAATCTAAAAAAGAGTGGATATAGGTATATGTATAACTGAGTCACTTTGTATACCCCTGAAACTAACACAACATTTTAAATCAACTATCCTCCAATTAAAAAAAAAAGAGTTCATTGATGAGGAAATGAAGAATTAAGTGAATTAACTAAAATCAAATAATAAATCACATTCTAAGGGGAAAAAAAAAGAAGGGAAAAGGAAGAGAACGTATCTGGTCTAGGGAACCAGGGGTGTCTGCCATCCTACCCAGTCCCCACTGCTCCACCCACAGTCAGAGAAGTCCTGCTTTTCAACCCCCAATGTCAGTGTCAGGGTTCCCTGCTCCTCCTCTCCAGGCAGTCTTGCCTGGGAACCATTCTCTCCTCTGCCTTGGGCCTCAATAGCACTAGTTTCCTCATCCCTTCATCTTGGGAAGAGAGAACGAAGCAGCTGCAGCTCACCAGCGTGGTCTGGGCCCAGGGTACCCGTGCCCAGGGAACCAGTTCTGAAGACCCTTTGGTTAAGCTGAGAGGTTGCTGGCTGGAGAGAGAGCATGGAAGAAAGTGTTCGGAATGCACCTGGAGAGGTGGGCTGAGGCAGGATCACGTAGAGTCTTGTGAGCTGCAATTCACTTAAATTCAACCAGTTATAAGAGAGTCACCATGCAAGACACTAGGGCGTGTAAATGGAGTAAGATGCCTGGCTGATCCCAAGGAGTTCCCATTCTACTTGGGCCACACACACGTGCAATTAAACACAGTAAAATTCAGACTATGATATGTACAAGCACAGATGAAGAGACACAGTGCAGTTCATGACAGTGTGGACAAGACAGCTTTAATTTCAAGAAGGTGGTATTTGAATTTCGCTTTGCATGGTAGGTATGACTCATGTAAGCAGAGAAGGGAGGGAGAGGATATTTCAAGCAGAGAGGATTATATGAGCAAAAGTTTTGGGGTGGGAAAGCAAGCAATGTATTTGGATAATTGTCAGTGGCCCTCTTGAGCTGGGGGACAGCGTTTGCAAGGACTGGGGTGACCAGAGTGATGAGATGGGGAAGGCAGGGCAGAGAATGGGTCGGAGAAGAAGCAGAAAAGGTAGGTGGGTGTCAGGTGGTAAAGACTGAATGTTGGATTTTAAGAAGTTGGATTTTAACTTGTAGAAAATAGGGAGACTTGGAAGGTTTGAATCACATCTGTGTTGTGGAAAATTATTACCAAACAAGAGTTAGTGTGGGGTGGGGAGACTGAGGCAGAGGCACCAGCGGGAGGCTGGTACCTAGAACAGAAGCAGTGCGGGGAGAGGCATGAGGATGATACACACTTTTCTGGATGAATAACTGAGTTGGGAAGGGATCAGGACCAAGGAGTGCTTTTGAAGTGAGAAGAGCTCTTTCAGCGAGGGGCTTAGCATTCGGCCAAGGGTGGGAGAGAACACGCTTTCAAAACCCTACAAAGTAAAATGAGTACGAATGGACCCAAGGTAGCAATTGGTGGGCAAGGTCTGCTCTGCTTCTGCAGTCTGCACCCTAGGATGAAACAGCACCCAAAGCTTGCTGTTTCTACTAGGAACTGCTAGGAGGGACGAGGGTCTCCTCGGGTGACTCCTGGTCTTGTCCCTTTAATTTTCCCTGCAGGCCCTCTGCTTCCTGTCCGTAGCTGTGTGACCTGGGTACTGACATATTGCAGGTCTGTTTTTGCCACAGTACAAGGGAACTGGGGCAAGTGTTATCCAGATGGAGTTTTAGCTGAACAATTGCAAGATATTTAGCTCAGCACAAGTCCCTTAAGCTCCCAACACTTACACTATCCTTCCAAACCCTACGTCCTGGCATGGATCTTATTATGGGCATGGGGGGGGGGGGTGAGAGTGGGGAGGGTTTTAGAAATGGCTTCTGTGCTTTCGCGCCCTATGCCCACCGTGGCTGGGCACACCTGCCCCAGCTCTCTCTCTTTGCTCCTTGGCCTCTAGAGAAGCAGGGTTCCCTTCAGTTGGGATCCAAGCCGATTTCTCAGCTTCAGATGAGCACTGCTCTCCTGACAGCTCCTGATTCTTGACTGTAGGGTCCCCCACACTATGGAGCCAGCAACTCCCCAATTCTTGCTTGCAGTAGTTTTCTTAATGCCCTTCAGTGGCTTCCCACTGTCGGGAGAATAAAAGCTGGACTCACCCAGGAACCACCAGGTCTGCCCGGTCTGGCATCTGCTTCCTTCTCCAGCCTGTCTCCTCTGCTCCAGAGCCACTGTGGCTCCTTTCATGACATGCTCCTTCTGCCTCAGGGCCTTTGCGCATGTGGCTTCTGTTCCCGTGTCAGAATCAGTTCCCAACCCTGCCTGTCACTCCCGTTCCTGGCTCCTTCACCTCATCTCCTTAACACCTCCTGACCCTTCAGCTCGCTTCTCAAACGCTACATCCTCAGGGCTCTGAACGCTGTTTTAATGACACACTTCTCCATGGGATTATTTGATCAATCTCTGCCTTGCCAATTAGCTCTAAGGGACCGTGACTATCCTTTCACTGTGGAGCCTGGAGCTTGGCCCAGGGCTCACTGCCCAGTAGCTCCTCATGCCAATAAATGTGTTGCAAGAATGAGGCAGCTGGTGACCTTTTTTTACTGACGCCCACATGTTTCATAGGGGCTAGATGTGTTTATTCCTCCCCTAGAAGGGAGCCAGGACTCCCGCTAGAACAAACTTGTGTGTGACTTCATAGCTGTGTCACCCCAAACTCCCTCAGCTGTGCCTCTGGATGGACTGGGGAGAAGCACATTTGAGGGGCAAGCCAAGGTCCTTCCGCACGTGAATGTAGCCCCGGCTGCCCCTCTGCGGGCTTTCACTGCTAAGGGACATCTGAGTAATTTGGCCAAACACCTTGGAATTCTCTGGTAAGACAAGGGCTGGTACTAACAGGTGACTCGGCTTTGGAGTTCTGACCCCTGGCCTGTCTTTCTCAAACAGACTTTCAGACCTGGGTTTGAAGTGTCCTCACCGGGAGGAACTCCAAGAGGCAACACAGTGAGATGCTGGCAGGCAGTCCTCAAGGGCGTCTGCGAGGGACTAATCTACTTGCCCAAGGACATGGGCCTAGCGAGTGATTTTCAAAGGCACCCAAGGAACTTCGGGACTGGGCCAGAGAGACGTCCACTCTGTCCAAGGTTCTGTGCTCATGGAGTCCAACCTGTCCTCTCGAGGGTTCCCCACTCTTTCTCAGTGGCCATTTATGGCTTCCACATCTGTGCGAAGCCTTCTGGAATCCATGTATACTTCCTGCTTTGGGGTTTTGAGACTGGACCGTTCATTAAAATAATTCAATCTAGGGTTCGAGCTGGAAGGGGCCTCTGGATTATCTAGCCCATGTCCTTCATTTCACAAATGAGAAAACTGAGGGCCAGGGCTTGGGGTGTTGAGGTAGGGCTGGGTCTCTTCCTGGCAGTACCCAGCGTACTAGGGTTCCGGGTGTGTAAGGAAGTCCCTGCGGCTCCTCTCGGGCTTGGACAGTTACAGCCTCTCTCAGGAACCAGCCCCCTCTCCCCCACCCCCAATCCTGTCGATCCCCCTCCTGGCTCAGGCTGGGCAGCCTCATGGCCGGCAGCATGGCTTCCTGGCTACCAACCGAGTGGCCAGCCCTTGCCGTGTCCGTGGTTTCTGCCAGTGCCTGGCCTCGGGCCTCGCAGCGACTGCCGGCTTACAGAGCGCTCGCTCTGAGCGCTGGACTCAGCTCCCGGGGGTCAGGGTTCTCACCGCCGTTTCACATGGAAGGAAACTGAGGCTCAAGTGTTCCCTTCAGTGCTGTGCTCAAGGTCACATCACAGGTGCAGGTGCGGAGCTAGGATTTAAATCTGTTCATTAAGTTTGTCGTCTCGAATTTGGACCTGAGGAGTGGACTGGGGAGGGGGCGGTACTGTGATCCGGCAGGAGCGGGACGAGGGGCCCTGATGAGGGGAATCTGGGCAGCAAATCTGTGGTTCTAGCGAGCCCCCGCCCTCAGCAGCCCCCCACCCCCCGCCCCGGCTCTTGCTGAAAATGACAAGTCCGGCCAGAACCGGCTCGCGCTCCCACGACACAGCCCTTCATGCTTTAGGTGTGCATCCCACTTCATTGTCAAGACTTCCAATGAACGTGGGTTGCTGTGTCTGGTGCTGGGTTATTTTCTCGTACTTTTCCGTCCCCCCTCCCCCTCTCCCCGAGTTTACTATTTCGGAGAGACACTTAGCTCTGTCATCGTGTTTGTCTCGCTCCCTCCCCACCCTCAGCAGAGGAAAACCAAAAAGCCACAGCTGGCGGCGAATGCGCGCCGGCGCTGGCCCGCGCCCTCGACGGCGGTCTCCTGTTGCTTCTCGGAGCGGCCCGCCCTTTGAAAAAGAATCTCTCCCGCACCCGGGAGCAGCGGCGGCGCGCTCCGAGGAGCCGGCGGCGCGCGGCGAGCAGGAGAGGGTCTGCGCGCGGACGCCAGCCGGAGGTCGGCGGACGGTGACATCGCGGTCCCCGGAGCCCAGCCCCGGCTGAGCTCCCGCCCACCACTCCCCACCCCTGCAGGACGCGCCTCTCCAACAAGCCCCAACCCTTCCCAGCAGGGGAGGCGGGAAAAAAAAGAAAGCCTCGCCCACAGCCCTGCCCCCAGCCCCGCCGCTCCCAGGCTCCTCTGGACTCCGCGCATCCTCCTGGGATTGTCTCGGAGGGGACCGCGCCGTGCAGGTAAGTGGCTGCGGTCGTGGCAAAGTTGGGTTCTTCTTCCGGAGAGGGAGAGAGGCTGGGGTGGGGACAGATCGCGGGGCGCCGGGATGCTGCCAGGGTTGGTTTGTTTCGGTGGGTGTGAGCGGTCCTCGCCGGGCAGCTGCCGCCTGGGCCGCGGAAACCGGGCAGGGGATGGAAACCCGGAGGTGGTCGTCGGAAGAGAAGAGGGGCTGCCGAGGGGAGGCAGGCCGTGGCGGTGGGAGTGAAGGTGTTCTGGAAAGGGGCTTACCGCTACCTGGAGCTTGGGGCTACGGTTTTGGGAGAAGGGGAAAGGGCTGCTCTCCGCTGTGTCCAGGGGGTTTTCCTTTGTTACTTGGAAGCTTGGACTCTTTAAGTGGAGTGTGCGGAGGTGAAGAGAGGGAGGGGGCCGGCTGTGTGTGTGCACACATAACCATACAAAATGGAACTTGCTGGCTCGGTGCTTGGGGGACAGGGAGAGCTGGGGCTCGGCAGTGGGCACTGGGAATGGGGGCAGATAAGGAAGGCTGATTCCAGGGCGTGGGGCTCATGAGAGTGTCTGCATCAATTTTCCTCTCCTCTCGTCTAACCAGTCCTAGCTTCTTCCAGGGGGCCCCGACCGCCCCCCCATTCCCTCCTTTCCTGGTACCCAGCCCTCTTTCCCCAGCAGGGCTGGCCCTGGCACAGCCTTCCCCATTGTGTCTCTTGGGCTTCCATGGAGACTTGGAAGGGCCGCCCGGAGCTACTGGCGCTCGCTTCTGGGCTCTTACAAGTGGCGGCGGGTAAAGGGAGCACCCGACGGTGGGAGCCGGGAGCAGCCACACTGGAGCAATGGGCCTGGCTAGGCCCCTGCTGCCCACCTCCAGACACGGTGGGCTGTGGCTGCCGGGGCTTCTCGCCACGAATGGGGCCTCTGTCTCCACTTGCTTTGTCTCCTTGGCGTTGTGCTCTCTGGCTGGGCCCAGATTTCCAGGTTTGGAGATGGATCAGTGGGCAGCCCACGTCCTCTGTTGAAGGATCCCTCTCTGAGGGCCCAGTACCCTCATACTGTGTATGTGTGGATATGTATATCTGTTTCCGCAACTTAGCCTTTTTCACGTGACCTGCCCGGTAGTTGCCATAGAAACCCCTCTTCAATTCTCAGCCTCCCTCCTTTTCCTGCCCATTCTTTACCTCCATATCTCCTCCCCTCCCCCCAACATGGTTGCCTAGATACTGGTTATCCCTGACTTCTCAGAGTAGGAGACCCTGGAGAGCTAGCTAGCTCCCAGCTCAAAGTGATGTGGCCCCTACCCCATCCAGGCCCCCCAACACACAGTACGCATCACAAACACACCCCAAACATATGCACACTTGCCACACCACCTATACACTCACACACATACCGCACATCCTACTTGCCACACACACTGCATCAACACACCACACACACATATATCATACCACACGTACACCACACAACACGCCGAATACACCATACATATACCACACCACAACACGTCACCCCCAATGCCACACGTACACCCTGTCATCGCACGGTGTGTGCTTTCACACATACCAGCAATAACATCCCATTGCTTCCCCAACACACACGCAGTACTTCTTCGCAGTAGGTCTCTGGCTGGAAGAGAGAGGGCAGTTTCCTAGCTCTGTGCCAAGGAGCATGTAGGGGAAGGCTCAAGAAGGCCAGAAGGAAACACCTCCCCAAGAACCCTGCAGAAGAAGGTGGAGAGGAATGCACTTCCAGATGTCCTCAGAGGGCAGCCCCTCTCCTAGGAGCTAGATGCAAGAGGCTGGGCATGGACCAGAATTTAAATCTCTCCATGGCAGCTTTCTACCTGCCGTGACCCTGAGAAAGCCTGAGGCTCCTGGCCCCTCCTAGGAGGCTGGACTCTGCTGCTGAGGCTTCCTGCCTAGCAGAGGATCAGGCAGCTCTGGAACCAGCAGAAGGCTCTGAGCCTCCCCAGAGGAGGGAGGAAAAGTGTGACTGTGTTTGGAGAGCGGAGAGCAGAGAGTGGAGAGCGGAGAGCAGAGAGGGCAGGGAGAGGAGACAAAGCCTGGATGGGGGCTGGGAGGAGAGGGGAGCCAGAAAGAGGAGCCAGGTGAGTGTAGAAAGTGTAGGTAGGGTGATGGCAGGGAGGAGGTCCAGGCTATCCTCCCTCCCCCCAGGTACACTTTCCTGCTTTCTCCTTGGCTCCGCCAGCCACATCTGTGCATCTAGGAGAGGAAGTGGGTTTGCAGAGGGCTCCTGGATTGCCAGGGCTTTTCTAAGACCTGTCGCTTCTCTAGGGGTCCTCGTGGTAGTCACCGGAGGCAAGGGTCTCCTTCCTGGCCGCCTTGTGATCTCTGGACTGACTTAGGCCCCATTTCATTCAATTATTCAAGGAATTGTTTTAAGTACTTACAATGTGTTCATTGCTAGGGCCATGAGGGTGAGAAGGAAGACACAGTCCCTGACCTCAGAGTCCTAGATTTCTCAGAGCCGGAAGGGGAACATCCAATCAGGACATCACGTAGATGGGGAAACTGAGGCTCGGGGTCACACACCCAGCTGTGGCTGAGGCCTCTGACTCTTTAGCCAGGATTTGTGACCCCCATACTTCCTGTCCCACATCACTTGCCTTCTTTTCTTTATTGCCAGCAATCCTCTGGGGACCAGGATCCCTTTCAAAGTGTGGGTGCCCTAGTGGGTGGGGAGCCTGCTCCATCCTATTTTCTGGGAGAATGTGGCCTGGAGAGGGGCCAGGAGGAGCACTTCCCTAGACCCTGGAAACTCCCCACAGCCATAGGAAAGCCAGCCCACCAGACCCCCCGTAAGTCAGAGCCCAGCCCTGTTGGACCTAGCTGGCTGCCATCTGGGTGGCAGACTGTGCCAGGCAGCCCCCAGGACTCACTGTCTGACAAATCACCCACCAGCTTCTGCCTGAACACCCTGGAGGAAGCAAACCAGTCATGACAGGCACAGCCCCTGGAGGCAGAGAGCCTGTAGCAGAAAGGCTGCGAACTGGAGACAGACCCAGGTTGTAGTCCTGGCTGTGCTCCAGGGGGAAGTGCATTCATGCCACAGATATCCTTTAGGATGCAAACGGGGTTTCTGGCAAAAGTCAGAAATGGTTTAGACTGATCTCAAGCAACTGAAAGCCTCCACGATTTTAGACCTCTGTTTCCACGTCCGTCAGCAGAGGGGCTAGATTTCATGATTTCTAAGGCATTTCTGCCTCCTAATTTTTATAGATTGTACAGTCTTGAAAGAGATCCCTTTTCTCTCCGGGTGCCAAACTGTACTCATGATTTCATAACACAGGGTTGTAGCTGAGCTGAGCAGGAAAGGGGCTGGTCTCCGGTCACTCCGGAGAAGGCCTCCCCTTTCACCCTGTGGGCCAGGAGATGCTGAGGAAGCTCAGACTGGGCTTCTTTCTCTCCGGCTGCAGTAGCCAGTCCCCCTGGACACCATGTGCACCTGGTCTCTTCTGCCAGGATGAAAACTGGGGCTGGGTGGAGTCTTGGGAGATGTGGTCTCTGGAGAGGATGAGGTCCAAGGCCATCATTTGCTGGGTCTATGAATCCTCTGGACGGAGAGCCTTGGACCAGCTGGAGAGCATGACGGGAGGTGCCGATCAGGGTTTTCTGTCTCTAATGAGAAGCAGGGTGTCTCTGGCCAAGACAAAAGCTTGGGACCAATTTGGCATCATCTTCTCTTCTCTGGAATGGGAAGGAGGAGGGGCCCTCTGGCCTGGGAAAGTATGAAGTCAACTTGGAGCTCACACAGGAACACGCTTGTTACAAAGATGCGAGGGGGAGCGGGGCTGGGGCCCTGGGAACCAGGCTGGGACCATGGGAAGGTGGCTGCTGAGCGCAGAAGATCTGATCTGAAGCCAGGGATGAGGGAGGATCTAGTTGGAATGACAGTGCCCCCCATGCAGCTGGAGGGCAAAGCCAGGCCTGGGAAGGGACAAGAGGTGAGGTCTTAAATTCATACAAGCCATGCCTTGAACAAATGTTAACTGAGTCCCTCCTCTATGCCAGGCCCAGTGGGCTTCCCAGGACCCACAGAGCTGTGAGAAAGTCAGATGCTGGTTTCATTCACCGGAGCCCTCCTGCACCGGTAGATCCATCCATTAGCCCTGTCCCTCCCTCTCTCCCCAGCTGACCTTACCCGCACCTCCCCTGGGAAGGCCCTGCAACGTCCTTCTTCAACAAGCAGGGCTCCACGCTTGCTCGTGTGTCGCTCACACTGGCACACACTCTCCCCTTCTCACACATACGTAATCTCCATACCTAACACACAGGCATGAGCTCACAGGTTCCCGAGCACCCTCTCACCTCACCCCGGTGCAGTCTCTCACCCAGACCATTGTGACCGCCTCTTCCCTTCCACTTTCTCAGCCCCCATCCTTTTACCACTGACCTTGTGGCCCCATATGTCCGATCTCTCCATTGCCCTTTTTTTAAAAAATTTTTTTTAAAAATTATTTGTTTTATTTATTTATTCATCTTTGGCTGCATTGGATCCTCGTTGCGGTGTGCGGGCTTCTCACTGCGGTGGCTTCTCTTGTTGCGGAGCACGGGCTCTAGGCACATGGGCTTCAGTAGTTGTGGTATGTGGGCTCAGTAGTTGTGTCTCACGGGCTCCAGAGTGCAGGCTCGGTAGTTGTGGCACGTGGGGTTAGTTGTTCCGTGGCATGTGGGAGCCTCCGGACCAGGGGTTGAACCCGTGTCCCCCGCACTGGCAGGCGGACTCCCAACCACTGCGCCACCAGGGAAGCCCTCCATTGCCTATTAATGAGGACAGGTACTTGGCACTGGCCCTCGAGGCTCTCAGGAACTCGGCTGCAGCCATCGCTCCAGGCCCCTTCTCCAGATGGTCATCCTGAGCCTTGCACTTCCTACCCTCTGCCTCCACTCAGGCCCTAACAGGAATGAGCTGAGTAGGGGGTAGCGGCCTTTGGAGACGCACAGACTTGGGCTGTAATCTGGGTGCTGACGCTTCCTAGTTTTCTTAACTCTTCTAAGCCTCAGTTTTCTTATCTGTCAAATGGGCATGAGGTTTGAGCCAGGGGTAAGCTATGTCAAATGCTTCTTGGTGCCCAGCATATGGTAAACACTCAGTAGATACTAGCTGCTATAATAATAACAATAGTAATAATAATGACACATGGTTATTATTAAAATGACATTGTTGTTGTTATAGCATCCTTTGAGGCTTCTCTCCAGTGCTCATTCTTTCAAATAGCTTTTCCTAATTCCAAGTAAACAGACAAGCTTTCCTCTTCCTGGTACCCGTGAAATGCTCGGTTGATTCTTCCCTTAGAGTACACGCCTACTGAGCCTTCATTTAGCTACTTATGTCCACACCTGCTCCCCACACCTGCTCCCCATACCCGCTCCTACCTCTTCAAAGGCAAGGTCTGTTTTTTGCCCCAGACGGGGCCTGGCACAGTGTCAGACATGGAGAAAGCCCAGAGACCATCTGTGAACTGAACATATGTGGGAAAAAGTCCTCACCCACCAGGGCACAGTGAAAGCCCACTTGTCCCTCTAAGCTCTCTCCCACCTGTCACTGCTACCCAGGTACCCACCACACATACCTGAAGGATACATTCCTTTATGTCCATGTGTCATTTCAGTCTGCCTGTTCCTTTGGTAGAGTCTGAAAACTAAGAGTCAGACCCTATCGGAGGTCTGGAGGTGTTTAAGGGCTGAAGGCGATGGAAGGAAGCTTATTCATCACAGCGTTTTGGTGATTGGGGCTTGACGGAGACCTGGAGAGCTGGCTGGAGGAGGTGGGGGCAGGGGAGCACTGAGAAAGTTTTAAAATTCCTTTAAAATTCCACACAGATCCTCAAGTTATTCTGGGCTTAGATTGGATTATGACTAAAGGCATAATGATACTGAAGCATCCATTCATTCAGGCATGGGCATTTACTGAGCAGCTACTATGCAAAGTGTTGGAGCTTCAGAGATGCCTAGAATGTGCCTCTGCTTCCAAGGAGCTCACAGTCTGATGGGAGAGACGCACATGGTCGTGATGGTGGTACCTGGAGACAGGCGTGGGCCTTGGCTCTGTGGGAACTGGGGCAATGAGGCGTGTGGCAGGAGGGAGGAGACAGTGCATTTCCCGAAGCAGAGGTCGGGTAAACCTCCACGCAGGCGACGGGACCAGGTTGGGCAGGTTTCCAGGTATGCAGGCCCACGGGTCAGGGTGCATCCCTGTGTCATTTCTACCCTCAAGACAACGTGAGCATAGACAAAGTGCCCTGTAGGTTCAAACGCGCCTCCCGGAGCTGTGCTTTCAGAGGAGGTGGGCTGTTGAGCGGAGGCTGGAAGGGGCAGGGACTGTGGTCTGGCTGTGGGCAGGGTTACTCGGGCCTGGCCCCTGGGCCTCTGGCCGCTGCTCCGAGTTTCTGTTTCTGCCGCTAGGACTGTTCGTCTGGCCTCTCTTGAATGGGCCTTTGTCAGTAGGCTGCCCACCATCCAGACTCCCCAGAACTGGACTGAGATCCCCCGGGGGGCAGGGGCGCGGGCCCCTGGGCTGGCAGGTGGCAGGCATAGTCCCGCTCCCTTACTCACTCTGGACAACTGTATCACCGGCCTGTGCTGGGGTTGGCCGCACAACGCTGCCCTGTGTGCCTGCCTCTGAGGGCTGTTGGGACAAGCCCACAGGGTGATGTCTGGGATGGCGCTGCAAAGACGGTCATAGTCGGCAGTGATGGGGGAGGGGGAAGCAAGGCCCTCTGACCCTGCTGGTGGGCCAGCTTCAGGTCTCTCCAGGGAATCTTTTTAGAAACCAGGCCTGTGTTTGTGATTTGTGAATTCAGTGTGTCCGCTTCTAGGGAAAGGGTCTTATTTCTTTTTGTGGTCAGGTCTTTTCTTCCTTTGCCTCAGAAGTAATCCCACATTAAAGATAAAGGTGCCTCCGAGTTAAAATAGTAAGTTCTCTGTACGTGATAAAGCAGTTTTGTCCCTCCCATGCCCCCTGTGCAGCCAGGTTGGATTGGGTCTGGGCTTACGGAATGGGAAGAGCTTTGAGTCATGGGGACCAGCGGGCCCAGCCTCCAGCCTCCCAGCTGTGGGGTGCCCTCCTCCCTGAAGGAAGGACGGTGGGGCAGACCCAGGGATGGGGCTACACAAGGGGGCCCTGCCAGGCCTGAGGGCCCTTGTGATGAGAGGGGCCTGGTAGGAAGGGGCCACCCTGGTGGGTGTCAGCAGCGATGATGGGGGCCAGAGGCCCGGCCCTGCTTGTAAGGAGGTCCAGCTGCCCTGGGGCAGTGCAGGGAATTCAGTAAAGTGACAGCAGCCACTGTGAGCCCCTCGGCCTGTGAGAATGTCACCACCCTCTGCTCTCTCCTGAGTCCCAGGCTTTGAGTTCTCTCTGCTCTTCAGCCCTTCTCTGGAATTTTATAGTTAGGCTATTAAAGAGAATAATTTATGTTTATGCTTATTTGATGAGCGTTTAACATGCAAATCAAGGGAACACGTTGCATGTTCCTCTGAAGGGTACAGGTCCATCAGCAACCTCTGGTTGGACCCAAAGCACTTGTTTGAAAAGGCAGCTCTAAAAGCCTTTGCTGGATTTTGGCTCTGGTCTGACCCAGAAGCCCAGCCCCTATCACAGAAACATCAGACACCACCAGCAGAGCACAGGGCTCCACACCGCTTGCCAGGAAGGTGAGCATGTGTGGTTGGGGAGCTGTTTTGTTTTAAAATGAATTAAAAATTTATTAAGTTATTTTTAATAGACTGTTTAAAGAAAAATTTTAGATTTACAGAAAAGCAGAACAGCTAGTACAGAGAGTTCCAATATAACCCTCCTGCACAGTTTCCCCAATTAATGTCTTACATTAGTGTGGTACATTTGTTACAATTGATGAAATAATATTGATATATTATTATTAACTAAAGACCATGCTTTATTCAGATTTCTTTAGTTTTTCCCTAAGGTCCTTTTTCTATTCCAGGACCCCATCCAGTTAACCACATCCCATTTAGTTGTCGTGTCTCCTTAGGGTCCTCTTGGCTGTGACAGTTTCTCAGACTTGCCTTGTTTTTGATGATCTTGAGAGTTTTTGAAGAGGACTGGTCGGGTATATCGCAGGATACCCCTCAATGGGGATTTAGCTGATGTTTTTCTCGTGATAAGACTGGGCTTATGGGTTTGGTGGAGGAAAATCACAAAGGTAAAGTGCAACTTTTATCACATCAGCACGATTCATCACTGTCGATGTTGACAGCGCTGGGTTTCCAGTCCCTTTTAGTGCCCCCACTTCAGCAGGGTTCCAGGGCCTGGTGATCAGAGCTGTGTTTTCCACTCCTCGAGACAAACATCGATCTGTCAACCAGCACTCGCTGGCTGTCTGCACCGCCCCAGGTCTTACAAGTTGTGGAGTAGCACAGAGAGCTTCCAGGCAGGAGAACCTTATTAAAGAGAGCATTAAACCAGAATGTGCTGTGTGGCAGATCAGTGCTAATGACAGGTCACAGGCTGGAGAAAGAAAGTCAGCCCGTGGGCTGGAGTGGCAGTTGGACAAAGACAGCATTTTTCAACCTTGGCTACACGTTAGAATGAGTGGAGAGATTCTAAAAATTACTGATGCCTTAGTCCCACCCCCAGAGTTTAGAATTTGATGGGACATAGTTGATCCCCATTATTATTATTATGAAAAAGCTCTCCATGTGATCCTGAGGCACAGCCAGAGCTGAGAACTGGAATAAACAGGGGAGGGAAGGGCATTCTAAGTGGAGGGAACAGAATATACAACGGCCTGGAGATCAAAACACGCGTGGCAGGGGATGGGAGTAGACCATCTTAGCTGAAAGTAATGGGAGAAAATACTGAAAGGATAGAAAGGGGATAGACTTAGAGGTATTTATATGCCAGAATAAAAAGTTTTGATTTTTTAAAAAATAAATAGAATACGGAAGCACCATGATACACTTGAGTTTGGGAGAGAAGTGATCAGCATACCAGCAGCCCAGGGGCGCAATAATGAGGGTCTGAACTATAGAGCAAGCAACGGGAGAGAAGATGATAGAGATAACGCAGGAGTCAGCGTGGCTGGGACTTTGCCACCGACACCACATGGAGTTCGGCAGGCGGGGAGGAAATCCTGTGAACTCAGTTAAGACTGTAAGCTCCGTGAGGCAGGGACTGTGTTGCTGCAGCTCCCCCAGTGATGACTACGGTCCTGGGCAGCAGTAGGCCATCAAGAAATGTTTGTTAATTTGGTTACTGGAAGGATAATGATGCCACTCTTTCCAAAATTACACCTTGCTCCAAAATTATCCTCTCTTCTCCACCAATTTCTCCACCTAAGTGCAGGCGGATCTCAGCTCTTTGGAAAGCAATCTGATTAAATAACTCAGGCCGAGATATAAATAACTGTTAGGAATGTAAGTATTTACCTTTTAAACGAAGCATTTGGTTGAATTAAGAACTCTCTCCTTGGGAGAATGTTGTGGGCGTGGATATATTTTTGAGTAGGGGTGGTCTTTATTTCAATTCTACACCCTAATCTAATTCTGAACCATACCAGAAGAGAATGGGATCTGCAGCTTGGCAGTCTGCTCTGAAAGGCTGTCAGTTGCTGGGCTGGTAGTTCTGTTGGCATCCCCTGTGAGCTTAGCTCCAATGGACAGGATGCCCTACAACTGGTCTGGGATGCTGTGTAGCTCCCTGCATAAATACACGGATGTTCTGCTAGGCAGAGAGCATCAGGGTGCCCAGCAGCTGCTGTGGGGAGACTGGGGAGGGAGAGAAGAGAGCCCGTGGTGGTGCCGAAGCTCAGCTGGGAGCAACGGGAAGACCTGTGAATAGCTGGGGGCCAGCGATGGCTGAAGGATATGCCAGGCCTCCTCCCGCCTCCTGAGGGGCTCCAGGGTCCCAGCCTTCACATCAGTCGTAGTAGACAGAATAGAGTTGAGCAGGAAACTGTGAAAGGGAAAAAAATGACATAATACATGCCAAAGTTAAATAAAGCTATTTAATTTTATTTGGGTTATTCTCTCACACTGGTTTTTCTCCCCTGGCCTGGGTAAGAACACTCCCGTCCAATGAGCCCTGCATGGTCTTGGGTCAAGGTCAGCATTGTGACTTCCCTTAGTCCCCATGCATTGCCACATGTGCCAGGGAGGCAACAAGGAAGAGTGGAAAGGGCCTAGCATGTGGCATCCACAGAATTAGGAGCCGATGCCAGCTGTGCCATTGTTAGCTGTGGGGCCTTGAACGAGGCAACGTAACTCGGAGCCTCACCTTCTCTAATCTGTTAAATGGCAATGATATCCAACATCGCCTGCAGTTGTGATGTTCCTTTGAGCTAATGCTTGTGACGTTGCCTGGTGAGTCGGGTGTCTTACAGATGTTTGGTGTTATCAACATCACCACCATCACCCTCATCATCCCCTTCAGCCACCGTGGGCAGGTAGCAGGAGCAGGGTTGGGGGGAGCGTACACAACACCATCGGTCCCCCTTTGTCTTAACGACAGCCACAGGTACACTCGAGGGTCTGGGGCTGTAGGACAAGAGTCTCTGAGCTGATATATCTTGCCTCAACCTCCCTTAAATCCAAGAGGCAGGAGGACCAGGGTGCACAGTATCCCAGTCTAGCAGAAGTCTGCTCGGCCCTGCCCAGCAGGCTGCTTGGACAGCAGAGACCCTGTGTCTTCCACTGGGCAGCTGTCCTACAGTCAGGGAGGGGGATGAAATGTCTTCTCCCAGGAGCTGCAGCTGTCCGTTGACTCTCCTCCCCACGCCCTGCCCAGGGGCATTTTCCCTTCTCTGCTCTTTGGAGCACCCGTGTGACTGGGGCAGGCAGGGTATGGTGGAGGCACACAGGCAGCCAAGGATGGGGGCCCAGCTGGGGCCTCATGGGGAGGGCGACAGCGTGGAGCCTTGCTTGATGTTTCTACAAAGCCGATTTCTTTTCTCAGCAGTCTCCGCCTCTCCTTGCTTTGTCACCGTGTGCATCTCTTGCTCAGTTTCTGCTGGGAGCCCCTCCCCTTGGCCAGCCTCCGTTCTGTCCTGCAGACTCTTCCTTTCTCTTCCCTTTGCCTGCCTGTCTCGCACTTCTCTTTGGGCCCCTCCCCGTTCAGCCGCTCTTCCTCTGGGGTTTCTTTCCTCTTCTGTCTCAGGTCCTGTCTTGCTTCTGTGTCTCTTGGTAGGGGCTCACCCATGTGGCCCCGTCCCTGCTGTCCCAGGCAGATCTGAGCTCCCCACGCCACTTGTTGGTGGCCCTGGGTGATGCAGCCTGTTTTTCTGGAGGCCAGTGGCTCTGGGGAGCCTTTTGCATCTGTAGAGCCCTCCTCTGCCTGCTTCCTCTGCGGGCTGAGGCCTGTCCCCCGCCTGTGTTGGGAAGTGAAAGGGGGCACCCGGGGCCTTTCCCCAGCTGTGTTCTCTGTATCTCTTCCCCATTTCCCAAGAGAAGCTAGATAATAAAGGTGGAAGCTGAGGAAAGGGTTGGGGGGATGGTGATAGAATCAACAGTTGACACTTAAAAAGCAGTTGGTATTTACCATGCAGAGTGCTCGGCTGTGACATGGTATCTCTTCATCGCAAATGACCCAAACAGCACTGCATCTGCCTGGGGGCAAGGCAGGGATTACCGGTTCATAGAGCCGGCCGGCCTGTGGGATGGGCAGAGCAGCGCTGGGCTGAGAACAGATGAGCTGGAGCACGGTCAGCCAGTACCCTATCCCCATCTCTTCTCCCTGCTTCTCTCCCACGGGCTCTTCACCTGTGAGCTGCTGCCTGACTGCCCCCGCCAGATCCCCCCACCCCCAGATTTCACAGCTTGGCTGCTTTGACCCTTCTTCCCTTGCCTCCGGACGATGTGACAGCCCCTGGGGGAATACTGAAGTCTCAAACCCAGTCCTTTTAGCAACAAGGGAGGGGCTGTGATTGGCAGCCCCCAGTAGACCTGTAGCTTTGGAGTGGGGGAGGAGCTGTCTCCCCTCCAGAGGGGAAGGTGTGGGCAATTAACTGTGCATGCACAGAGGCTGGTTCATCTAATCCTCCCAGCTCCTGAGATGCCTGTTATTGTTCCTATTTTACAGTTTCAGAAGCAAAGGCTCTGAGAGGTAGAGTGACTTGTTCAAGGCCCCAATGCCACCGGGTGGCAGAGAGGCAGGATGGTGGAGTGGTTCAAAGCGAGGACTCGGTTTGCAGGGCAGAAATAGAGGCACAGATGTAGAGAACAAACGTATGGACACCAAGGGGGGAAAGTGGCGGGGTGGTGGTGGTGGGATGAACTGGGAGATTGGGATTGACATATATACACTAATATGTATAAAATAGATAACTAATAAGAACCTGCTGTATAAAAAAATAAATAAAATAAAATTAAAAAAAAAAAGCGAGGACTCGGGAGCAAAGACTTTAGACAACTTGCTTACCCTTTGTGTCCTCAGTTTCTCCATCTGTATAATGGGAATGATCAGAGCCATTTCCTAGAACTACTGTAAGGATTGAATGAGTTAGTACACGTAAACCACTTAGAACGGTACTTGGCATGCCATGAATGCCTAATAAATATTAGGTATTCTTATCACAGAGCTTCACAGTTTACAAAGAACCTTCACATATATTATCTCACTTGACCTTTGTAATAGCCTTGGAGTGGGCAGGGGAGGTGGCTGATCCCCCACTGCTCCCGACACCATGCTGTCACCTCTGACCTAATCAACAGCATAAATCCCATAATCTGTTACCAAAAAAAATCACCCTCTCCAGTGAACAGCTCTCTGTCCAACAAGGGAATAGAAATTCTCTTTCGGGGGTGAGCTGGCAGGCACTGTCCATGCTGCTGTCCATACTCTCGTGAGTATGTATGAAGCCAACAATGTTAGAGGGCTTGGTTGGTAAATGTTCACCCAGAGGCAGGAACCCCTCTTTGCAGAGTTCATTTGATTCTCTCAGGGGGCTGAGCCTTGCAGCCTAAGCCCGCTGGACTGGGACAGGAGTAAGGAACAGAGTGGCAGTTGCTTGGGAGGTAAGCCCTCTGGGAGCAGCAGTGCAGGTGGCCCATCATGGCCCTTTGCCCTGAGTGGGTGTGAGCCCTCCCCTGGGATGTGGGGCTGGGCGGGCTGGAATCCAGGACTCACAGCAGGAAGATTACCCTTCCTACCCCCAGCAGGGAAGCAGACTGAGCTGGGCAGAAGTTTGGGATCCAGCTCTCGCTCCCCAGGGGACTGCTCTTCCTCTGCCTCAATTTGTTTCCCTTTAAAATGGATTTGATGGTAACACATATTTCACAGGCTACTTTTAAAGATTAAATGAGAATGAATACTTAAAGTAGCAGAAATAGCACCTGACCTGTATGCTGTTTATCGTGATTATTATTATCATTTCTTATATCCAATCCAGGCCCCAAGCTAGGCTTCAAATATGGGCTTCCCATCCCAGAGTTTTCATTTCCTCTCATTTCCGCCAGGGAATTCTCCCAAGATGGTGTTCTCATGGAGAGCCCAGGAGCCTGGCAGTGCTTCTCTGCTCCCCGCCTCACTGCCCTCGTCACCCGCATTCCTAGAGGTGCCGTGTCTTCTTTCCTGGCTCCGGCTGGGCTGCCCGAGGGCTCTCAGGCATTGCTCAGCCTTCCCTGCTGCCATCACTGTGCTCCTCTCCTCCAGCCCTGGCCCGCCCACTGCCCAATCCCAGCAGACCAGAGCAGTAGGCAGGGGCTGGAGGCGTGGGTTCTGGGCCCGGCTCTGCCCCTGACTAGCTGGACGAGTTGGCTGCAGCCCTCCTCTTGGGGCCCCAGTCTCCTCAAATAAAAAGTAAGAGCTTTCATCTCAGTCATTCGAATTCGCTGGCATTCTGTGATTCTAACTCCGTCTGGTAAACCTCAGATCTTGGTTATATCCTATTTATATACAGTGGAATTTTCTTTTCACCAGCTTCTTTGTCGCAAAGGTTTGGATACGTCATAGGCTAAATCATACAATAACGTGTCTAGGGTAACCTGTTAGCCTAAACGTTGGGGCTCGGGCATTCTGTGACCCCATAAAAGGCTCCCTTCTGGCATGTGCTGTCTGGAGAGGGGGTCTCATCTTTCTCTGGGGATCCTGCCAGTACCCAGGCCTTGATGATACCCCTGGGCATGTTTTTGATGGGCTGAACCCAAAGGAAGGCAAGCAGGTGGGATGGAAGGGATGGGAGGTGAGGCCTTGGGGGCTGAGTGAGACAGAGATGAGGATGAGATAATGATGTTCCACTGTCATTTGGAGCCTATACATTTGAAAGGGAGGTCATTTCTGAGTTATTTTCACAATAGAACTGGGTATTCTGATCTACCTCGCTGCTGCGTGTAATCAAAAATAACATAGCCTGATGCTGGATCATCAACTAGTGGCTTCTCTTTCTGAACAGCTTTTACCCAGCAATTATGTGAAATTATGTGACTCAGATGGAAAGATAATCACCGGAGAAACTCTTCTGATTGCTTTTCTCCTGCACATGCAGAAAAGCAAGTGTGCAGACAGCAGAAAGATCAGGGAGGAAAATTAACATGGATGTGCTATTGCCGCCCAACGTGTCAGCTGTTTACCAATGTAGAGATAAATGAGAGTATGGAAAGGAGCAGAAAAATGAATGGAAAATCAATCCTTTCTCAGGAGATGCTGCCGAGGAAGCAAAATGTGACTGGTTCCATTTTGTACATGGGGAGGATGATCTGAATGATCTAGAGTTCAAGACTCCCCATCTAACAGTGATGATTTCGCCAGAGCCCCCTCCCAGGGAGCCAGGTCCTCAGGCACCCCCAGGTAGGGGGTCCATGACCTCACATGCACGGGAAGCTAAGGTAATATTCCCGAACGTCCTCTCCCAGCTCCACCCAATTCTGCCTTGCTTTTCTGTCTTCCAAAGATCCCTCCCTCCTTTCTTCCATCTACTTCTTAAACTCTGTGGCCTGGAAATGAGATGTACCACTTCTACCACCTCTTAATCTCCCCCTCCCCCTAGCCAGCCCCAGGCAACCCAGCTTCCTTTCTGGGATAAAGGAATGTGTGGGAACTGGGAGGGTGTAGGACACAGAGGGGCAGCTGTGTGGGAGGGAGGGAAGGCAGAGAGAGAGTCTCTGGTGCATCAGTGAGAGAAAGGCGTTTTGTGTCCCGTCAGAGGCTCTGTATGTGTACATGGCCACTCGACTCGAGGGCAGTGCCAGGGGTACCAGCGGGATTTTAAAAAAATGGGTGTGGGGGTCCAAGAGGCACCCTGAGGAAGCTTGTGCTGAGGTGTGGCTGGTATAGTCCAGGCCTGGGCAGCAGTTTGACCGAGCGAAGTTGGTCCCTTTTCAAATCTGTAACAGTATTTCTTTCAGCTCACTGTAACTTGATCAGGAATGTTTTCTTTAGAATACAAAGACAGGTCTTTACTCTTTAGCCTGGCATTCAAGATCCTCTAGAGGCTGTCTCCCAAGTGTCTTACCAGAATTCTCACCACCCACACCCTCATGCTTTACACAACCCAATTATTCACTGTTTTGGAAGGTATCTTACTCTAGAAATGGCAAATACTTTGCAGATGGCTGTCACGGCCCCCTCCTGCGCTATGTAGACATTACTAATGGATGAAGGCCCTCTCTCCTGCCCCACTTCATTCAGAATCCTTCTGAGGAAGCCACTAAAGGTGGCCACTTTTTTTGTTTTGTTTTTAATTTATTTTTGGCTGCATTGGGCCTTCGTTGCTGTGCGTGGGCTTTCTGTAGTTGCAGTGAGCGGGGGCTACTCTTCATTGCGGTGTGCGGGCTTCTCATTGCAGTGGCTTCTCTTGTTGCGGAGCACAGGCTCTAGGCACACGGGCTTCAGTAGTTGTGGCACATGGGCTCAGTAGTTGTGGCTCAGGGGCTCTAGAGCACAAGCTCAGTAGTTGTGGCTCACGGGCTTAGTTGCTCTGCAGCATGTGGACCAGAGCCCTGGACCAGGGCTCTAACCCATGTTCCCTGCATTGGCAGGCGGATTCTTAAACACTGTGCCACCAGGGAAGCCCAGGTGACCACTACTGAATGAAGTACCTTGAGGTTCCACTTGAACCGAACTTGAACTTGAATACTATTTGTTATCCCCGCTTCCCATTTTCCCTTCTCACTGCCTTTGCTCATGCTGTGTCCTCTGCCAGAATGCCCTTCCTCTTCTCTCTTCTTACCCCTGTCCATCAAAATCCCATCCTGCTTTCAAGGTTCAGCTGGAATGTCAACTCCTCCATGGAAATGTCCCAGGTCTCCTGTTGTATTCCCTGCTCCCCTTTTCCGTGCCCTGCTGGCTGAACCTTGAATGTAGTCTCTGCCTTTTGTGAAGCTCTCTTCACATTTGCTGATACACCAGAGCCCTCTGCTTTCAAACCTTGCCGCCCTGTCCTGTTCACCTGCTTATCCCTTGCAGAACCCGCTATCGTATAACCCCGTCTAGGAATTCTGTGTGTATGTGTGTGGGGGATTAACTTGAACGTGAGCATCTATGGAGGTGATTGGGGGGAGCTGAGGGGAAGGTGTAGCAGTGACTAGTGGCCTGGAACCCTTGATATGTGTCCTTCCTACTCCCAGGAGGGGCCCTGCTCGCCTAATAACCCCTCTCCTGGCTAGAAGAAAGTCCCAGCTGCTACTCCTGTTCAAGGGGAGGGGATTACACAAAGGTTTGAATACTAGAAGGTTGGAATTATTGGGGATCACATTAGAGTCTGTCCACCCGAAGGGTGAAATTATAAACAAAAACTGAGTTTACAACTAATAGATCTTCATTAAAGAAAATTCTAAAAGATGTTCTCTGGGAATTAAGAAAATGGCTTGATGGAGGTCTGAGATTCAAAAGGAATCACGAACAAATGAGTTAGTAAATAAGTTGTATTAGTTATCTGTTGCAACATAACAAATTACCGCCAAACTCAGTAGCTTAAAACAACAAACGTTTGTTATCTCACACAGTTTCTGAGGGTCAGGAGTCAGGCAGCAGCCTAGCTGGGTGGTTTTGCTCGAGGTCTTTGATGAGGTTGCACTCAAGCTGGCAGCCAGGGTGGCAGTCAGTGAAGGCTGGAGAACCTGTTTCCAGGCTCACTTCCGTGGTTCGTGGCAGGCTTACTTCCTAGTGGGCTTTTGAACTGCGGCTCTCAGTTCTTTGCCACGTGGGCCTCTCCACAGGGATGCCTGAGCATCCTTAAGACATGGCAGGTAACTTTCCCCAGAGCAAGCGATCCCAGAGAGAGAGAGAGCAGGAAAAGAAAGCTGTGGTGCCTTTTATATCTAATACTGGAAGTGACATATCAGTTCTGCCATATATTATGGGTCACACAGACTAACCCTGGTGCACTGTGGAAGGGGAGTATACAAGGATGTGAATACCAGGACGTACTGGGGGCTCGCTTGAAGGCTGGCCACTATACACGTGGTTGAATCTAAACAAATGTTCTTTCCAAGAAATAGAAACACTAGCGTCTGTTTCATAGGATTAAGAAAAGAACTGAAAATTGGTACAGTAATAGCATATATATCATGAAGGGGGTGATTTGTATTTTTCAAGAAGAGTATTGTACCTAATAACTATTATACATTTTAACTTTAGACTTTTAAAATCTTTGTTAAGTTGAATACTGTTTTGGTCTGTTCAGAGGCTGCTATAACAGCATACCATAGACTAGAAGGCTTATAAACGATAGCGATTTATTTCTCACAGATCTGGAGGCTGGGAAGTCCAAGGTCAAGTTGCCAGCAGATTCAGTATCTGACGAGGGCCTGCTTCCTGGTTCATAGACAGCGTCTCCTCACGGACCCCTCACATGGAAGAAAGGGCAAGAGGGCTTCCTGGGGTCTCTTTTAGAAGAGCACTAATCCCATCACGAGGGCTCCCCCCACTCATGGTCTAATCACCTCCCAAAGGCCTACCTCCACATACCATCTCATTGAGGATTAGGTTTCAACATATGAATTTTGGGAACCCAAACATTCAGTCTATAGAAAATACAAATGGTAAAATTCCAAAGGTAACCACTAAAAGACTAGAAATAACTTGTGTAATTTCTCAAGCAGTAGAGGGAGAAAATGAATAAGAAAAAAAAAAAAGTCGAAAGAGAAATACACATAAGAAAAGTAGGGAAGAACAGATGGTAGAAATCAGACCAAATATGTCAATAGTCACAATAAAGTTGAATGGAGTAAACTTGACAGTTAATAATCAGGTTGAATTTTTAAAAATCTAGCTCTTTTAAGATAGAATGCATAAAGACACAGAAAAGTAGAAAGTAAAATGGAATTTAAGACAGGATCCCTATATAATCCTAAAAGGTCCAACCCACAGGACAATATAACAGTTTTAAACTTTCTGTTACAATATTGTGAGAAACACAGGGATAAATTTATATATCCTTCCTCACAGTGGCAGACTTTAAAGCACCTATCTCAGTTTTTGGTAGGTCACACAGTCAAAAACTGAGAAAATATATAGAAATCTAAATAACACCATTAATAATCTTAATTTAATGGGCATATAGAACTTCCCAACAATGAAGGAATTACGCAGAATAATTTTTGAAATAAATAACCATATACTAGATCATAAAGCAAGTCTCAGTAAATTTCAAGGTATCTATATCCTACAGACCACATTCTCTGACCACAGTGCACTTGTTAGAAGTCAGTAACAAAGGCAAATTAAAAATTACTATACATTGGGACATTTTAAAAACATGCTTCTTAATGCACAGGTCAAATAAATTATAATGCAAGTCTAAAGTGCTAAGAACTAAACGATAATCAAAAAGCCACATTTCAAAGCTTATATTTGGAGTGAAAGTGGCACTTAGAGGGTTATATAGTCTTTTTATTTATTTATTTATTTAGGGCTGCGTTGGGTCTTTGTTGCTGTGTGCGGGCTTTCTCTAGTTGTGGCGAGCAGGGGGTACCCTTTGTTGCGGTGCGTGGACCTCTCATTGCGGTGTCTTCTCTTGTGGAGCACGGGCTCTAGGTGCGTGGTCTTCAGTAGTTGTGGCTCGCAGGCTCTAGAGCACAGGCTCAGTAGTTGTGGCATATGGGTTTAGTTGCTCCATGGCATGTGGGATCTTCCTGGACCAGGGCTCGAACCCGGGTCCCCTGCCTTGGCAGGCGGATTCTTAACCACTGTGCCACCAGGGAAGCCCTGGTTATATAGTCTTAAATGCTGATATTAGAAAACAAGAAAGGCTAAATATTAATGAACTAGGCATCCAACATAAGATAAATCTAAAGCAAAAAACAATAGAATAAACTCAAAGAACCTATAAGGACATGTATTTTATGATACTTTTATATGAAATGTCCAGAATAGGCAAGTCCGTAGAGACAGAAAGTAGATTAGTGGTTGTCAGGGACTGGGAGAAAGGCAAAATGGGAAATGACTGCCAGTGGGGACCCGCTTTCTTTTTGAGATGATGAAATGTTTCTTAGTGCTGATGGCTGCAGTTTTCTGAATATACTAAAATCATTGAATCATACATTTTAAAAGGATGAATTTCATGGTATGTGAATGGTATCTTAATTAAAAATTTTTTTTTGAAGAAGAGCAAGGGACTGATTAAAAATATATATTCAGGGTACTGTTTACTTTTGGGAGTAAGGCAGAGGGATGGGTTGGAGGAAAATAGAAGTAAATGTAGCAGTACGTATAAAGTTCTAGTTCTTAAGTTACTTAATGGGTGTTTCCTTTATGTTTCATTACATGTGTGTTATATATATATATATATTTTTTAAATTTTATTTATTTATTTATTTACCTATCTTTGGCTGTGCTGGGTCTTCGCCTCTGTGCGAGGCCTTTCTCTAGTTGCGGCGAGTGGGGGCCACTCTTCATCGCGGTGCGCGGGCCTCTCACTGTCGTGGCCTCTCTTGTTGCGGAGCACAGGCTCCAGACGCGCAGGCTCAGTAGTTGTGGCTCACGGGCCCAGTTGCTCTGCGGCACGTTGGATGTTCCCAGACCAGGGCTCGAACCCGTGTCCCCTGCATTGGCAGGCAGACTGTCAACCACTGCGCCAGGGAAGCCCACATATATTTTTGTACATATAAAATGTAATATGAAACTTAAAAGAAATACAAATATTAAATGAAGTAGCATTGAAGGCAAATGACTGCCTTATGAGAAACGCTCCTTGAATTGGGAGTCCAGAGTTCTGGGTCTGTGCCTTGGCCTGACCCTGGATGGAGCTGTTCTGACCTCTGCTGGCTGGGAGGTGAAGGGCAGCTGGGGGCTGCTGGCTGCGGGGCCGGAACGGAATAGGGCGTGAACCGACAGAGCAAGCATGGTCCTGGCCCCTAGACAGTGTGCAGGGGGTTAGGCCGCTGCCAGTCTCACCCCACTAAGAAAGAGGAAGCAGCCTTGGGCTTTCGTGTTTCGGGTTTCATTCCCCTTTCCTCTCTGGCTCTTTACCACATTCCTTTAATTAAGCCCAGGAATGAGGTGTGTGTAACTGCACCGAAATCCATCCCTGGGAGGGACCAACCGGCCCTGCCCTCTGCCTCCATCCAGGGGCCACTGACCCCAGAGACCAGGGGCTTGAGCTCACGAGCAGAAGTCTCAGGCCCTTTCTGGGGAAGGAGAGACCAGGGCGCCGATGCTCAGAGAGCATGTCTCCGTGCTCCCTTTGTTTAATCAGACCACCTATCTGGAGGATTATGAACTAAAGTGTATAGGAAGAGTTGACCTGGGCACTCTGGAGGTGAGAGCGTGAGGGGTACCTTGATGGAGAGCTGTCAGCATTTCAGGGTTTACTCTAAAGAGTCCAGGAAACAGCAGGCCTTCCTCCCCAACCCCTGGCTTACCTGCCCCATTTAATCTGATAGAAAGAAGAACTTCCGCCAGTGGGTCTCAGTTGTAGGGAACCAGGCCAGAAAGTCCCAGACATCTTAATGAGCTAGAGATGGCCACATCTCTAGGTGGCCCAGAGAGGAGGACACAGGTGATGTGATCTCCCAAGCCCTTGGGGTTTTATGACTTTGGCACCAGAGAGGCAGCCGGGCAGAGGCATTCCTGAGCTGCCTTGGGATCCAGACAGTGCTACTCGCTACCATGATTGCCCTTTCACCTCCTTAACCTCAGCCTCTTCACCTGCGAAATGGGTTAGTCACAGTGCCTGCTAGTTGAACTGATTCTGTTGTAATTGAACTCATGCATGCAGAGCACTCCATAAGGAGTCTATAAACGTCAGCTGCTTTGGCTCTGTTGTCTGACCTCACACCGTGTGGAGAGAGCTCAGAGTCGGGGTGGGAATCCAGCTGGGGCCCTCGTCAGGCTGAGGGTCGGAGTGGGGAGTCTCCTACCCAGAGAGTCATTTTCCTCCCTCCGTCCCCAGACGCCATGGAGGTGGTGTTGCTCTACCTGTGCGTCCTGCTGGCCCCGGCGGTCCTGGCCAATGGTAAGTACCCCTTTCTGGTGGAAGGTCCAGGCCCTTTGGGACACTAGGGTTGGGGGGCTCTCAGGTTCTACATGTCTGACCAGCTGTCCCGCCTTTAGTCAGCAAAGAAAGTCCTGGAAGGCAGCAGCTAACACAGCCCCTATTCCAGCCTGCCCACCTCTCCCCATGGGCTCCAGACCTCAAGCCCACCAGGTCCCTGTAGACTTTTAACCTGAACTTTGGGAGTCAGCCTTGTACATCAGTCTCTAGATTGTGCAAGTCACGTGTCCTTCCGTGGTCTTAGTTTCCCCACCTATAACAAGAGGAAAATAGACCCTGCCTTTTGATGATGACGTAAGATACAAAGGAGCAATAAATGTGGATGTTGTGAATGCAGACTGATTGGTGCTCTGAGCTGCACCTGCCTTTGGCTTCTAGGCTGGCCCTGGCAGGCAGGCCCACCCTTCCGTGCTTCTCTGGGCATCTCTGCTTCATGGGCCCTGTTTCCCAGGAATTCCTTTGTGGGGAGTGAGGCCTGTGAGACAGGGTAGGATATTTGGGAATCAGGATGTGTAGCTGTCTCCCCCTTGACCACACCTGTTTGTTTTTCTAGCAGCTGAGCAGGAGAAAGAAAAGGACCCTTTTCATTATGGTGAGCAGGGACGGTGACCCTGGGTGGGGAGGGGGAGGCACAGCCCCGTCCAGGGGAGGGATGGACATGCTCTCCCTGGCCCTTCTCCTCTTCCATCTCTCACTCTTGTTCCCCTGGCAGACTACCAGACCCTGAGGATCGGGGGATTGGTGTTTGCTGTGGTCCTCTTCTCGGTGGGGATCCTGCTTATCCTAAGTAAGTTTGTTTGTTCCTTTGTTCACTCTAAGGGCAGTGTCTGCAGCTGTGAAGTGAGTGGGGAACAGTGTAAGAGACTGGCGGTTCTCTTTCCTGGAGAGGGAAGGAGCCTGTCTGTCTTCCTAGTTATCTCCAGGGCCTAGTACACTGCTGGGCACATAATAGGTGCTCAGTGAAACAGTGAAGCATGAACAAAATAAGTGCTCGATGAAAACAAGCACAGATACGAAGGGGCGGAGGTGGCTGTCCCCCTGCTGTCTGTATCAGGGCGCGAGTGGGGGAGTCACAGGAGAGGAGACAGGGGCTGTCTTTAGAGTGCTCCAAGGGGTGTGCCCCTGCGTGTGTTTCCCCTCGTGAGCCTGGGCTGCATGGAGCTGTCTGCGTTTACATGGTCAAGCAGACAGTGGTGCTGTAGCCATCCAAACTGCTGACGGTTGAACCTTGGCCGCCAAAGAGCCCTGCTCCAACCAGGGATCGCCGCATGCAGCTGTGCAAACCGTGCAGTGCCCAGGAGTCGGGGCTGCTGTTCGCACAGTCTCACAGACTCACTGGGCAGCTCTGCTGTGGCTAAGCCAGGACATTGACCTTGGATGGTTTCTTTGCTTTTCAGGTCGTAGATGCAAGTGCGGTTTTAACCAGAAGCCGCGGTAAGGATGCCATGGCTGTGGACATCTGGGGTGATGACGCTAAGAGGGGACAGGGAGGGGCCTGTGGTGTGTGACCCCAAATGAGTGTGCTTTTGGATTCTTGTCTCAGAAACAGGCTGTGTGTGTTGGGGTAGAGGTGGAAGTTTTGAGGATTGTCAGACAGTCTTTGGGGCGGAGGAGAGGTCAGAACATCAAGGGTTAGCCCATCCTTCCTTTTTCTGATGTATGTGTGGGGTGGGGGAAGGAGGAGAAGATGCTGGATCCTTGTCTGGAGGCCCTTGAGTTGGGCTTGGGAGAAGGGAAGCAGAGGGCCTCCGGGCCTCTCCTGAGATCTGTCTCCTCTCTTCAGGATTTGTGACACTGCCCTGTGGTCACCTGCTCATGAGGTTCTTTGAGCTTTGTGGAATGTTGGGGTTCCTTTCGCCCACCCTCTACCTCCACCTAAGGGCACAACCCATTAGTCCACCATGGTAACCCAGGGCAGCGCTGGACCTCAGGAGTCCAAAGTCTGTGGCAGGACACAACCCAAGACCCCATGCAGCCCTAGGCCATCTCTTCCCAGTACTTAGCTCTCTCAGGGGCCGACATTGAAGGGTGCCTGTAAGTTCCCCTGACTACATCCCCTTTGGCCCTGGCCTCCCCCGCCCCATGAGCCCCATGGTGGGGAATGATCCACTATGACTTGGAGGAGAAGGATCCTAGGGCCCTGCCCCAGCAAGGTGAGTGGCGATGCTCTCTGGGTTTGCCCTGGAGACCTCTGACGGGCTTGCATTTCATCCTCTTGCAGGGCTCCAGGGGACGAGGAGGCCCAGGTGGAGAACCTCGTCACTGCAAATGGTGAGTGTCAGGACCACCCGCCCAGGTGGGATGGAGGGAATTGGCAAGGGTTCTCCTACAGCTTGAGGGTCGGGGACGGTTGCCAGGTGCCGTCGTCTCTTGAGAGCTGGCCGGTCAGACGTGCTTGCATAGTGCCAGAGTGGGGGGTCCCCGGGGCCTCTGCTCTGCCTCGCTCCCTCCCCTCCACCAACAGGCTGCTGCTCCTGACGGCTGCTGTTTACAGGGAATCTTCTTAGTGTTTGGCATGATACAAAGTGCTTCACTTCTCATTTAATGGGCGCACAGCCCCTGGGGTAGGCGTCGCTCTCCACATTTTACAACCAAGGGACTCAGAAAAGTTAAGGAACGTGCCAGGTTCTCTAACAAGCGAATAACAGGACAAGGATCTGCCCCAGGTCTGTCTGACTCGAAATCCACATGAGTCACCTTTGCTGTGCGGGTCAGGTTCCCCCCAGAGACAGGCACAGTCACGGCTGCGGCAGGGGGTGGCCTGCTGGGGTGAGGGGTTCATGCACCACCCTCCATTCTGGTTCTCTTTCCAGCAACGGAGCCCCAGAAAGCAGAGAACTGAAGTGCAGCCCTCAGGCACAAAGGTAAGATGCTGTCTGCCTGCAACTTCCTGTCACCATCACTGTTCTGACTGAAGTCCGGCCGAGGAGTCATCAGGGAAGAACTGGGCTAGCTCTTGCAACGCGCCCAGCTTTTATTATGAGCTGTGCTCTCAGGAGGCTCATGTCTGAAGGGTGATGAGACAGACGGATTGAAACCTCCCAGGTGTACCACACACACGCAGAATGAGCAGTCGGGAAATAGAGCTTCCGTAGCAACCCAGCGGTCAAGTTGATAGGGTGCCATCCTAGCTACCATGTGGGCATGACTTGGGAGAGAATTAGTCAGTGAAATACTCCTAATATCAAAGTAGCATAAAGACAATGGCTTTCAGTGATGATTCAGAGAGTACCTTCAGGCCGCTTTTTAAAGTTAACATTTTATTTTTAAACTTTCCAACCCTACGTAAAAGTAGGGAGAATAGTATATGACCCCCCCCCATACCAGCATTATCAGTTCTTGACGTTTAGGGGCGCTGTTTTTAGTTCTATTTAGTATCCGTTTCCATTGTTCATTGTATCAACAGTAATGCAGGAAAGTAATAAATGCTTTACAGTTTTCAAAATGCTGCCACAAACACAAACTCACTCAAGCCTGCCAGAAGATGTAAGAAGGACAGGTAGGGTTTAGCCCCATTTTACAGATGAAGAAACTGAGGTCAGACAGAGTAGCCATACATATAGTAAGTAACCGGCTGGAACTCGAGCTCAGGGCTTTGTAGTTGAGTGCTGCATCTCACTACACCCCTCTGCTCCTGCCCGTCTCCCTTTATAACATACCCTGGAATATACTGGGGCGTGGCGGGGATCAGTCTTCTATCAGCTCACTTCTGCCTTTTTTTCCACACAAATAAGGGATATACTTTATCCTAAATCGTAAGTTAAAGGAGATTTCTGGATGTAAAATGCCTGACACACCAGCTTTTACCATCACGGTAATAACACAGGGTACTTGTGGAGCATTTGAATTCTTTCCTAAGGGTGGGCAGAGTGGCGCTCATTACCTCCTGTCTTCTAGCTGGGCCTCGGGAAGGTTAAAGATGCCTCAGTTTGACGTAGATCCAATCCAGGAGGCAGGCATCCCAGCTGCAGCTCGGTGTTCTGTCTATGTCATGGCAGCTGGCAACTCGGAATCTGGGGAGCGGTGTGGGAAGGCTCCAGGGAGAGAGCCTTGAGCCAGCAGTTGTCTTTTTTTTTTTTTAACTAGAACTTCCTCGGAAACCCTGTTTTCCTGAGTCTCAGGACTGTGAGCGATTCTTGGAGGTGTCCTGAGATAGAAATCCCGGGTTTAACAATTTCCTTTCCACATCTACCAGGTTCCATCCCCCTGAGAGAGCCCTTCTCCTGAGCTCCACGCCCTCCTCCACCTTCATCTCCTGGCCCTGCTTCTCAGGCTCGTCCTCCTTGACTTGCTGAGAACAAGGCACTCAGAGTGGGTCTCATCTTGGGAGTTTCCGTGGGCAGAGGGTCTGTCCTAATTAATGGCTGGGAGACGAGCAGGTAAAGAGTTTTGAAAGGAAGCCAGAGTTTCGTTTTAATTTAAATTCTCTCTCACTTCAACCTCTAGAACCTGAAGGCAGCTGCTTGAACCTTTAGATGCAAATTCTGATGCTTAAGAAAACCGGCCACTTCAGCAACAGATCTTTCCCCAGGAGAAGCCAAGAACTTGTGTGTCCCCCACCCTCTCCCCAACCCCTTGACACCTGTCCTCAACTTGATGATGCAACCCCTGCCTCCCTGCCGCCTGTGGTCTCGTCCGCCTCCTGTGACGTGTGTCTGTGTGTGTGTGTGTCTGTCTGATGATGTGGTCTTTGTGGCTGCTTGTTCGTGGATGACATTGTATCTTAGTGAACCTGGCCCCACTTTCCCGGGCAGGAGCTGAGCCATGTGGCTGTCAGCTCGTCTCTGCTCTCCATGGCCCCATCACCTTCCACTCCTGGGAGTCTGCTTTGTCCCTAAGAGGCCAGTTCCTTCTCTTGATTTACGGGTGGATGGAGGGGTTGGGCACGGGCGGAGTCTCCGATCGGCTTGGGACTTGGGAAGGTTTACATCACCTTCGTGATCCTTCTACATGGCCCGTCTTCACTCCTTTTATAAGAACCTTGCTTCCATATTTGTCCCTGGACCAAGTCTGTTCTGAGGTCTCTTGGCAGTGGGAGGTTCCCAGCAAGGAGCCGATGAGCCCGCTTTGCCCTGGGGCAGCTACACCCCTTCCCTGGTGCCCATCTGCCCCACCTTACTCCGCCCCTGGGGAACGTGCCCCTTGCATATCTTCTCAGCAATAACCCCATGGGCTCTGGAACCCCACCCCCTTCTCCAGCCTTTCCTGCTCCCAAGATGCCCATCTATAGCCCAGCTCGTCTGGACTCAGACTCCTGTCCCTGGACTGAGGCTCTGTCAGGTGATGGCTGAAGGGGTGCATTCAGCTGGGGCCGGTGCTCTGGGGAGGGGCAGCTGGGAGAGCAGGGGTCCTTTGCTTCTCTGTCCACATCCCACTGGCCAGGCAGCAGCGGGGGCTCCTGCACCCTCTGCTCGCCTGTCGCCGGCCAGAACGGCAAGTGCAGCGGCTGTGCTGTGGGTTAGGGACCCGGCAGGGCTCCGCACAGCCCTGCTGCAGGGGGAACAGCACGAGGTCGAAGCTGGTGAAGAGAGTGGAAAATCAGACCCCGCCCCTCCCGCTCATCGTGTTCTCGTGGAAACTAACCAAACCGTGCCGCTGTGACCAGGACTGCTGTTCTCTGTGTCGTGATCTCTCCTCAACAACGACGAAAAGGAATAAAATACCACTTGTTTCCTAGTGGCTCTGAGGTGCTTTCCTTTCTGTGAAAGAACTTGAATATTTGTAGGGTCTGTGGTGCTTGAAGGGCTAAAGGGACCGTGTCCTCGGTCAGAGGGAGGAGGTGACAGCTGCAGGGCCAGCTGGGAGGTGTTTTATTTCCGGGGGTGGGTTTATCTCCGCTGCTTGACCACTTAGCTCCTCCCCTGTTTCTCCTCGTGCCTCCCCTTCCTTTCCCCTCCTTTACCTGCACCCCTCCTCCTCACCCCTTCCTCCCTCTGCTTCTGCCCCCGGTCAGTGGGTTCAGGCTCCACCCCATAGCTGGACCTGTGCCTCCCACATGCCCTGGAGAGAAGGGAATCACGGTGGCTTGACCGAGGGCTTGCTGGCCTGGAAGGAAAGGTTCTCGCCTGTCCCTTTGGTCAAGTCTGGGGCCACTACCTAAGGACCTGACAAAGAGGGGTGTGGGCGGGTTACTTGGGTTATGATCAAAGCCCTTTTACCCTTTCATCTTTCTCTAAACCCAAATACCCCCTCCTCTGTGAAGCCTTCTTGGACTTAAGGTAGATGAATCCCTTCTTTCTATGCTCCAGTCACACTGGTTCCTGCCTTTATCTTCATGTTTAATGCTCTATGCCTTGGATCACAACTGTAGAGGCCTGTTGGATAATGTCTGTCTGGTAGTGACACAATAGATGGGGAGCATAGGGACCTGGGGTCACCTCGAGCATCCTCGCAAAGACATTCCAATTCAGCTTTTTAAAAAGTACTGTTGGGCAAACAAATACAGCTGTGAGCTGATTCCCTTGGAGGACGCCCATGTGTGGCCCCCACCTCTGCGTGTCTTACGTGTCTTTACGGTGTGACCCAAATCCTAGAGGGCAAGGGCTATGTCTTGTTCTGACCTAAGAATGCCTGCAACACCTTACGTTCTCAAAAAAGTCTTCATAGGGTCTGCCTAGATTCTTTGAGTTGTTTGGAGCTGCAGACTCACAAGGCATGGGTCCTGAGGGACTTGGGGGTCCAGCCACTCACGCCTGGCCACCCCTGGGACATCCGTGTTGCCTGTCCTCCTTCTCCACTGCTTAGGTCCTCGGTCCCCCAGGTCCTTGAAAAGACTGAGGCTTATAGTTGAGGTGAAGCTCGGCATTGTCGACCCAGAGATCATGGTGGTTAAAACATCTCTGGTCATGCTTAAACTTGGGAATAAGCCAATGACCCCCCGATCATGGAACACTCACTGTGTGCCAGGGAATTGCAGCAAGTTCAGAGGAAGGCTGGATGGAGATGCTTAGAGGCCCCAGGTACACAAAAGTTGGTGGGTACCTTCCCACATTCGTTATTGAAAAGAAAACATTAAACTACAGAAATAAGTGTAAGGAAGTCCAGCGGGGAGGTTCTGATTTTTCTCATAATAATTATGTTAACAATAGAGAATGGTAGTTCTCATCTCTAGCATAGATAGAAAATGGTTACCTCTACTCTGGCAGACTCTGAGAACCTACCTATTTTTCCTGCTGGTAATCCAGCATGATCTCTGAGCTAGATGTTCACGTTGTAGATTCTCTCTGATAAACTTGTGACTGGTCTAGGGCCACACGGCTGGCAGGTAGAGGAGCTAGGAGTTGAGCCCAGGCTGTCTGTCTCCAGAGCTCTTTATAGTACACACGTGGCCTGGCTTCCTTCTTCGGGAGGCTGATATCCAGATAGAGGAAGAGGATCGTCTGGGCTGGTGAGGCTGCTTCCGGTGCCTGGCGGCCCCTTCAGGGCATAAACTAGCTGAACTGTGCTCTGAGGAGAGTCCTGTGAGAGGTGAGTGGTCTGGAAACAAGACACGTAAAGAACAGTCAAAGAAACTGGCGATCAAAATAATAACAATAACCAATGAATGGATGCAGCTAACATTTATCAAGCACTTACTGTGCCAAACACTGGGCTGAGGTCTTCGTGCACCAACTCATTCAGAACTCACGACTCTGTACGGTGGCATCCCTATTTTACAGATGAGGAAACTGAGGCTTGGTGGATCCTGCCTGAGTTTGCACTGCTGGTGTCAAAGCCAGGGTCTAGCCCAGGCCCATCCAGCTCCAAGCCAGTGTGACCCTGTGCCACAGAGGCGAGGACCCAGGCCCATCAGCTGGACGTGAGCAGGAGGTGAAACTTGGCCTATCGTGAGTGAGGGCTTAGTCCCCAGGCTACGGTGATCCCGAACTGGAGTGAGCTCCCAGTCACCGGAAGTGTTCAAGGTGAGGGAAAATAACCAGCAGATAGGATCCCCTAGGCAAGATGGACTCTGAGAACCTACCCAGAATGACCTGAGTGTCCGGGCCTGAACGGATGACCCCCTCACCTCCCAACCAATAGATGAGCTGCTTCTTCCTCTTTGGTCTAGCGCTGCAGGGCCAGGGCAGAAGAATCCGGAATCCAGGCATGGGTCACTGCTTAACGTGTGTCTTCCTTCTGGGCCAGAATCCTGTGCAGGCAGGACCGCGTCTGTCCACTCAGCCTCTAGGCACGCAACTTATATTTGTGATTTGACTGAATATAGCAGATGTAACTCGGTGGAACAGGAAAGCTGTCGTGCTGTGCCGGTTCCCAGAAGGGTCTCAGATCTCAGGTGTCCTGCACGTTTCACCTCCCGGCTGTACCCGCTGCTCCCCACCTCCCCATGAATTTCACTCCAAAGATTTTCAAGTCTATTTACATGAGCTGTCGGTGCTACTTAGTACCACATAAAAAAAGGTCAGTCTGCCTTCCGGGTCCCCCTGGGCTGTGGCCCTCCCCATCCCTTTTTTTTTTGCAGGTTGTGGATAGGAACTTGCCAAATTGTTCTTGGAAGAGAGTCAGAGGCCCAGTGCAAGCAGCAGGGAGAGAGGGGTGGGTGAGGGGGACGCCAGGCTGAAGCACACCTCAAGGTCAGCGGGCTCTTTCTCTTCTTGTGGGGAGGAGGGTGCTGCCCTCCGCAGGATCATGGGCTGGCAGAGCCAGGGTGGGAGAGTGGTCCAGCTCTGTCTGGTTCCCCCAACCTTGTCCCTGGTAGTTCTGCCTCACCCTGGGCCCAGAGAGAGTGAGACAGGTGGTGCGGGGTAGGTCAGGTGTGTTTGCCTGAGCCAGGGGAGGAACCTTGGAAATACCTGTCTCTAGGCCACAGAGGGGGAGCGGCCACCTCTCACCATTAGTGTGATTCATGGCTGACACAGTTGAACTCCAGGGGGCCAGGATCAGCCAGCTCAAGCCAACCGGCTGCTGACATTATGGAGCCAGCCCCAGCCCCAGCCCCGTGCCTGGTTGCACAATAGTGGGGCACTTTCCAAGGCGGGGATCGCAGAGCAGGTGATGGCGTGATCGGGTATCCTGAAGGACTTGGGGTGTTAGGGGCTGCCAGGGGGTGGGCCCCCTGTATCATCCAGAGGAGTGGGTTCCTGCCTCCCAGCCAGGCTTGGGGGTGGCCTGGTGGAACAGAAAGAGGCTCAGGACATTTCCTTGTGTTCCCTCTAGCTGTGTGATCCGGGGCGGACCCCAGCATCTTTGTCAGTTTCCTTCTCTGCAAAATGAAGTCCTTCCTAGCCATGGGGTAAGCTGGGCTCCTGTGTACACCTGGGAGCCTTGGTTTCCTCAACTGTCCAGTGGGCCTATCAGTATCTTTCCTGTTACCTCACAGGGTCAGAGTGACACGATGGACATAAAAACATTGAAAATTTTACGTGTAGATATTATGTTATTGTCGACAATAACACACAACCTAAAAGTTGAGAATTATGTGTTATTCGGGGGTACTACTGAGGACTATGGTGTGGAAGACAGCCTCTCAGATAGCTCTGCGGAGCTGTTCCAAAGAGGTAAGGGAGAAGCCAGGATATATAGGAGTCTTTACTGAAAAACAAACAAACAAACAAAAAAAACCATGTACAGCTAAACATGAAAAGATTACTGCTAATCACAAAAACCAGGCATCCCAAGTTAAGGATTTTAGTGCCTTTCTATGTATGGGAAGATGCATGAATCTGGGCTCATTGAAATCATTCCTTTGATATTTATCTTAACTGCCTAGGGCCAGTATCCTGTTTTTCTTCACCCTATATCCCCCTCAGGGTGTACTGTCACCAGCAGTGGCCGATGGTTTGATGGTGGGTGACATTCATTGTTTACTAAAATATGGAGGCAACATTTTTTTGTCCACGTTATTAATATTTACATTACCAGCCAGTTCCTTATGTGCTCTTTCTTTGATAGCAGGGTTCCCCTTCTGTCTTTTAGACTGGGGTTCAAGTTTTGACTTGTCCACATACCATGGGAGATTCCTCTTCTGTAGGATGGGTATCTCAAAACTTGCTTGACTAAGTCGTTGGACGGAACGAAGCAGATCAAACAGGCAAGAGTTCTTTGGAACAATCAAGAACCATAAAATGGATGGAATTGTTACCAAGTGATCTGAGATGGGCACCAGACTCAGTGAAGACAGACATTTAACAGACCCCATGATCTGTGTCCTCGAAAAAGCCAGAATAGACTTGGTAGTCTTGTGAAATATATGCTGAAGATGATTACAAAGCCAGGTGTGAGCCGTTTGGGCCATGTCAGTGGCATCCAGAAGGTCATGGAGGAAGGGTGGGAGCGGCAAGGGGCAGGCTTGATCCTGGAGGTCTTCCTGGAAGTAGTGAGTTGGGACCTGCCTTTCAGAGGTAGGGAGGGATGTGGTTACTGGAAGGAGAAGGGCTGCAGCTGGAGAGAAACAGCCTCCGCTCTAGTTCAAACCCAGACGTGACTTAAAAAAGTCAAGAATGCATTTCTCTCCAGGGTATTCACTGTGGGAGAGGTGGGTCAAACGGCTTTGCCCTTGTCACCAGCTGTAGACGCAGAAGGGGACGTCCCCATCTCCTGCCTGCTCAGGGAGCAGAAAGACCTGGGCGACCTTGACTCTGAGTACATTGCCCTTTGGCAGCTCCCAGGACCTGTGTGCCCCATGGCTTGCGCCATCTTGAAGCCAACAATTAAGGAATGGACCCTCCAGGGCCCACCCCCTCCCAGCCCTGCCTTATAAGACCCCAGGGACCCTGGCATTCACAGCCACAGCAGGAGACAGGAGCCAGCGTTCCTTGGGGTTCGGGACATCTGGGCAACACAGATGGGGCCTGAGAGGCACCACCTTCCCTGCCGAGTGACCACACGTGCCATGGAGCTGAAGACGGACCTGAGCCGGGAATCGGGGCTTTCTAGGGGTTTCTGGCTTCTCTCCAGCTGTGAGCCAGCACCAGGAGGATTGGCTGGGGGCCTGGAGTCCAAGGCTGTGCCCTCTGCCTTGCAGCCCCCACACCCAGGGCAGGTGAATCTGGAGGATCCCGTCTCGAGGAGACTGGGGATGAGGGCCCTCGCCTCACTGCTGGTTCTTGAGCACCAGGGAGACAAAGCTCAGCTGATGTCCCAGTCCGTTAACTCCCTACCCCACGAGCCCAACCATGACCACCCCAGACGGTCGCCCAAGGCTGAGGAATCCGGGGACAAAGGAGGCCTGCTGGGGGAAGACAGGAGAGGGGGAAGACAGGAAGACAGGCAACTGAGGACACTGTCCCTCTGGACAGGCAGCACTGAAGGAGGGGTCTGGGAGTTGGGACTGCCTCTCCGTACCTCCCAAATTGCTCCTTGATTTCTGGGTCTTGGGGAAAACAGCAGAGTGTGCCCCTCTTTGGCTCTAGCCTGGCACAACAGACAAAGGAGGAGGGCTTGGGGGTCTTTGCCTTGTGGTCTTTCCAGGATGGAAGAGTGGTGCTCCCACCCCAGTTGTCCCCATATCCCAGAAAAGACTGGAAGAACAAGAGGTAGGGCCAGATGCCAGCAGGGAACAGCCGTTTTGCACGGGGTTTCGGGGGAAGAAGTGAAGGCTGGGGATGCCGGATGGGTGGTTGGCTGGCAGAGATCATGCTGAGGGTCCGAGACAGAAAGGTGCCCCAAGAGCCTGCTTTAAAGATCACCCCACTGGCAACTGAGCCCAGGGAGGGGGTTACCGCAAGTGTCCACAAGGAACTGGAGGGTCAGCTCAGGGTGAGGGTAGTGAAGCTGGCACTTATCAGGACCCTCTTGCCAGGCCTTCTACCTACATCACATCTATTCCTGCGACAGCCCTGCAAGGTAGGTGCTATCATCCCATTTTACAGATGGGAGAAGAGGACTCGGAGAGGTAACCTTCCCCAGCATCACGCAATCCGTAGTAAGGAGTCGGGATGCAAGAGGATTTAAGCGTGGGTGCATCTATCTGCAAGGGACCCCTGTGCTGCTCGCAGAGATGTGTGCGGGGAGGCTTCCCTGGGCTTCTCTCCGGGGGATCGTGGCCATGATCCAGGTTGAAGGAGCCAGGGCCTCCCTGGAAGGCTGTAGGGTCTCTGGCGGGTTGGGGGGGGGGTCCCTGTCCCCAGTGTCAGCCAGGCTGATGACCTCAGTCAGGACAAGGAAGGACTTGGTTGTGGGTGAGGTGAGAGGGGCAGGACCTCCTTGACTCTTAACATCTGGCTTCCCCTGAACGGACAAACGAACACTTTTATGAAAATTGCTGCAGGGCTCCAGGTGAAGCGCTGGAGGGAAGCAGGGGGCCGGGGCCGGGGAACTCCCCAGGAAGGACTCTGGGGAAGCTGTCTGCTGGGGGTGGGGTGTGCTGTCTCTCCGTGGGGACAAACTAGTTCTTGCTACTTATTACAGGTGATTTCATGGGAAGAGGCTGCGTTAGGCAAGTTGTGGGTCTGCCTGTGCAGCTGGCAAAATTATTTCACCTCTGGAACTAATCCATTCATTTAACAAAACTAGGGATCCGCTAAGTGCCAGGCCCTGTTCTAGGCACTGGGGATCTAGGAATGAACAGAACCAACAAAACTCCTTGCTCTCCTGGAGCTTAAGTTTTAGTTAGGAGAGAAATGAGAAAGAAGATAAGGAAAATATGTACTTAATCAGATATAGTAAGTGCTACAAAAAAAGAACCCGAATTTGAAATGTTGCAGAGTGGGCGTGTAAATACTAGGCGGGGATGCAAGGAAGGGTCTTTGGAGTCAGTCTTTGAAGAATGACCTGAGCAAATTCAGCCAGGAAGTCCTCTGGAGGAAGAGTCTTCAGGAAGAGGGAATAGCCGTGTGAAGGTCCTGAGGCAGGAGCGTGTCTGGAGGATTAGAGGACCGTAAAGGGGACCAGTATGGCTGGAGTGGAGAGAAGGGGCAGGGAAGTCATTGGAGACAAGGTCAGAGAGGTCAGCCCTGTATCTAGAAGCCAGATAAAGACGGGCTTCTAGGACACAGAAAGGGCTTTGGCTTACACTCTGAGCCCTCAGGGTTTAAGCAGGAGAGGGAACCCTTAGTGAAGTGAGGGCGTTGGGTGGGATGACCTTGGAGGCCCTTTCTGGTTAGTCTATGATGCAGGGTCTCCATTTGGGATGGAGATGTCTTTCTTCACAGCGTTCGTGTCTGGGAGTGTGTGTGTGTGTGTGTGTGTGTGTGTGTGTGTGTGTGTGTGTGTGTGTGTGATGGGGGTATTTCTGGCTGAGGTCTCCACTCTTGGGACCACTGACATGTTTGGACGGGTAACTAGACTGGGACTAAAGGCCCATCTAGCCCCAAGATTTAGGAACTTCTCCAAATGCCCAACCTGGGGAATGTCTGCTTGGCGCTCTGGGCCGTGAGCACGCAGGTTTCCACTTGGGAACATGTGACTAGGCCTGGTCTTGTGAGAAGCTGGGTCTCTGGGCAGGTGGGCCCCTGCCTCGTGGGGAAGGGACGAGGAGCCTGGAGGCAGGGCTGCCTGCTGGGGGGGGTGGCCCCCCAGGACAGATCTCAGCCCAGTCAGACAACCCCCTCCAGGCCTGCCTGTCTCTATTTCCAGAGTGTTTTCCAGCCCGGGCAGCTCTGAGGGGGTGTCATGAGTCACCCTCTCAGGGCAGGAAGCTTTGCTAAGGAGGGACAGAGTGGCGGGTGTCATCTGACCAGAGCCAAGGGTCAGTGTCTGGGGCCAGACCAGCACCTCCCAGACCCTGCTTTTCAGTGTCTGTGTTGGGATGGCCGAGCAGGGCGACCCACAAGGAAGGGACCTGAGGACGATCCTGTGGTCCCAAGTGAGCCACACAGACTGCTTATTTTTTTTTCTTTCTCTGTGGCCACTTATATTTTATTTTTTTTATTGGAGTATAGTTGCTTTACAATACTGTGTTAGTTTCTCCTGGACAGCAAAGTGAATCAGCTATACGTATACCTATATCCCCTCTTTTTTGGATTTCCTTCCCATTTAGGTCACCACGGAGCACTGAGCAGAGTTCCCTGTGCTATACAGTAGGTTCTCATTGGCTGTCTGCTTTATACATAGTATTAATAGTGTATATGTGTCAATCCCAATCTCCCAGTTCATCCCCCCGCCGCCCCGCTTCCCCCGTGGTCAGAGACCTCAGCGGCCAGGGAACAGGGTCTTGTCTGAGCCAGGGTAGGGGCTGCTCTGCCTTCCTGCTCCCACGGTTGGCTCCTGGCTCCAGCTGGGAGGCCGGCCCTGCACAGCTGCCTTCCCACTGGAAGTGCTGTCTTCCGTCCTCCCCGCGCTGCGGCACCAACCGGCAGCCCTCAGGGGCCTCGCTGAGCTGCTGGTATCTCCTGCTGGGCCTCTGGGCGGATCTGACATCATAGCCTCAGGTAAGTCACTGGGGGCTAAGTGGGGGTTCCCAGCTGAGGAAGGGTGGGTCACACACCGGCTCCCTCTCCCAGCCCCAGCGGCTCCCCATCTCTGCCCAGGTCCCGGGGTGACACAGGAGGCTGCAGCTGGTGCCCTGGGCCATGGTCTGGACACATTCCCTCCTCATCCAGGGCAGCTTCCAAGGACCTGCTGCAGTTCTGCCCAGTCCCAGGGGATTCCTAGCTGGAGAACAAGCCCTCAAGGCAGGATCATCAGGGCCAAGGCCTGACTGGGCTGGAGGAGTGAGGTGTCGCTGAGTAAAGGCCTGGGGGGACCCCTGTCTCCCTCAGCTGCCTCAGGGACAGGTGGAGAGCAAGGGCTCTGATTCCACGGGCTGTGGCCCCGGCCAGTGCCCTCCTGGCTCCTGGTGACCTTTGCAGGCACCTTGGGCTGCACCGAGGCTGCTGGCTGTGGCATCTCTCCCCAGTGCTCTGCCGTCCCGCTCCCACTGTTTGCTGTGGCTCACAGCTTCCCCCTTCCTCAGGTCACCTTGGAGGTCAGAGAATCTCCCCCACTCTCGCGTGGATCCTGGCCCAGCCTGGCCCCGGCAGCAGGCGGCACGAGATGAGGGCTCCCTTGCCAGTCCCTCCTCCCTGCCTTTGTCTCTTCCTGCCTGTGGGCTCGGCTGGGGTGTGGAGGGAGGGAGGGCCACTCTTCCCATCCAGGCCCTGGGTCACTAGCACCTCATAACTTTCTCTTCCACTGAGGACACAGCCAGCAGCTCCTGCCATGGACAGGTGGTACCTGGGTGAGTCCCCTGAACCCCATCCCCCCACCTTCTCAGACTCTGACACAGGTGTCCACCCCATCACTTTCAAGTGCACCCCCAGCTCCCCAGGAGTACAGGAAAAGCAGAAACAAGGAGAGGCGGGATTTCTAGACAAGGGCATCTCGGTATGGGTCCTGGGCGTGCCGTCATCTCTGCTCCCAGCGTCTCTGAGCTGCAAGAGCTGGGAAGGCAACTTGTGCAACAGCCCCCTTTCTGTCTGTGTGTCCATCTGTCTGTCCACCTGCAGGAACTCTGAAGCCAGACTGCTGGGTTCAGAGCTTGGTTCCCCCACTTCGTAGCTGCCTGACCTCTGGCAAGTTATTTTACTTCTCTAGACCTCAGTTTCTTCATCTATAAAATGGGGATGATAGTAATGCCTTCCTTGACTCATAGAGTTGCTGTGATGATTAAATGAGTTAATTTTTGTAAAGTGTTTAGAACAGTACCTTGCATATAGAGTTAAAAACGCAGCTACTGATTTATTTCTCTTGTCTTCTATCATCTCCTATCTATCTACCTATCTATCCATCTATCATCTTCATCATCATCATCATCTATCTATCATCTATTATAGTCATTCATCTATCTACCTATCTATCAACTTTCTACCTATTTTTATACTCCAGAAAGAATCCACAGTGGCTTACAAAGACAGACAAAATGTACTAAGATACCAAGATAATGTATAGTAAGGAGGTACCAGTGTCTGTGTGGAGGGCCCCAGGAGTTTTGGGAGTACAGCCGTGGGGGCTTTCTAGCTCTGGTTTTGTCCCTGACTGGGTGTTTCAGGCAAATCCCTCAACCTCCCTGCCCTCAGTCTTCCTGGGCTGCCCAGTGGGGATCATGGCGCTGCCCTGGCCACCTTCAGGGTTGTTGTGGAGTCAATGACCAGCTCAGTTTCTTTATCTGTGGAATGGAGCAAACGTGCGTTCGGCAGGACAATGCATGCAAGAACTTGACACACGCTCAGCCCCTACCAAAGGTTAGCTCTGTTGTATTTTCATGAATATTCATCATTTGGCCCTGAAAGCAGAAGAGCTGAATGGGTGCCTCGGCTCCTGGTCTGCAGGCCGTGACATTTCCTCTTTCCATCTCACCCTCATGTTCATTCTGCTGGAAGGTGGTTGGCTTTTCTGGGTCTGACAGTGTATGACAGTAACAATGATGACACTTACTGTGTACCAGGCCCCCTGCCACACCATTTACTGCATTATCTCACTTTCTCCTCATCACAACCCATTCTACAGATGAGGAGACTGAGGCACACAGAGGTTAAGTAACTTGACAGAGGCCATATACTGAGCAAGTGCGGGAGCCAGGAAGTGAACTCAAACCTTGATCCCACGGCCACTGCTCCAGGAAGATTAATAGATGGAGTCCTTTTGAAGGACTAACCCACCCCTGATGAGCACTGACTGCTGACCTTGGCCCTTTGGCTATAACTGAGCATCAGCCTCTACTGGAAGCCAATTCGATTGGTTAGAACTCAGCTAGGAACGTGAGCTACCCAGCGCTGCGGTCCCCAAGGTGAGTGGGGCCACAGTAGAGGCGGGGAGGAGGCCTTGGAAGCGTGGGGAATTTCCTGATTCCTAAAGCTGAGGGTGTGGCTCTCAGTCTCCACCTTGCCTCTCACCGCTGTGTGCCCTTGAGCCAGGGCCCTACCCTCTCTGTGCCTCAGATGACTCATCTGTAAAATGGGGAAATAACACAAAGTGCAAGGAACTAATAGGAACGTGTTTTGCAAATCATGAAAACAAGGCGCTCTCCCTGTGGCAGGGCTTGGTCCCTCCCGAGGGAGCCTACCGTGTAACAGTGGGAAACTGGCACGGAAGCTGTGCTTCACGGCTGGAGAAGGAGAGTGCCAGAGGCTGCAGGAGACGAGGGGTTGGTTAGGGATGACACTGACTGAGGTGTGAGCTGTTAGATGCAGCCTGGATGGATGAAGAAGATAACAGAGGAAAGGGCGCTCCCAGGCAGCGAAGGCCTGGAGGTGTGAACGTGCATGGGGGGCTCAGGTGGGCTGTGAGGCGGGAGGGGCCGGGTACCCTGGGACCACCGCAGAGGAGCCTTGAGTGCCAGACAAGACACATCAGCCGAAACAGCGATCTCCATAGCGGTGGGTGAGGTGGGCAGCTGCTAGGGTCAGGGGTCTCCATGGGACCCCCGACCTTGCCCCCCCAGGCTGTAGTATACACGGAATATATTTCGAAACTCCCACTTCCCCGTTGTCACAGCCGCAGCCGTGACCTCTCGGGCTGGGGGAAGGACACCACGGCTGATCTGTCCCCAGCACTTCTCTCTGGAAATTTCCTTGGGGAGGGTTTGGAAAGCCGGCCAACTCCTCCCTGCCCCTGCTGCCCCTGCACCTCCTCATGCCTCAGCAGGAGCCCCGCTACCCACACCAGGGCCTTTCTTGTGACCAGGGTAAATATTACCTGGCACTGTTAATGTTTAATGTCCCCCCCATCCCTGGCCACCCCACAGCCAGGCACTCTCCCTGAAGCAGAGGCCGCAGGAAGAGGGCAGTGGGACGTGCCCGTCTGCGGGGGGACATGGCAGGATTGTCAACAGATGATGGTGAGTGTGTGTGCGCGTGTGAAACATTAGGTGCCTCGGACCATCTTTGGAGGGTGAGCAGGACCCCACTCTTCCGTCTCCTGGCACCCCTGCCTTCCAAGTGTACCCACCACCTCTGCCACATCCCGTGCCAGCCTTCCCGCTAAGAAAATATGCTTTTAAAAGAGAATCCTGCCTTAACTCCAAAGAAATCTAGCTTGAATGGCGGAACCTTGGGCGCCCAGTAGGAGCTGCTGGGGGGTGGGGAGTGGTGAGCTTCTATCCTGACTTTCTGGCCTGCATCCGTCCTGGTTCCATGTATCTTTGGGACTCTCTAAGCTCAGAGCAGCAGGCAGATGGGGGTCAGGCTGGCTGGGGCAGGAGTGGGCCCCTCTGCTCAGCCTTTTCAGGCTGGCTTTGGGGTGAGAGCCCCCAAGTTCAGGACACGCACCCAGAAGTCATCCTGCGAACGAGGGTGATCAGGCCTGGAATCCAGTAGGCCTTCTGTTGTCTGTGGTGGTCTTAGAGCCAGATCTAGAAAAGATGAGGGCTTTGGGTGAGGGCTGGCTCATCCAGTGGCTCAAGACGTGGTGGTCAGGGAGGAGACGGGTTCCTGGTATGGTGAGGGGAGCTGTGAGTTTGCTCATGGCTCTGACACTAATGCCCCATGTGACCTTGAACAAGACCTGAACCGAATCTGGGGAGACAACTTCGGAGGTCTTCTGCATGGTGACGGGTGCCTGGGCCCCCCATAGGCTCCCTCGGCCTCAGGCCCTACAGGCCCAGGAGCAGACCCCTTCTAGCCTGTTCCCTCCTGGCCTAGGGCGGGTGTACCGCCAGGACAGCTGGGCTCACCAGGCCCCACGGCCCAGGCACAGTTCAGCACAGCCTGGGAGGTGCCGACTGGTGCGTTCCTTTGACCTTGGGCACTGCTGCCCTAGTGCCAAGAAGGGGCTCAAGTAGGGCAGAGAAAAGGGGCCACCCCTAGCCGTGGCAGAAAAGCTCTGGCCAGGTGCCCTCCAGCTGCCCAACAGTGAGTGTGCTCAGTTTACAGGGCCGGAAGCAGAGCCATGATACTGCTCGGGGCTGGAGACTGGACCGAACCACCTGGCCTTGAAATGTCTCCTTCCTCCTGACCATGTGACAGGCAGCCCAGCAAAGGGGTTAAGCACCTAGATTCTTAACAACCAATTGCCTGGGTTCATTCCCAGCTCGACCCTTTTCTAGCTGTGTGACTCTGGGTGAGTTGCTTTGCCCCTCTGTGCCTCCGTCTTCTCATGGACTATATTGGAAGAATATTAATGCCTCATAGGGTTTTTACAGTGGTTAAATGAGCTACTGCTTTGTTAGCCGCAGCCTGGCACATGGTAAGCACAATATATTAATGCTTCTGAAATAAATTTGCTTCCCCCTGAGGATAGCAATGTAGGAGAGAAGAATCTAGAAACATGGGTCCAAGACTCAGGTCTGCCTCCAACTTTTATTGGGACTTTAGAGTCTTCAAACTGGGCCTCAGTTTCCTCCTTCTGTTCAGTGAATGTTAAGGTTCTATTTATTTATTTATTCATCCGTTCACTTCACAAATATTTGCTAAGTACCTTGTAGTTCATTAGTTATATGGAGAGAGGTTGCTGGTGAGTCTTATGGGAGATGCCTCTGTTGGTCTTTTCCTACTTTTGTATGAAGCAAGGAGAGGAAGGAACCAGCCCCTCCCAGAGGTGCCAGGGGCCTCCACAGGCATCGTGGGTCCCTGCTTTGGAGGCACAGTATCTGGTCCCAAGCCGATGGTTGGGAGCTGCGTAGGGCAGTGGGGACTCACCAGCCCCCACTCGTGGGTGTCTCTCCACCAGCCTCACCTGGCCCCCTTGGACCCCTAGGGGTGCTGGGATGGGAAGGATGGGAGTTCCACAGTTTCTGTGGCTGAAACACACCGCCGTCGGTGACTCACCCTTGACCCACTTCTGGCTCTCTCCTCAGGTGGCAGCCCCAAGGAGGACGTGGACCCATTCTCCTATGGTGAGCCTGGTGGGCCCCTCCTCCGCACCCTTCCTGAGCCCCCCCACCCATGTAACCCCGGTTCCTGGCTCTGTGTTATGTGTCCCCCACCTTCGCCAGTTACTGTAGGGCTGCTGCCAGGTTGGCTGCAGGGAGGGGTCTGGGATCACTCATCCCACTTCCTTGCCCTCTCCTCCCTCAGACTATGAGACTGTCCGCAACGGGGGCCTGATCTTCGCTGCCCTGGCCTTCGTCGTGGGGCTTATCATCATCCTCAGTAAGTGGGGCCTTCGTGTGGGAAGTGGGGCGCTGATGGGGACACATCACTGAGCGCACTGGCTTCCCAGGTGCGGGGTGGAGGGGGGAGAGCCCTCTCGCCCCCTTCCCAGATCCAGGAAGGGGGAAGTGAGTTTCTCGGACCCCCTCCCGTCCCCCACGCAGGATGTGGAAATGGATGGCCACCTTGATGGAAAGAGGAGTCTTGGATGCCCCATTGCTTGGTCCTCAGACCACCCAGGAGGTTCCTTCTTCCTCCAGGGAGCCCTCCCGTGGATGCTGGGGGGAAGGCTGTGGAGATGGGAGAGCTGGCTTCCAGTGGCCCAGGGAAGCTCCAGTGCACGTGGAGCCAGGCGAAGGGAGGGAACCAGCCTCCACTGGACACCCCCTCCCCCAGATCTGGACACTTCCTTGGCTTGAGCTACATCTCGGCCCATTTAATCCTTTTGGCAACACTGAGGGATGGCCACCAATGTCACCATTTTGCAGATGAAAAACCAGACCCACCCTGATAGGGGCAGCAAGCTGCCTGAGGTTCCGTAGCTGAATCGGAAGCGGAGCGGGTTCAGCTGCAACCCCCCCCCCCCCGCAACCCCCTGCCTGCTGCCGGGAGGCAACCGTGCCTGGCAGCCAGAGGCCTTCGGCACCCCTACTCGCTGGGCCTCAGTTTGCTCATCTGTTAAATGGGGATGATCCCACTTGCCTCAGAAGGTTAGGGCTGGCAGCCAAAGACACAGCAGCCAAGGAAGCACTCAGAACGTAGGCATGGGGCGTCCTAGGGGAGAAAAGGGTCCTGGCTCCAGCCCCAGCCCCGGCAGGCACACAGCAGGAGCCCTGTTCAGGTGCAACCAGAAGAAACATACACGGAAACACACCAATGAAAAGAAGAGAGAGAATGTAGCAGATACACCTGTGTCCTGGGATCCTAACACATCCATGGGTGGTGCCCCCCCTCCTGACGGCTGCGCTTTGCAGACGTGGCCAGTCTCCCCGATTCCCCTGGAGGCTCACTGGTGGCGGTGTTGAGCACGTAGGAGGTGGAAGGCAGATGGGCAGGAGCAGGGGTCTTGGCTCTGGGCTTCCTGCCATTCTTCTCCAAGAGCTTTTACTGAGCAGCGTCTGCAGGCCCAGCGCCACGCAGCGGGCGCCACAATGGTCCAGGCTCAGCCCCACGCTCAGGGCGCTCCCCACGGAGCCACTGCAGCGAGTGTTTGTTGACTGACCAATCGACTGGCTTGGGCTTCTGATTGCTTATGGTGCAGCCCTATATAGAGAGAGAGACAGTCAACTGTGGCCTCCAAGGCAGACACCAAGCGGTACAGGCAGGTGGGAGGGAGGAGGGAATACAGAGCCGAGTCCTCCAGGGCAGAGAGGGTCTCCTTGGAAAACTAACTTCCTGTCTCTCTTTAAGGCAGACGATTCCGCTGCGGGGGCAGGAAGAAACACCGGTGCGTGCCTGCCTGGGTGACTGATGGGGTGGGCGGGGCGGGGCGGGGGCGGGAGGAGAAGGTTGAGGAGTTTGGTCACTGAGGCCTGTGAGGAGGGTCTACAACTTCAGGGACCCCTGAACTCGCCGCCACCCCCAACTTACCTGTCTGCTTTCCTCCATCCCAGGCAAGTTCACGAAGATGAGCTGTAATGAGAGGTAGGTTTGCGAGGGGCGGGCAAGGGGGTGGCCGGGGATGGCTGTGGTTAATAAGGAAGAGGTGAGGATGATCTGGGAAGGACGTCAGGGTCTTTCATCCATCAGCCAGGTGTCTGTCACCCTCATATGTTTTTAAACGATGGCCAAGTGCCTGGCGTGGCACGTGTAGCCAAGGGAGGCTGCTGAGACATGCCAGGGAGAGGTAAGATGAATAAGGAACGAAATGAGAGTCCCGACCTCTGCCCCCTCACAGCCCCAATCCTGTCTTTGTCTTTGCAGAGCCAGTCATGTCCACCATTGCACCGGGGCCGCTTGGGAAGCGCTCCCTGAGCTATAGGTCTTTGTACCCGGGACTGCCAGGCCCTCGGGCTGAAGGAAGCCTCGGGCTCCGCATGACCCCTGGGTGGGCATCGCCTCCTCCCACCCCGTGCTGATAATAAAACCAGCCTCAGAGACGGCTCCTTCCCTGGCCTGCCTCCCTCCCTCCTTCTCTCCTGTAACTGCCACCATCCGCTCCTTCAGGTCGGAGTCCATACAGCCCGGTCCCTTGTTTTTCAATCATTCGCTCAGGTGCCCATGCCTACTTAAGCAAGAAGTTCAGTACCATCCCCTCTAGGACTTTCCTAGTGATGCCAAGGACCCCAGAGACAGAGGGCTCAGGCTGCCTTCCAAATGCCAGGCAAAGAGAAAGATGGGAAGGTCAAGGTCACAGGTTCAAAGCCGCTGGGTCTGTTGGAGCTGCCTGATCATCGGCCCAGGCCCTGGGTGGGGCTGCTGGAGCTCTCCAGTGGGAGACACTGCAGCCATGCCCTGGGCTGCCAGCGTTGTAGCTGTTTGTGGCCATATTATGTGCTCTGCCATTTCCCCAGGTGCACCAACGTGCCAGGGTGGGTGGGTCTAGGGGTCCAGGCGGGGGCCTCAGCACACGCTCTCTTCCTATCCCCTTCCTGACCCTGGTGCTAAGCTCCAGCCACCCCTTTTCCACTCGTGGGGCCAGGGGGCCTCAGCTGGACCTAACCTCATCCATCTATTTGGGTGCTGACTTGGTTAACCCCAGGGCCAGGGGCCAGAAAGTGGACGGTGAGGGTGGGCCCCTTGTTAACCGTTTCCTCCAGCCCCCTGTCCGCTCTGGCAGGCACTCACCCAGGACAGCTTCAACCCAGGATGGTGTCAGGCCGGCCCTGCCACCAGCGCCTGACTTCCTGTTGCCTGGGGCCCCCTGGCAGCCCAGCACGCTGCTCCCCTCGGGCAGTTTCTGTGCCCTGGAAGGAGCCCCTCTTCCCTCTCTCTCCCTTCCCGGCAGAGGCCTCTGCGAGAGGCTGGATGGGATGGTGGGATCATGGCACTACCTAGTGTCCAGTTTACTCATCTGGGTCCTGGAGCAGCCAGGGAAGGAGGCGGGACTGGCCTGGGAACCCAAGACAGCAGCAAGTGAGCAGAGTTTAAAGCGAACAGGGAGGGTGTGTTTGGGGACCAGAGGCAGGGTAGGCAGCATTCTGCTTGAGAACTGAGCTCTTTGTCATAATCCACTGCTGCCTGGACCACCAGCCTTCACAGACTCGCAGAATGCTTGAGCACCAAAGGCCCCTAAAGAGTAAAACAAACAATCCTCAATTTTCAGCAAGGGAAACTGAGGTCCCGAGAAAGGCAGCGACTTGTCCAGGTGACCCTGCCAGCCTGTGTCGGAGCCAAGCTACAACCCAGGTCTCTGGCCCCCCAATTTCAGAGTCCTTCTCACTGACCCCGTGGGTTGGGAGGAGAAGCTCCAGGGAGACACAGAGGGGAAAGCCTGATTCTTACAACTCAGAGCTAAGGTCTTTGTGACACCCTGCTCCGAATGTGGGCTCACCCATGACAAATAAATCCTGAGAGGCCAAACCCTTAAATAGAATTCAGTATTTCCATACACAAGACACTGGAGCCATCCACGACAGTGGGAGAAATGAACGGGAATGGGGCAGGTCCAGCCAGCGGGGCTTTTGGGAGGAGGGGTCTCCTGAAGCTTCTTGGAGGTAGCAGCAAGGTGAACGAGAAGAGGGGTATTCCAGGCCTGCGGCCTGCCTGAGGAGAAGTAAGCGCCTTGGAGAGGAGCCACATTTCTAGAAGGTTCCATACACAGGCCCTGAGCTGCCAACCCAGAGGGCAATTCCAGCTGCTTTGGAGGGAAATGGTCCTGAGTCACTTCCGCCTCTGCCCCTGCTGCAAGCCCTCTGTCTGCCAGTCTTCCAGACTGTCGCCCTGCAGAACCTGGGGTGCTGTTCAAAGCACTAGCTACCCAGCATCCCCTCCAGAACTATCAAATATTAACCTTGGGATGGGCCCATGCCAGGTGATGCTTAACCAGCTCCCAGGAGAGCAGCCAGTGCGGAAACCACAGATCCAGGTGACATTCAGAGCCCTCATCAACACTTTCCCTTCCCCCTCCATTAAGGTCACGTTGACTGGGAGCTACTGAACTTTCACTTCACTTTGGGATTTTCCACAATTCGTACACAGATTGTCACAAATAACAACCAAGGCTGGGAAGTGATTGAATGAATTAACTTTTAATCACACAACAGCAACAAGAGCAGCCTTAGTCTGAGGGGATGCAATTTCCTTTGTCACCACCAGATGGAGCATGTGTCTTACTCCAAATCCCTTTCAAACAGGCTTTCAACTCAGTCTAAGGGCTGGTGGAACCTTTGCTGGGAGGAGGGGCCTCCCGGTCTGCCAGGGGCTCTGGTTTCCCAGGAAAGCCCTGAGCTCTTCTCATTCCGTCTGCACACCCCTCAGGTGTATCACCTGCCCTTGCTCTGGGATAATTCTTGGCTGTGTGATCTCGAGCCCTCCTCACTCCTCCTGGAAGGGAGAGACCCTCTGTGATCTGCACATCTTCCTTACCTTAGGGTGACCATGAGACCTTCACCCACATAGTTTGAGTTAATCAACGTCATGAGCATCAACGTCATGAGCAGGACCCAGAGAGAGGTGGGTAAGGAGAGGGCGGCCCCAAGACCCCCCACCCCCAACCGCCGCCCGCAGCAACCCCACTGGTCCTATCTCACCCAAGGGAGTGGGCGCGCTGAGCTGAAGAGGGGCCCAGGGCAGAGGGGAGTGCTGAGCCTTCCCCCAGGCCCTCCTCCCACTCATCCCTGCTGGAGAGATTAATGGCCGCCCTGTTGATCTGCGGCCCCAGGCAGCTGAGGTCTGAACTTCAATTCAGCAGGGCCTCCGGGCGGCAGTGACCCACTCCTTGCCAGGCGTTCATTCTTCATCGTCCTCCTGACGTACACTCGGCCAGGGGAGATCAGAGGCCAATGCTGTGGCCGCCCAGCCTTGTCCTGTCGTCGCAGTGAGTCTCTGGCTGGGAAGATGGATCGGGCCTGGGCCTTGGAGCCGGGACCACAGCAGTCCCACTGCAGGGCCTTGGGAGGGCAGCGCGGAGCCCGGGGCTGGGCTGGGAGAGTCAGCGTGGCGCCCGAGTGAGCCAGCCTTAGAAGAAACCCTCCCCTTAGCCTCGGTGTCCCCCTCCCACACTGGGGACACTCAATGTCGTCTGCAGTTGAGTGACTGAGGGCTTGGGAAGAAATCCTGTTTAGAACTTGGGACCTTGGTGCCCATGACCTCAGCTTGACACTGGGGGTTGGGGGGACCTAAGGAGGCGGCCGCAGAAACCAGGGTGAGGGGTTTTCCCAGGTATGGAAGGGCCTCCTACCTGAAAGGAACTCGAACCCACTGCATGTAGGGGTGGCGGCTCCCCAGGCTCTGACTCAGCAGCTTATTTGGGGGGCTATTAGGCTGCCTGCCCTGAACCTGCGTGACCCCCCAAGCCCCCTCCTCAGGCCCTGGGGTGCTCCTGGCTGCTGTTGGTCTCCAGAGCTCTTAAACTCGTTTCCCTTTTCAAGAAATTCTCTGTTGCTTCCCTGAAGGCCTTCCTTGGTGTCACCAAGAGGAATTCCCCAGGTGAGGTGGCGGGGCGGGCATAGAAGACGGGCAGCTCCAGGCGGGGGCAGCAGCTCGAGGCCCCGGAACCTCGCCTGCAGCTCAGTGCCGTCCGTGCTGCGGACGGTAGGGAGCTGGCCTCACTGCCAGCTTTGCCTTCAGCCCACTGTGTGACCGTGAGACGGCCCTCGGCTGCCTCTGGACTTGGCTTTGGGAAAAGCAAACACAGGACAAAAATTCCAGGCGCTGGCTTCAAAGTCAAGGGGTTCTGGGAAGGGATAAGTGGGGACCTGTAGCTGGTCCCCTTGTTACCTCCTGCCCCCAGAAGAGCAGTGCTCAGGGAGGCTGGGTGTGTGCACGCACACACACACACACACACACACAAATATACACTCGCTCCCTCCTAGTAGTTAAAACAGAGGCGCCCAGCAAGTAATGAAGGCAGACAAAAAGACACACTTGACAAAGCAGAGGAGATGAGGCTGGCCTGGCCCAGAGCCAGGAGCGTGTTGAATTCTCTCGTGGTCTTTGTTTCCTGAAAGGCCTATCAATCAGTAACACAGCTGTGCCAACCCAGCCTGCACGGGAGCTGAGTGCCCACCACCCCTGCCGCAGTAAGTAATATTTCAGGTCTCGTGTCCGTGGACCATCTGCTCCTGATGCAGTGACTCATGTCATCCCGGAGTGGCCTCAGCCCTCAGATGCCCTCCTCCCAGGGGACCTGCTGGGGGCCCCATAACTCCTGGCATTCTGACAGTCCCTTTATGTCTGTCTGCACGGCCTGCAAGCCGCATGAGGGCGGGGGTGGCGTCTGATGGTTTACCCAGCAATCCCCAGCGCCTCGCCCATCCTAGCATGTGCTCAATAAATGTTTGCTGTTGACTGAGCACATGACTGGCTGGCCAGAGGAATGAATGAGTGATTACCCACAGCTGGACCTACCACTTCCCTGCTTCTCAGGGGGCAGGGAGAGCTGCTGGGCATTGCAGTCTGGGCAGGTAGCTGGGTAGTGTGTCTGCCGGGTGGCGCTCATGGAGCTTGGACGGGGAGGGGGCTACCAGGGGCCTGTCCCAGTGACAGCCAGCATTTTGTCCCTGGCATCACAGTTAAGATCAGAGGCTTTGGAATCAGCTGGCCCAGATGTGAGCCCTGGCTTGGCCAGCTGTGGACTATGGGACTGTGGGCAAGTCCCCCCTGAGCCTCAGTTTCCCGAAAAGGAGAAACAATGTCTGACTCGTGGAGTTCCTGCTCCTGACCGGTCCTCGGTGACCAGTGGCTGCTGTGATTACTTTCTCGAATGTTCTCCCAGTGCTGACACTGGATGCTGCTGTCTTTCCCTGGACCCCTGTAGGCATCTCAGCCCTTGGCCATAATGTTTTACCGTCCAGTGCATTCTTCCCAGGACACTGTTCACGGCCAGGAGGTAGGGGCTCCTGAGTCCACCCTCAGCCCCAGACCCTCCTCAGCACCCTTTGGGCCACAGTGGGGACTTGGTCTGGCCCATCCTGGGAGGCCCCGCCCACTGGGTCCTTTGCCAGCTTGGCCATGGGCTCCCCCGCTCCCTTGAGACCAGTGGAGGGTGGTCTATGGCTGCTGTGCTGGGACCAGGAAGGGTCTGTGGAAGAACTTTCTGTGTGTGTGTTGGGTGTGCGAGGGATTGTGTGTGAGTGTCCATGTACGTGTATGTGCATTTGTGTGTGTGTGTGTTGGAACGGGGGAAGAGCCAGACAGACAAGGTGGTAGGGAACTGACTGCATGGAGGATGCAAGAGGCTGGGCCCAGAGTCTGGAGGCCAGGGAAATGGGCAGCTCCACTCTGCTGGCCCCTCTCTGGACCTCGGCCCCCTCAGCTGAGAATGGGGGCTGGGTCAGAGGTCATTGTCTGTTGCTCCCAGTGATTCTTAGACACACAGACACAAAGCTGGGGCAGGGAGTGAGTCCAGATCCCAGCTTCACTGTGACACATGGCCTGGGGTGAGGGGCAGCTTGTGTGTGGAGGATCTGAGCCTGCGGCACCCCCATCCCGTCCCGGGATGCTAGGGGAGGCAGATAACCAGATTCCCTGTGCAGAGACCTGGGAATGGAGGCATCTGCAAGGGACCAGAGACTACAAGGTGCAGGCAGTGGGATGTCCCCTCTGGAGGGCAGAGCCAGGGCCCACGCAGAGGGAGGGGGGCTCCTGGGCTTTTAAACTGCCCTCTCCAGGGAGTTTTGGAAGACTTATTCTCTTCTAGATCTGATGTTTTTCCTCCCCTCAAACCACGCAGTGAAACAAGCAAAAGCAGGAATAGTGCAGTGGAAGAGGCATTGGAGGTGGGGCAACACAGGCTTGGGTTTGGAGCTTGGCTCTGTCACTGACTAGCTGGGCAGCAGCGGGCAAGTCCCTTAGCGTCTCTGAACCTCAATTTCCTCATCTGTAAAATGGGGATCACAATGCCCATTAAAGAGACTGAATGAGATCATGTGTGTAAAGGAGATCTGTAAGCCATAAAGCGCTACAGAAATGCAATGTGGATGTTTTAAAGTTTTACGTTCTTTTTTTTTAAATTGAAGTAGAGTTGATTTACAATGTTGTGTTAGTTGCAGGTGTATGACAAGGTGATTCAGTTATACATATATGTATATCTATTCTTTTTCAGATTCTTTTCCATTATAGGTTATTACAAGTTATTGAATATAGTTCCCTGTCCTATACAGTAGGTCCTTGTTGTTTAATTATTTTATATATAGTAATGCATATCTGTTAATCCCAAACTCCTAATTTATCCCTCCCCCTTTGGTAACCATAAGTTTGTTTTCTATGTCTGTGAGTCTGTTTCCGTTTTGTAAATAAGCTCATTTGTATCTCTTTTTTAGATTCCACATATAAATGATATCATATGATATTTGTCTTTCTCTGTCTGACTTACTTCACATATTATGATAACCTCTAGGTCCATCCATGTTCCTGCAAATGGCATTATTTCATTCTTTTTTTATGGCTGAGTAATATTCCATTGTATATATGTACCACATCTTCTTTATCCATTCATCTGTTGGTGGACATTAAGTTGCTTCCTCATCTTGGCTATTGTAAATAGTGCTGCTATGAACATTGGGGTACATGTATCTTTTTGAATTAGAGTTTTCATCTTTTCTGGGTATATGCCCAGGAATGGGCTTGCTGGATCATATGCAATTCTAGTTTTAATTTTTAAAGGAATTTCCATAGTGGCTGCACCCATCTACATTCCCACCAACAGTGTAGAAGAGTTTGCAAAGTGGATGAAGCAATGTCAACCAAGGTTTTCATTGGGTTGGGTGTTTGATTGCATGCTTTTCAGTATACTTCAGCAAAATATATGTTGACTATTTAAATATCAAGTATGTGCTGGTCACTGTGTTTGGTATTTTGACAAGCTTGAGTGGAAATTTTTTATGAAACAGAACATAAACCCATAGAAGATCTTCTAGTCTGGTGTTTCCCAAATGCCAGTCCGAAGACCCATGCTGAGCTGCTTACCTTCAAATTACCTGGGATATGTAGAATACAGATCCCTGCTTCTGGAATCTGGAATCTCTCTTTCTCTCCCTGTCCCCATTGCGAGTGAGCGTGTGTGCGTGTGCGCGCGTACGTGCATTTGATTAGTTGAATTTGGGAACCATTGATCTAGTTCAGTCCTTTTCTGAACAGTGGAATCTGAGCCCCAGAGAGGGGAGATGCTCTCAGAGGACAGCATATCACAGGCCAGGGGCTTCGGGAGCACCCGTACCTTTTACACTTTTTCCAGCCCGTCTCAGGTCCCCTCAAAGGCTTGGCTTCTGAGGACGTGCCTCAGCAGGGTGCTAGAATATGGAAGCAGAAGACTTGAGCTGGAGTCTGAGCTCTGCATTTAGTGGCTGCTTAACCTTTAGCAAGTCACTTGCTTCTTGCAGCCTCGATTTCCTCATCTGTAAAATGGAGGTATTGATGCCTGTCTTGCTGTGGGGGGTCTTCCTGTGAGCGTGCTTTGAAGGCTGCACAGCTCCACTTTTTAACTCCGCGTAGAGGCAGACCTGACCTTTCTTTCTTTCTTTCTTTTGTGGCTGTGTCAGGTCTTAGTTGCGGTGTGAGGGATCTTTCGTTGCGGTGCACAGGCTTCTCTCTAGTTGTGGCGTGCGGGTTTTTTTCTCTCCAGTTGTGGCGCGCGAGGTCCAGAGTGCGTGTGCTCTGTAGTTTGCGCCACGCGGGCTCTAGGTGAGACGCGTGGGCTCAGTATTTGTGGCACACGGGCTTAGTTGACCTGCAGCATGTGGGGTTTTAGTGCCCCGACCAGGGATTGAACCCTCATCCCCTGCATTGGAAGGCGGGTTCTTTACTACTGGACCACCAGGGAAGTCCCCAGACCTGACTTTTCTAAGGAGAAATCCCACAGGCTGAACTTTCTTCCACTTCCCCCAGGTGCAACCGGGTCTAATATGGAAAGATAATCCTCTCAATGAAGCAGCTGCCGCCCCGCTTCACCCCGCCCCTCCCCAAGGTTACAGGTGCTAGTCTTTGGGCGACACCTACTGGCCAAGTCTGGTACTGCATCATCCGGTAGCCCAACCACAGCGGGGAAAACTTGTCTCCTTGGACATTCACAGCCACCGTATGAGGTAGGTGTTATGTTCCCATTTTACAGATGAGAAAAGTGAGTTCATGGGAGGCACAGTGAACCTCTGATTCCAGGTGCTTTGTTCAGCTCCATCTCCTCCCTACCTCTTGCTCTTAGACTGAGCAGAGTGGGGAGCCGTTCTCTCCTAGGCAGAAGAGAGCATGCTAAATCACCCTGAGTTAGGAACTGGGATTAGGGGCGTGGCCAGAGTTGCGGGGCCAGGTCCAGGCTGGTCCGAACTGTTGTCCTGTGGTAGCAACCCCACCCAGCAGAAGACTTGGTGTTCCCCAGCTCCAGACAAGCTAGACTGATGGCAGGGGCTTCAGCTGCAGTAAGACTCTCTGAGGAGGCTCAGGGAAGCTGTTTGGCCACACTGCCATGAGCTTGGCCGTTTTGGGCAGTGACTGGCCTGAAGCCCAGCACGTGTGTGTTGGGAGTTGAGGGCGGTGTGCCTGGTCTAAGCTACTTCTCAGTCAGGATGGCATAAAGTGTAGTGATTGACAGTAAGAATTCAGCCTTATCTTTTAGAGATGCACACTAAAAGATCTACGAATGGATTTATATAATGCATGAGATTTGCTTACAGAAATCCTTGGTGATGGGAAGGGAGGGTGGTCGGGGAATACAGATAAGACAAGATTGCCACGAGTCAACAATTGCTGGCCCTAGAGGATGGGTGCACGGCAGTTCGTTATACTCTTCTCTCTACTTGTGATATGTTTGACAATTTTCCGTATTAAAACCTTTCTGAAAATGTGACAGCAGAGATACTACCAACCACCACCGACAGCAGTAAAGAGAAAGAAAACTCTGCGGTCAGACCACCCAGCCCTGCTCAAGGCTTGGGCATTTGACGCTTACTAGATGTGTTAATGTCCCCGTGTCTCAGTTTCACTATCTGTAAAATGGGGATGATAATAATTATGCCAGCCTTATAGGTTGTTTGGAGGGTTCACTGAGATTATGCATCTAAAGTACTTAGCATAGTGCTGGACCACAGCAGGGTTCAATGATAAAAATCGTTATTAGGAGTCCATGGCTCTGGTTATAATTTGCCAAAAGAAAAAGCTACTTTAGCTGATTCAGACAAACAATTGGCCATTTCGATCAGCTCCAAGGTTCTAACCATGAGTCTTGGAAGACACAGCCCTGAACCATCTCGTGCCAGGTGCGTGGGTATCTCAGATGGGCAGACACACACCACAGAGCCAGGTTCATGAAACCCCCCACAGGGAGGCCCTTCTCCCATCACCTGGTACATCCATTTCCACCCAGCTTTGACTCTTCAGGCTCTTCCCATCACCAGGCCCACTCACATCCTGGCTTGGTTTTTCCTAACCACTCCTTTCTCTGAGCTTAAGCAGCTGTCTTCACAGACTAATTGAATCTCAGCCCTAGGTGGGATCTTAAAAGTCTTTTAACCCAACCCTGTGGCTACTGAGGATGGAGTGGTGGGCAGGGCTACCCAGTCAATGGGCCGGAGACAGAGGACAACACGACCTGGGCCATGAATGTCACGGTAGACGGAGTGCAGGCCTGGGATTCAGGAACCCTGCATCCAAGCGCTGCCACTGACCTTCAGAATGTATGGCCTGGATGTTCTTCAGCTGCACGACCACCGTTTCCTCCTCTGTGACACAGGGTGCTCCCAGTAGATGGCCTCCAGCCCCCTTCCCACTCTGACCTTTAGGCTCAGCATTACAGACCTCCGCATGCTGTCCTCTATACGTCTCCTTCCCCGCTGAGCGCAAGCTTCCCAGGGCAGGGACCTGTCTTAGAGTTTCCGGGGATGCTGGGAGCTCCTTGCATAGGGGCCGGGCACAAAATTGCTGAAAGTGTAAATAAACCGACAACATGTGCTTCCTCTGAGTCGAGGGTGGGCAGCGGCCAGTGAAAGGACAGAGGTTTCAGACCAGGAAAAGTGGAAACCTTCCCAAATACCTCACACTGTATCCATAACACCCAATAGTGTTTTAAAGGTTCTGGGATGTCCTTACAGTAAAAGAAACCTATTTACCTCTGGTTATTCCAGTGTTTTCCAAACCTATTTGACCAGAACTCACTTTTTGCATATCACCTATTTCCTTCTCATGAAACTCTTGGGAAATGCAGTGTAAGATCTTTTTGCCTTTTCAGCTGGGTTTAAGTACGATTGCGTGTGGTAGAGATGCTACGCTTTCATGCCACGTGGTCTGAAATTGGGCCTCCCTTCGTGCCTGCATTCTCAGCTGAGTCTGCCCCCCTCACTGGGGCTGAGCTAGGACTTCAGGGGTCGTTGAGAGTCTTAGCCGGTGTGTGTAAGTGATGCCATTTGACCCAGGCAGCATTTCCTCTCCCAGCGGTCAAAAAGCAATGTGTCTAGTCATGCATCCCACCCTGACCCCGTCCCCAAGAATCCACCTCAGGGTCACAGGTCAGCAGCAGTTCATGGGAAAGAGGCCCAGCTTTATTGGCACGTCGGCCCCCAAAAGCCAATCAAATATTGAGACACAGAGAAAGTCGAATACCTATCAAGGGGGTGACAGTTCCTGTTCTCAGAGCTGTTCAGATCTCATCTGGAGTGTTGGGGCCACTCTGCTTTTAAGAGGGACATTGTTAACGTTAAATATGTGCAAAAGGGGAAACCAGGAGAGGGAAGGGTCTGGAAATTATGTTGGAAAAGGAGAGGTTGACAGAACTGCGATATTTAGCCTGGCAAAAGGAAGGCCTGTAGGAGGGCGGCGCTATGGTGGCTGTTCTAAGATATTTGAAAAGCCGTCATCTGGCGGGTCTCGTGAACTCCAGCGGGCTAAGGCAGATTGGGCTTCGTAAAGAAAAGTGTGCGTGATCACAGAGAGTCAAATTAGGGTGAACTTCTGTGTGGGTAGGGAGCCCCTCATCCCTGGCAGCATTTAACCAGGGACTGTTAGCACCTATCTGGGGGGGTGGAGAGAGCTGGGGGGTGTGAGATGAGATGGGGCCGGTCAGATGGGCTCTAAGGCACCAGCCGGCCTCCTCGCTGAGTCTATGGCCGTTGGGCTGGTACCCCCCCACCGTTCCCACACAGTGTCCCCCATTCCCTTGGCAATCCCAAACGGCATTCCACCCGCCACTGTGGCACTCTGGCTCTGTGGCTTTGCCCCCCGCAGGTGGACATTCTCTGCTCAGCATGGCTGGAGGGGCTTCCCAGTGTCTTCCACAACCCCTGGGCTTTGAGGGGCATCTCAGTCCTTCATGCTGGTAGCTCCGTCCCAGTGATGGGAGGGGCGTTGTCCCACAGATAGGGTGTAGAGGGGGACTCTAAGCCGTCTTCCACCCCTGAGATCCTCTGGTTTGTGGACTTAAGTGGCCAGATTTCCTAGGAAGAGGGCTTTGAGCATCCAAGTCAGGGCCGATTCCATGGGCCGGACCTTGACCTCCCCTTCACTATGGAGGACAATCTCTTCGGGGGCTGTGGCATTTCTAAGCATCCTCTGTGTGTGCAGTACTGTACAAACACATAAATTACACATTGTGTGAAACTCTGAGGCAAGGGACTGTGGTGGGAAGAGCCCTGGACCAGAATCCAGAAAACCTGTTTCTTGGCCCAGCTCAGCCTCCATGGTCTGACCCAGGACAAGTCCCTGGGATGGACACAGGTTTTGTAGGACCTGAAGCTTAGACCATTCGAAGGGACCTCCTTAAGGAAAACAACCCACAACTATAAACTCAAAATGAGGTACAAACGTGAATATTTAGGATGCTAAAATGAAATTGCCACAAATTCTGTAAAAACGGACAAATACCACAGATATCACACAATCTGGACAAATAACGATATTTGTGTGAACTCACTGCCTGACACACCTCTATAATGTCTTAAAATTTTTTTTTTAACATTTCTTCTGCTCACAATTTTACACACCAGCTCCTGGCTCCATACATCTCCAACCTGGTTTCTCTTCCAAGACACACATCTCTAGTGCAGGCACCTCAGGCCATAATCCTGCTGTGATACAACTTGGGCCCTGCGACTTCGTGTCACGAAGCCAAGTGAATTGGCCCGATGGGTGGTCGCATTCCTGCAGCCATTCCCTACGCTGGGATGGCTACACAGTAGTGCTAACCATTCTCTACGCGTAAATATATCTCACTGATCCCAAATCGAATGGATCCACCACTCACTCATTTGGGGGATCCTGAGTCAGATCCAAATGCACACCAGACCCCAAATGCACATCAGAGTAGAAAAGAAGAGAAGCCATGATTGCAGATCAACTGTGGTATTCTACCAAATTACCAATACCATCTGACTATGTGAACTTATTACTGGGGCCCTACAGGACCCTGAAGCATAAGTTGTCTTAGTTTGATGGTAGATCTGCCTCTGGGCACATCACAGACCTCTTAGAGTTTCAGTTTCTTCATCTGTACAATGAACAAAACACTTCTGGCCTGATCTTTCTGTTTCGGACGAGGATCTGAAATGAAAGAAAATGTGAAGCCTTTGGATCCCAAAAGTCCTGAGGAAGATGATGGTGACGCCGGCTGAGCAGGCATCTGCGGAGACTCCAGCTTTAGGGTCAGTGTTCCTGCAGCTCCGGGCCTCACGCTTCCAGGCCAGAAACTCTCATATGAGAAGGGCGAAGCTTAAGGCTTTGATTCCAGTTAAAGCATGTGCCTCTGGAAGGCATACCTGTGAAGTTGTAATCGAGTATTTGCAACCCTGTAAGAATGAGCTTGATTGGTCATTAAATTGGCACTGAGTGCCCCCTTGTGTGAGGAGGCATCAGGCTAGGCTCCGCAGGTACAAACCGAAAGGGCTTGGAACCTAGCGTTTGGAAGAGGAGGCAAGTCAGATGTGTGCGTAAGCAGCACAATGCAGGATGAAGGGATGAGCGCCACGGGCCAAGAAGATGTCTGCGGCGGGTAGAGACCAGAGGGGGGCTGGTCCGTGCTGGTCCGGGAAAGCTGGGGGTGCCTGACCAGGCCTTGCTGCACAAGGAGGCTTACGCAGGTAGAGAAGGGGCACTGGGTACTTGAGAAAGGAGTGAAAAACATAGCATGCAGGCTTTCCAGGAGAGAAGATGCTTCAATACAATGTGATGAACACATTCGTGAGTGCCTCGTGGGTCAGAAGAACTGCAGGATAACCCAGGAAGCCAGCAAAGTGAGCTCCCACTTATGGAATTTTCCTGATTTTCTTTCTTAGTTTAGATTCCGCCCACCTCCCCCGCCGCCACCCCTGAGAGAGACCTGGCAATGAGCTTCAGCTGCGCGGAATTCCAGCTTCATGGAACCTCTCTGGGTTGGCTTCTCAGCCAGTTTCAGAGTTGGGAGCAGAGAGGGGACTGCGGAAGAGAGGCCATGATTATTGAGGGGGCTTCTGCAGCCCCTGCCCAACCCTCCTGAGACAGTGGCTTGAACAAGGGCCATGGAACCCCAGAGACGCCATCTGTAGGGGAGGAGCCTCAGGGATTGGGGCCCTTTGTTCCGTGAGCTTAGGACCATGATACTAGAATCCAAAATGTTGAGAGGGTAAGTGGCAAAACGTACCTAGACATCCTCGGAGCTAAGCATATAGAATTTTAGTTTAAGGAATGCCCCGGTAATTTAATGACATGTGCTACCTTTTTATATAGGCACCATAGCCTATTAATTGCAATGATTCACCTCATCTCAAGAAGATGGAAGTATTTTAGATAGACGTGCATGCGTTTGGAGCAAAAACTGTTTATTTTGTGCGTTTTTTGTTTGCTTCTGAGTATCAGTGCATGAAAATACGTATTTCCGTCTCTTTGCCTGCATTAGAGAATGTGCATAGGTGAGGAAACTGAGGCCCAGAAAGATAAAGTGACTTGTCCAAGATCCCACAGCTGGCTAAGGTGGCAAAAATGAGACGAGAACCGAGGATTTCTGAATCGTAGTCCGGGACTGTTCATATAACATTAAAATCAATTACAAATTGGAAAAAAAGGTGGGGAAACCCTTATTTGTTTTTTTCTCCTCCCATCAATGAATTAGTACTAAAAACGTCAATCCCAAATTAGCTATATAACCCCAAATGTCAAGTTTTTACCATTGACCTGGTTCAGTATCGATTCCTTTTATGAAAACCATATTTATGCTGAAGTTGTTACAGCATTTCAGAGCAATAAGAAGCCTTTGCTAAAATAATTATATGCCTTTGTTTTTGAAGAAAATTATCCAAAATATGTAAGCTGTTGTTTGAGTTAAACAATGAAAACATCTGTTGTTTCTCATGATGGCTCTAGTCCTAATGTAACATGGCAAAATAATACCCCCCAAATATCCATGATTAACCTGAATTGGAAAGGGTTCACCTTCCAGTGTCTTCATATAGCCGCTTCAACTGGCATTGGTAAAACACACACACGCCAGCTACATCATCACCCAGCATTCTGATGTAACAAATTATTGAAATTAATTAATCGCTTTTTAAATGAGCAGTGTGTCCCTGCTGGAAATGCGTCCCACAAATTTGAGGCTTTAAACAAATGTATTAGGGCATATGCAAAGGTGTCAATGCAGGATTTTTGGATTGTATTCAAATTGCATCTGAGCACAGGTGTGCCTGTCATTAAGTATTTATGTTTACCTGTACACATGGATGTTTGCCTGGGCAACTGTGTTTGTTCTCACATTGGTGTGCATATATTTGTGTGTGGGTGTGAGGGCTTCCATCCAAGTTGGGACTTTGAAGGAATTGTCCCTTTTATCAAAATAAAAAATTAGCCCCTCCAAAATGTCAGCCCTGGGAGGAGAGCATCAGGGTTTGGCGTGGGCGTGGGTGAAACAAGCATCCCACTCTCTTCCCTGGAGTTCCCTTGCTGTGCTTGTTGTTGACTCTGCCATAGCTCCCCAAGTACAACTCCAGTTAAGAGGGGACTTAGGAACACATCTGAGCCAGACTGTCACTTGCAAAGATATTTTCCTAAATACTAAGCAGGAACAAAACCTAGGAAATGGAAAATACAAAAAGCATATGGACTGTCTGTTTTCAGGTCCTTTCCTTGCTGACAGTCACTCTATGCCCTTCCAGCCTCAAGCACACCTTTTCTCCATGTTTCTGGGGCCTCTTCCTGGATTCCCAACTCCTGAATTCTGGCCTTGTTGCCATAGGGACTGCAGGATGTCATCCCAACGTCCCCTCCCATTGAGCTATTCCCTCCCCCACCCCCTATAGTTCAAGGTCCTCTGAGCAAAAGCCAATAACATTAGTGATATATACATTTACTGTGCTTACTGCGTGCTAGCCGCGGGGCTTGTCTTATTTAATCCTCACAACAGGTCTCCGAGGCAGATGCTGTGGCTGTCCCCACTTTACAGGCGAGGGAACGGGGGTCGGCACACATTAATTCCCCAAGACTGCACAGCTAGTAAATGGCAGAGTTGGGCTGAGATCTAATCTCTGGCTCTGAAGTCGTGCTCTTAACCATGACATTATATACAGAGAGAGCCTCCTTGTGCTAGAGAGTCCCGAGTCTGCCCGCCTCACCTGCCCACCCCTGCTCCCCACATCCACTCGGCCTCTTCAGGAGACAGTGAATGACCTCACCCTTCGGGTAACACCTGACTCTCTACACACAGTGTTGTGGTCCCTGAAAGGCCCTCAGGTGTAACCAGCATAAAAGGGACACTTAGGATAGAGGAGGTACTTCAGGTAAATGGAGAGCGGAGGGTCCCCCTCTCTCCTTCCAGCATGTGGGGCTCGAGCAGCTGTGCTGACACCCCCAGGCGCATTCAGGGCCCGTCTCCTCCCAACAGACAGCAGCCCCTTTCATCCTGTCTGACTTAGCAGCTTATTTTAGGCATGGCCTGACCAGGTGCCCTGGGTCAATAGGCTTAGTTTAAAATAACTGGATTCCTCTCAGCAACCATCTCCTTTAGAAGGGGAGGAACAGGACGGAAGAATGAGCCCAGTAAGCTGGCGGTGGTGAGGGAAGCTATCAGCCAGAAGACTGGAGACGGCTGGGCTCTGTCGCTGCCTGCCTGACCCCAGGCAGGTCCATCGCCTCCCCGCTCAGGGCCTCATCTTCCTCATCTGTAAAGCGGAGGGCTGGGCTGGGTCATCTCAAACACCTGTTGCAGTCTGCCCCATGTCTCTGTTCTGAGCCTGTGTTCACAGAGGGCAGAACACCTAGTGAAAAAGCATCCACTTTGGAGTGGTGACTTCACATCACGCAGCTGGGCCACGAGGGCAGGCAGCACCGTGCAGAGCAAGCAGGGCCGCCCTGGTGTCTGGAGACCTGGGTTCCGGTCTTGTTTGTGATACAAACTGGGTGACCTTGAACAAGCGAAGCCTCGCTTTTCTCACCTGTTTTAATGGGGAGTGATAAAGCTTCAAAGGATATTGTGAGGATTACACGGAGCAATTGCAGGTGAGAGCCCTTTAAACTCTGAAAGTACTATACAAAAAAAGTAAATGCACCTGGCAGTTCCTCAAAAAGTTAAAAATAGAATTACCATATGATCCAGCAATTACCACTCCCCAGAGAGTTGAAAGCAGGGTCTCGAAGGGATACTTGTACACCCATGTTCATGGCAGCATTATTCACAATCACCAAAAGGTGGAAGCAACCCAAGTGTCCGCTGACAAATGAATAAACAAAATGTGGTCTGTACATACAATGGGTGTTACTCAGCTATGAAAAGGAATACAATTCTGACATGTGACAACATGGAGGAACGTTGAAGACGTTATGCTAAGTGAAAGAGGCCAGACACAAAAGGACAAATATAGTATGATTCCACTTAAGGGAAGTACCCAAAAGAGGCAAATTCAGAGACAGAAAAGTAAATTAGTGGTTAGCAGGAGCTGGGGAATAGGGAGTTATTGTTTAATGGGTACAGAGTTTCTGTTTGGATGATGAAAAGTTCTGGAAATGGGTAGTGGTGATGGTTACACAACACTGAGAATGTTGTACTAAATGCCACTGAAGAGTGCACTTAAATACAGTTAAAATGGTACATTTTATATCATGTATATTTTAACATATTTTAAAGAGTAAATGCCTTGGGCCCCCGTGCCTAACCTGCTGCCCGGCACACAGCAGGTGCTCAACATTCATTTTGTAACTGAGAAGATACCTCACTCCAGCCCTATTCAATTCTATGACGACTTTATGCAGATTGACATAAGGAATAAACCAATTTCTGCTTAGTGACAAAGCTGTGGGGTAGGGGGGGACAGATGAGGATGAAGGAGGAAGATACACGAGATACAGCTGACATTGAACTATTTATTGACAATAATGTCTGAGTAATCACAGTGTGCCCAGTGTGAGGAAAATTCCCGCAGAGTGGTGGGGTGGTGGGCTTCAGCGGGGCTTCCCACGAGGCAGGCTCGCACAGGCAACTGGGGCTTGGAAGGGCAGGCAGCTTTCAGCTTGGAGGTGGGGAGTAACCCGGGCCGGCACCAAGGGGTCTCAGTCTGGGTTTTACTCCCAGCATCCATGCTCCCCCACCCCAGGGGGTAAACTGAGTCGAAAGAGGCAGGCTGCCTTGGCCCCAGGTGACTGGGCCAGGAGACACGGGGCGCCCTTGGCCCGAGCAGGGCGGTCTCTTGGCACATGTATGACACACGCCTGTGTGCGACCGCAGGCTCGGAGCCGGTGGGTGGCGGGGACCCCTCGCCTCTCAGACGGCGAAAACTGGTCCGGGCCGTACGGTCCGGGCCCCCGCCGCCCCTGTGCCTGGGCTTGTGGGGCTGGGGGCCGTGTGGGCTCGGGGCTCGCGCGGCGCTCCCCGGCCGGGGTGCCGCGGGGGGGAGGCGGGGGGGCGGGGAGAGCGGCGCCTAGCCCAGCCCCGCGGATGACAGGAGCCAGGGAGCCGAGGAGGGAGGAGCCGCCGCCGCCGCCGCCGAGCGCTGGGCTGAGGAGCAGAGAGAGCGGGGCGCGGAGTGCGGGCGGCTGGGAGCGCGCTGAGCGGGGGAGAGGCGCTGCCGCACGGCCGGCCACAGGACCACCTCCCCGGAGAATAGGGCCTCTTTATGGCATGTGGCTGGTAACTTTCCTCCTGCTCCTGGACTCTTTACACAAAGGTGAGACCCGCGCGGGCGGCAGGGCGGCGGAGGCGGCGGGGCCGCGGTGCGCGAGGCTGGCGGCGAGGCGGAGTGCCCGGCGGGGTCCAGGTGCCCGGGGCGGGGGGTGGGTGGGTGGGGGGACGGACCCCGGCGCGGGGCCGCGGATGGGGCGCAGCGGGGGAGGGGCAGGCACCCGGGGAGCGGCCAGGTAAGAGTCCGCCCTGGACCGCCCCGCCAGCTACCCGCGCCTGCCTTTTTGGGGCGCGCCCGGCGGGGAGGTGGTGAGACAGCCCCTCATCTCCCCGCTCGTTGCCGGGCCGCCGTTCTGCCCGGACCCTTCCCCCAGCCCCTTGCCCGCTGCCTGCGGCTGGGTGGCGCTGGGACCCCGGGGTGCCCTCTGAGTCGAGGGTTCCTTAGGCCGTGACTGTTCACCTGGGAGTGCTGGCGGAACCGGGCCGCGGCTTACTCCCTCTCTGCCACCGCGCGCCCCTCCGCCGCCCCGGACCCCCTGCATCGCACCGCACCGCGCTTATCCGCGCCCTGGCTGGATGCAGGGCGGGGAGAGCCGGGGGTCCCGAGACCTGGGCTCCCTATAATAGCAAGTTTGTTCTCCAAACCTAGAGGTCGCCTTCGTCCAGCCCCACTGCCCCGGGCACTAGCCCCGGCTTGGCTGCGCCGCCTGGCCACCTCAGGCAGCGCGCCCCAAGGTGCGAGAGTCTGCGCTTCGGCTCCTGGTCCGCGGACATGGGGACGAATCTTGGGTTGCGGGGGGGCGCGTGTCGCTTTCCCCGGAGAGAAGGCGTTGCTAAGGGTGGGTCCAGGTGTCCGGCATGTCCAGACCTGCTGCCGGAGCGCTGCGCACCTGATCCTCGAGGTAGCCGGGATTGGGGGGTTGGAAGCGGTCAGACATTTCCAACCAGAATCACCTGGGCACCGAGTCGGGATCAGGCAGTCCCCGGCTGTCGGGCTTCCAGGCGATCGCAGAGGACGTGCCCCCGGGCGCACAGATGGCGGGAGATGAGGCGGCCGAACTCGGCGCCCTTGCGCTGAGAAGCACACACGCTCTTACGAGCTCAGCTTTACCTGTGCAGCCCTCTAACTTTTCTCCTTCGCGCCCTGGGGGACGGCCTCAACCCCCTTTGCCCAGGCGGGTGCCCCGGCCCAGCTGCAACTCTTGACCCCTAGGCGATGGGGGAAGGGCAATCCAGCAGAGGGTTGGCGCTCCCGGACGGGTCCGGTCATTCCTTGCCGACGCCCCAGGGGTCTGGAGTCTGCAACCTGCCGGAGCTGACTGCAGTATCTCGTGGCTTTGGGGGAGGAGGGTGACCCTATTTTATTTGTAAGTACCGCCCGGTCAAAGCCAGACTGAAGGCCAAGATGCTGCTGAGGTGCGGGGCGAGGGCTGGCCCCTGAATCGTGGACAAAGTAGTTGAGTTTCTCTGACCCAGCGGGGTCCACGGGGTGACACACCAAGGCTGGTCTAGGTTGATTAACCCCTTGACCCCGCACAGCACCCTCTTATACCCCGTCCGTCCGCGGAGCAAGCAGCCTGCCTCCTGTTCCCCCGGGCCCCCCACCCGCAGTCTCCCTCTCCCCAGGCTCTTCCTGCTTCCCTCCGCCCCGCAGGCTGGCTCGGCTCGCAGCTTTAATTACATTAATATTAAAAATACATAAGGTGAGGAGAGGCAGCTTTCTCTCTGGCTAGTTCCCTCTCCACCCGCCACCCCTTTCCATTTTGTCGGGCGAGGAAGCACAGGCTGGAGCTGCTCCCACACTCTTGACCAGCCTTGTCCACACACACCTCCCACCCCCTTTCCGGAGACCTCTTCCAGAGCAGCCCATTCCCCGGGAGTCGAGGCCCCCTAGCAAATACCTGATGGACTCTCCCCTCCCCCTTCCAGAAGCCGGCCATTAATAAATGAAGCCCAAGCTATTTGATAGGGAAGGGGCAGATGGGGATGGGGTTGGAGAAAGGCCCAGAAGGCGGCAGGACGGCCCGAGGGGCAAAGTCCTCTCCAACAGGAGAAGCCAGTAGCTCTGGCCTTGGGCCTGCGGGAGGCTGGAGGTGCCAGGTGAGGCGGCACCTAAGTGGCCTTTGGGTCTGCAGAGCTCCCGCGCCCCTGCCATTCAGAGGCTCCAGCATCTGCGCTGGGCGCCAGGGCGACTTGCCAGACAGGCCTTTCTTTTCCTTCGTGCCTTAATTGGGTCTTAGGTGCCAGGCTGGTCCCCGGGGCCTGTTCTGCTCGGGGCGGCGTGGTGGCGGCGGAGGCGGCTGGGGGAGGATGTTGATGTGGTGAGAGCGGCGAAGATGGGGTTTGGTGTATTTTCTCTCCCGTTGCCTGTCACCCCCGCGGCACCAAGGAAAATGTAAATGTGAATGTTGGAGGCTGTTACAGAAAACAATATCCTCTTGCAATAATTTGTACGTCCATCTGTGAGGAGGGGGAGGAGGCAGAGAGAGAGGGAGGAGAAAACAAGATGAGATGGAGCGTCCTCTGGATGGAATTAAGCAGTTATTGAATGTGTTTTAAGCGTCTGTTCTTTCCATTCCTCTCGAAATACCTTTTTTTTTTTGATGAAGCCTGAGCTCAGACTGATTCTCCAGAACTAAACTGGGAAGGTGTTTTAATAATCGGTTGTCGAGTCTTCAATAACTGCCTTATTATTGCCAAAACAAATCCAGGTTCGGGCAGCCAGAGGAACCCCAGCGAGGCTGTCTCCCTTGTTCCATCCAGCGTGCCAGCATCTGTGTTGCCTGCAATTGCATTTTTACTGTGTAAAAGAGCAAGCTTCCCCGGCACTAAAATTCCTGTTTTCTAAAAGCCAAAATAATGGGGTGCATTGATTTTTTCATTGCCCCCCCAACCTCTCGGATGGGGACTCATGGTTCTTCTCTCCAGAGAAGACCAAACTAAAAGCCTTCGACAAGCCATTAAGAAAATCTCTAACACTCTGTTCAGAGTCTAATTAAAAGGGGGGTGGGCACTCAGGGAATGTGTTTTTTAAATCTCGAAATGGCAAACACAACTTAGGGGAAGGAGGTGAAAGACCAGTGAACGTTGGGGAGCGGGTAGGTAGGCAGAGAGGCCCTGGGTGCTAGGATAACATGGGGGAGAATGGGATTGCCTTGATGCCCGACAAACCTTTCAGATGCTTCTTATTTCTGGGCATCAAAGTCAGCTGCCTTGAATATATTTCTGCAGCAGACTGGGGAGCTCAATTAGAAACAAAAAGCAAGTAAGCAGTTGACCCAAAGGCAGCGCGTAAGTTGAGCAGATCCCAGTAGACTGGCTGAATAGGCTTATTTTTCTCAGATTGAAGAATCGAGAGAAGGTGGGCAAGCAAATGGCAGGGGTGGAGGGTGGGGTTGGCCCAGCGATGCTTGCGCACCCCCCCCCCGGGCACAGGGTGGTTGTCTGCACAGGGCACCTCATGGGCTGTTGGCTTTTGTCAGAGGGGTGCAGACCTCCAGTCCCCCTTACCTTCTCCGGGTCTTCAGGAATTCCACCCTTGTGACTTGCTTGGTCCCCCTTGTGACTTGCTGCTCAGCTTGGTGAAGGACGATTTTATTTGTGGATGAGTTGAAGGGAGGGTGGATGTTCAGAGAGCTTTTTTGGGGGGTATGGGTACCAAGCTGGGAGATTCTTCCCTCCCACGTGATCCTGGAGGAGGTGTTTCTTGGGGGCATTGGAAACAGTCAAAAGGAAACGCCCCCAGCTTCCGAAGTGCTTTCTCAGCCCCTAGCTCAGTAGATTCTAACCAGCACCCAGGTGCACGAATGGGGTGAGCCACAGGCAGCAGACATGACAGGGTGCCAGGAACCCAAGGGCAGGCCCTGGATTTGCATATAATTTGCATACAGATTTGCATGCTCACCTAGCCAGGCCAAGAGCCTCCTCACCCTCTGAGTAGCCGCATCTTGATCTCAGCCTCAGTTGCAGCCAGGCAGTGGCTTTTCCTTCTGTGGAATGGGGGTGGGGCAAGAGTGGGGAGAAGGATGATGTTTTGGGTAGTGCTTCTCTCTTGCCTCTGAGTTCTAGGCCTACAGGGGCTCAGCACTGAGTTTTTCTTCTGGCAAGGCAGCCCCCGAGCTTGCAACTGGGGTGGGATGGGTGACCGGCGGCAGAGACACCCGAAGGCAGACCAAACTTTGGGTGTGGGTTGCGCCTCTTGTACTGCAGGAAGAAGAGAGGGGCACACCTGCTTTGGGGATCCAGGGCCAACATTTGTTTTCTGGTGAGTGCACCCCCAGAATGGAGGATGCTTAGGGCTGTGGTCAGTGGGTGGAGAAGCAGCAACTGATGGGAAGAGGGTATCAAGTGAGGCAAAATGCTCTTTCACCCCGCTGGTTTGTCGGTGTCCAGCTTGGGAGGGGGTTGTGGCCTGTGAGGGGAAGAGCCCCCAGCGGCTGCTTCTACCATTGTTAAGACGCCTTCTGTCACATGCAGTGGTGGGGGCACGGTGAAAGGCAGGCACTGTGGTCAGACGATGGGTGTATAAAGAGTTGGGAGTAATGCTTGAAGAGCACACAGTTCAGGGCAGCTGGAGTGCTGCTTCCCAGAGAGCCAGCTGGGATGCCCACAGTGGGGGGGGGGTGTGTGGCTTCGGGAATGATTCTGTCTGCATTTCCGGGGCCCTGGGCAAATCCCACCCTGGCAGGTGCAGCTCCAAGGCCTCCCAGAGTGTTTTTCTGCACATCTAATGATCTGGGAGAGCCCTGGTCCACCAGAGCCCACAGAGGTTTCTGAAGGAGGTGGGGGTGGAACCCTAAGGTGTTGGGTAGAGCCTCGGGGGATGGCCGGAGGGAGAGAGGGAGAGGGCCAGTGGGCAGAGCTTCAAGCCCTCCTCCCCCAGTTCTTCCAACCAGAGCATTTTATATACTAGAATTGTGAAGAAAAATAAAAAAGATTGCAATTCGATGGTGCAGTGGATATTCGGAGTCAAGGCAAACCCTTCATTTGCATCCTGGCTCTGCACTTAGTATGTGACCTTGGTCCTCTCTGAACCTCCCTTTCTCCAGCTATGAAATGGGATTAAAGGAGCTAATGCATATGAAGTACCTAGAATATAACTCGTTTTCAATAAACCTTAGACCTCTTCTTTTTTCTGCACTACTCCCAGCTTCAACCCCCTTCCCCCCGAGAGCAGAGCATCTACTTCTGTCCCGAATGGTGGTACTAATGAGCCACAGTTTGGGCCAAGCCAATGGACTTAGACTTTGTAGCAGTGAGAGAGGCTGAATGGTGGCCAGGGCAGGGGGCGTCACAGCTTCCTTCTATCACCTATCAGCTGCGTAGCCTGCAGGACCCGTCCTCAGCCAGATAGCTGAGGCCATGCAGCCGCCTGGGTGTCCCTGGGGTGGCGTGGGGTGGGAGCACCCAGCACACTCCCTTCCCCAGCCACAGCTGGTGGCAGTTGTAGAAAAGGTGAGGGCACAGGTTGGCTCCAGATTTGGATTTGAGGGTGAGGCAAAGGCCAGTCTCATACCTACCAAAGGAAGGCTGGGGTTGGTTGATAAAGCTCTACCATGACTGGACACGGTAAGAACTGATTTAATGCCATAAACCTATGTACATGGGCTGCACAGGGTGAGCCCCCATACCTTGTAGCTGGATGGATTTCTGTCTTTCCCTGCTAGGATGAACTTTGCTGTTTTTCAGGTAGTTTCATGTATAGAGAACACCCTTGGCAGCCCCTGACCTTGGGGATCCCTGGACCACTCCTCCCTCCGTAACCCGGTCAGCCATATGACCCAGGGAAGCAGCATATGACCCAGAGGTCAGTTGCTGCTCATGGCAGGTTGTGGCCTGTGGGTCCCATGAGTGGCGGGGTGCGGGGCTGTGGCACAGCAGCCTGTGTGCCCTGTTTAACAGCTGTTTGTCCTGTGCTGCTTTCGCATGAATAGCATTAGCCTTGGGCACCACCCCTGCCATCCAGCTGCTATCCCCTCATCCGTTCAGCCACCCCCTGCCCCACTTCCCCATGCCCTTGCTCTATACGCTGTTTGCACTGAGTTTCCAAGGTCACCGTCTTCATTAAGAACAGTTATTCAAAGGCAAGTTGCATCTCCATTAAACTCCGTGTGTGTGTGTGTGTGTGTGTGTGTGTGAAGAAGCATTGACCATAGACCTAGAAAACAAAGCTCAGCTGTCTAATATAGGCACGTTACCTAATAGTTCATGTGCCTCTATTTCCCAATCTGCAAAATGGGCAAAATAACCCCAGTCCTGGCTGTCCCCCAGAGCGACTGCTGTCGCATATGCACAAAAAGGGTGAAGGCCATACAATGGTATAGCGTGTGACAATGCTTTGTAAACTGAAGAGGGCAACATATAAACACACACATGTAAAAGCCACAGCAAATCAGTTTTGGCCTTATAAATGCTCTGCTGAAATGAGGTATAATTACTGTCATCTCATGATACAGGAACAACGAAGGTCTCACAGCTGTGTGTGACTGTCTCCCCCTCCCTGGGCCTCACACATATGGAGAATTTTCCTAGCCTTTGCTTTTCATCAACATGGGGAACAGCTGATGAGACAAAGCCAGGCTGCCAGCGTCTTCATGGACTAGACTTGGCAGATTCCCTGTGGCCCCAGTGCCTGGGGGCAGTGGGAGGAGCTTACCTCTGCTCCCTCCCCAGGTCCTTAGATGTACCGTTTAGTCCATAATCCTCTGGACACGCCCCTGAGGGTGTTCTCCCTGCTGGGACTCCACAGTTTTTTTGTGGGAAGGGGAGTAGGCACAGGGTCCCACCTTGGGTCACCTTGTTTGAGGTCACAGCGATTATTGGAATCCAGGCCCTGAGAACCCAGCTGACTCAGGGTCATGGACACCCTGTATCTAGGGTGGCCTCCCAGAGCCATGGGGGAGAAGGTGAGTGGGGGACCTGCTCTGGGGGTGTGACAGCCATGGGTCAAAATCTTCCAGGTTGGAAGGCACCTTCAGGGACATGGAATCCGTCCCCTAATCAGCTGTCTGATCCCCTCTGCACTGTCCCACCAGCGTTGTTCTTCCTCTGCTACAGCACTTCCAGCCACTGGAAACTCCTTCCTTTCAAGGAGGCCATTCCTGGCCAGGGAGCTATTACAGCTCTCACCCTTACAGTCAGCCACTTTCTTGGTCCTGTACCTTCTACTCACTGGCTCTGCTCCTACCTTTTAGGCCACATAAATCCAGGTGAAACCCTCTTCTTTCTACCTGATGACACTTTGACTACTTGTAGACAGATGAACTGCCCACCTGAGCCCTCTCCTCTGGGCAGCCAGCAGCCCTGGTCCCTCTAACGCTCCCTCCTACGACATCATTCCCTTTCTCCATGATGCCCTCCGTGCCTGGGTTGCTGGGATCTGAAAGTGGAGCGGCCAGAGTTGCAAGAGCGGTGGAGACGGGGGTCTGGTCCCAGCCAGGATGCTGGCCAGCTGTGCACCTGGGGCAAATGACTCTCCAGGCCTCACTCTCCCCATCTGTAAATGGAGGAGATCGAACAAAATAATCTCTTAAGTCCCTCCAGTGTGAACAGTCTAAATCTAGGAATCTCTGGGGACAACTGTGCTGTCTGAGCCGACTCCCAGGAAAGACCTTTCTGGCCATAAGGGGCGTTCCTTTGACAGGCCCTGTCTAGAAGGAGCTGGAAGATTAAAGAGTCTGTTTGACTGTCAGCTGTTGCTCATAACTTCTCCTGGAGCTGATGGTGAGGGGCCTTGTAGGTTGAAGGATGACTGATATTTACTGGATCTCAGAGGTTTCTGGTTGCTGGTTACAGGAACTATGTTTGTGCTAAGAATCTTAAGAAAAAAAAAAACCTGTTTCTGATGGACAGAGGTGACCACTTGGGCACTGGAGCAGTGCTTCTCATTGGGGTGGTACTGTTTCCTTAGGGCTGTTTGGCAACTGGGGGGATACTTTTTGGTTATTTTAGTCACTAGAGTAAGGAGGATATAGTGGAGGGCAGGGAAGGATGATTAGGGATGAAATGTCTGATGCCTGGGGCAGTCCCAAATAATTCAGAATTGTCATTCCCCAAAGGGCTCTCTTTCATCAGAAACCCACCTTATAGGATGATCACAGCTTGGAGACACTCTGAGAGTAGAATGTAGCGCTCCCGTTGAGAGACACAGCCGGAGTAAGGGAGGCCTGGGTTTCAAATGCTGCTCTGTCAGCCCTGGCTGTGCCACCTAGGAAATTACTCGATCTCTTGAAGGTCCCGTTTTCTTATCTGTAAAATGAGGTCTTGGGCAGTAGCTACGTTAGAGGGTGGTCATAAGGATTAAATGCACTGTAATGGAAGGAAAGGGCTTCTCACAGGGCCTGGCACACAATTAGTGCTGCAAAGAAATTGTGGCCTTGAGGATGGTGAGTGTAGAGGTAAAGCAAGTGTGCCGGGTTTGGGGACAGAAGGTCTGGGACTTGGTCCAGCTGCACAACCAGTTCTGGTTGCCTGTAAATGCTCAGATGCTGTCTGGGGAGACCGGCCCTTCCCCTCCTCAGAATCTAGACTCCGACTGTCTCCGAGGTGTGAACACACCATAACGGGGTTTTCTGAGGGAAGGGCCAGACCCCGTCTCCCTGGTCCTCTCCTGAGTTTTGGATGGACATGGTGGTTGACCTGAGACCCCACTGGCTGATCCCCTCTGGACCCGGTTTTTCCAACTATGGAATAAGAACAGAGTGAAGACAAATAATACATCTCTTTTATGAAAACCTTTGTGTGGAGATGCAGCGGAGTAATCAACCTTGCATATTAATCTGAGAAACCTCACATCTGCATTAAAACAACCACAGCTCTGTGTGTGGCCCGGGAGCCGTGTAGCTGTGGCAATGCTCTGTTTATTGATCACACCATTATTCTTTCATTAACTCGATCACCAAATTAAGTTACTTAATGAGGTGCTGAGGTTCTGTCTGCCAAGCCCATGAGAATGGTCTGTTGTTGGGAGAGTGGATTGAAGTCCGGTATGGCAAACCTTTTTCCTAGGGAGCATTACTCTGAGTGTAGACAGAGGACCACCTGCCTCAGAAACAGAGTTCCCTGGCCCTACGACAGACTCAGTGAATCTGGTATCTAAGGACGTGCATGTTTAACAAGGTCTCCAGGTGGTTCTTATGCATAGTAATGTTTGAAAACTGCTGTCTGAAGTTGCCATCGTGATCGTCATTGGTGAGAGGTATTTGTTGTGGGATATAGTTCCTGCCTGTCTGCTATCATGATAATATTTATAACAACAGCAATGAATACTTAGGTGGTTACCTCTACCACTTATATGTACCGGAAACTGTCATACATATTAACTCATCCAATCTAACAACCTTGAAGTAGATACAGTCACCCCCATTTTATAGATGAGGAAACCAAGGTGTAGAGAGGCGAGGTAACTTGCCTGCAGTTACCCTGCTTGTAAGGGGCAGAGCAAGGATTCAAGCCTGGGGAGCCTGGCACCAGAGTCTGGGCATTTAACCACTGTGCTAAGTGCCTAGTGCTATGCTAGGCCCAGGGGACAGAGTGGTGACCAAGACGGGGAGCTCATAGGCCTGCAGGGGAGCCCTGCCCGCCCCTCATCCCCGCTGCTACCATCCAGCCACGCTCCCCGTGCCCGGGGCTGGATACCCCTTGCAGGCTCTTGCCCATCTCTCGGGTGGGTGCAGGTGGCAGGGACTCCAGCACTGGCAGATGCTCCTGGATGAAAGATCCAGTGAATGAGACTAAATATTGTAAAGGGAGAGAAGAAGTGACTCATTTCTCCCTGTGGAGGTGGTGAGGCGCTAACATTTCGGTCCCCTCAGGTTGTCATCTACGATGATTGGAGACGATGACATGGGGATAATTCAAAGTGCACCTGGGTGGAAGCCTCAGTTGGCCAGACACCTCCATCCCAACCCGGGCAGGCGGGGTGGGGGGCCCCTGGGTGTCGACTGCGTGGGTGTTGAGTTTCCTTCGCCAAACTAATCCCGATGGCCAGACAGCGCGGGGCAGACGGACAAGTTGATGCGATGGATATTTAGGTTTCAGGGGTGACCCTGGGGCAGCCCAAATGCCTGGGGGCGATTTCTGGTTTAAAAATATTGCTGTGCTATTTCTACGCTTCTAATCTCCCAGCCATTTGGAGCCTGTTTTATGAAACACGGCATCAGGGTGGTGCTCCATGTTAACCGGCGGAGAAGATTAAAGGGGTTTAAGTCTGGGCGTCTGTCACATCACAACCAAGCCCATAACTTCCATTTTCTATTAAAAATCCATTTCCCCTTTGACCAGAAGAAGCTTTGCTGTTGATCTGATCTCTCTTTATTTACGAAGTGTTTCTCCCTCCTGTCCTTCTGTCTGTAAGTCTGCCTGGTACTGTCTGCAGAGGGAAGAAAGAGCTGGGGGATGGTTGAGATTTAGGCGAAAGTCGGAGTTTCCTGTCCAAAGATTTGCTTTCCAAATTTGGACTGGCTTCCAGAGAAGAAATGAAAGAAAATCCTCATAAGGCCCCAAACTTTGAACTCTTCAGCTTTGTGTTGGAAAAAACTCTGGCTTGGGAGCCAGGCAGACTTTGACTGTTGGCCTGGTGGCCTCCTGGCTGTACGATCTTGGAGAATCTCCCCGCATGAGCCTCTTTGACCTCACCTGTAAGATGAGACTCACAGAGCCCACCTCGGACCTCTGCGTGAGGATTGTGTGAGGCAATGCCCTTGTAGCACACAGTAGGCGCTCAATCGGTTAGTCTCCTTTCTTTTGAGAACTCTGTGCCATCAGCCAGGCCACTAAGCCTCCAGGGGAGAACGTGTAGAGCCAAAATGAAATTACAGAAAGGGGCGTAAACCCTTCTGCGAACTCTGCCCTGGGCGGTGGGTTAACCTCTTCGGCCCCCATCTCCTTTGCAAGCTCCTGGATGGTGGGGACCGTTTTCCCCGGCCTTTGATGCTTTCCACCACACCTGGGGGCCTGCTGGGCGTGTGGCTTGTGCTGGGTAAAGATCTCCTGAGGGAACAAGTCTTTCCTGGCCTCGGGTCAGGAAGGACCTGGGAGAGGAGAACGTTCAAGGATGCAGGAGTCACCCTCAGGTGCAGGACGGCAGGCTTGGGGGTACTGGACCCTGACCACGCCTTGCAGTAACTTTCGCCTCCCTGGTCCCCTCGGGGAATCACTGGGATGCGAATAACAATCCCATCCCTCCTAGTCCTGCATCCTCATTTCGGGGAACCAAGTACTTTCACGTTCTGTTTTGCCTGCTTAGCAGCCCTGGGGGACAGGTAAGGTCCCCCTTTTGTGAATGAGGACGTTGAGGCTCAGAAAGGCTAAGTGGGTTGCCTGAGGTCACACAGCAGGTCAGGAATGAGCCCCAGGAGGGAAGGTAGCACTGTCAGACTTGTCCCGGGTGTCTGACTATTGTCCCATGCTTCTGTGCTCCTCAGAGCTGGCTGAGGCCTTGTCACTGCTCTGAAGGTTCAAACAGGAGCCTGAGGAGGGAAAGCTGCCACCATTGAAGCCTCTCCAGATGCCGTGAGGTGGGGGTGAGGCCCCCAGACCCCTGCTCCTACCCCTTCCGTGGCTGGTGACTGGTCGTACCCATTGCTACCGCAGCCACTCACTGGTGCCCTGTGCCAACCTTCATCTTAGCACATGGCAGAGATTTCAGGAGATTCGTGCCTCAGTTTCCCCTTTATGGATTTGCTTATTCCTCTCTCTCGGCAGGTGGGGTGAGGCTGAATTAATATTTATTTAAAGGCTTCTGCATTCCAGGCTGACAGGTGCCTTGTGATGCTAAGATATGAGCCTGAAGTAAGTGCAAGATGCTATTGTTTCACACCTGAGGGTGATGTTTCATAATGGCAGTGCTCTGTCAGAGCTACAAGCTGAAATGAATGGTGTGTCTAATCCTCCACAGCTCCCCCAGACCCAGAAGACAGCAGCTCACATACCAGGGGGGGAGAAATAGGAGGCTACTCACCTTTTGCTATAAATCCGCTGTTTCTTCAGCCCTGACAGGTGGCTGGACAGTCCCCGTCAATTCATCAATTACATCTACCCATTTGTAGTTGCTGAGAAGCCCGTGTCCTTGTCTCTGGCAGGATCCGAGGCCCAGAGAGCAGGAAGGCTGCTGCTACGGCGGCTGACAGTCCTTCCCGGAGCCCGGAGCCGAGAGAAGCCTGATCCCCAGGGGTTGTCTCTGCAGGGAGGGTGGGATGGATTTCCAGCCGGGAGAGAAGACCAGGAATGTGTATTGAGAGTGGGTTTGGGATGGAAGAAAGGATGGGGAGGGATACCCAGCCTGGAAAACCAAGATTTTGTGGTTTGATTCCTTTTGTCTTCGGTGTGGTTCGTACAAAAGGGCAGTTTCACCCCCAGGCTCTGAAGGCAGGCAAAGTTGGGTTCTGGCCCAGCTCTAATACTTTTACTCTGGGTTACTTTGGGTAAATTAGTTAACTTTTCAGAGCCTCGATTTCCGTATTTGTACAATGGGATGATAATAATAGCATCCCCTAGAGAGTCATGAGATTAAGTGAGAGAACACCTGTAACAGGTCGAGAACCCAGCCTGGCCTGTAGTTAATGAAATCCATGGTGGCTAGCAGTAGTTGTTTTTTTTTTTTAAACATCTTTATTGGAGTATAATTGCTTTACCATGGTGTGTTAGTTTCTGCTTTATAACAGAGTGAATCAGCTATACATATACATATAGCCCCATATCCCCTGGCTGGTAGTATTGCTGCTGGCCTTACCATCACTGAGGGCTACTTCATACTGATCCTTAAATATTTTCTTACGCTGCCCCTTGAATCAGACAATTCCTGAGCTCCTCTCTGTCAGGGATCTTTCTCAGCTTCCTAAGTCCATTTGTCAGGCATAATGTCTACATTATGCCTCTTTCTGTTCCTTGATGGATTTTGGCGTCCAAAATCCATAAAACTGCCACGGTGAGGGTGTCTGATTAACTACGTTGTCTCAGGAAGTACCCAGAACCCCAGAGTGATGTTCCTGCGCCCACAGGCTAAGCATTGTCTGAAATGTTGAGTCCGACACGGGCCCCTCCCAGGGGGTGTGCGTGTCCGTGCGCGCACAGGCGTGTGGATATATTCATCCTGTTCTTGGCCAGCTGAAAAGGGAAGTTGGAGGCCAGGTGCTGTTTGACGGAGGTATAAGCCCCCTCTTTATTATTGCAGTGGTTACAATCATCTAAGGGTTAAGAAATCAGACTCCGGGCTCAGATTGCCTCAGTCTGAGTCCCAGAGCCCTCACTTACTGGTCATGTGGTCTTGGGAAAGTCTCTTTGATCTCTCAGTGCGTTAGTTTCCTCATCTGTGAACTGGAATAAGAATAATACCTCTCTCACAGGGTTATTGGGAGGATTAAAAGTCATACGAGTAGGGCTTCCCTGGTGGCGCAGTGGTTGGGGGTCCGCCTGCCGATGCAGGGGACACGGGTTCGTGCCCCGGTCCGGGAGGATCCCACATGCCGCGGAGCGGCTGGGCCCGTGAGCCATGGCCGCTGAGCCTGCGCGTCCGGAGCCTGTGCTCCGCAACGGGAGAGGCCACAACAGTGAGAGGCCCGCGTACTGCAAAAAAAAAAAAAAGTCATACGAGTAGAGTGCTTACAACAGTGCCTGGCATGTAGAAGATGCTTAACGAATAATTGTTGACTGAATGTCAATAAAGAAGTCTTTCAGAAGGTGAGCGGGCTCCTGGGAACCTGGGGAGTGTGGATCCGAAGAGAAACTTCCTAAGCCTCAGTTTGCTTACTTGCAGAATGACATGATTTCATGACCCTGGGGAATACTCTGGTCCCTGTGAGTTGGGCAGGCTTCCAAGGGTCCCCACCGGGGTCCCCTCTTCCACAGAGCAGACTTCTCTACCACCAGCACCGACACTGTCACCGGGGAGGCAGCGTGAGGATGTGGACGGGAAAGCTATGCTGCCCCCCGTGCCCCGGCACCCCCCTCTGCCCCCTGCAGCCGCTATGGGCACGCAGTGCCGGGTAGGGAGGGCAAATGCATCTGCAGCTAAGAGGATGCCCCTGACACCCCAGCAAGGAGCCCATGGATGTGTTTTCCAGCACTGCTGCTAATGGCTTCATCACAGCTTTTTATGAGATGATGTGAATTGCTCTGACCAATGAGGCTTAATGGCCTTCCTCAATGAGCTGCCCGGTACATACTCCCTGGAGGCTCGGCTCAGAGCTAAGCCGAGAATATTAATATGGTTGGACGCAGGCCCTTCCCCTCCCCATAAAGTTGTGGAAATTGAGGTCAAGTTGGGTCCCCTGCAACGGTCTTTAAACAAGCGGTAGAGTGGTTGGTTTGCTCCTTGATCTTCCTGGGGGAGAGGGAGTGGCTTCCAGCTGGAGACCCGGGACCAGGCCCCCTCTTCCTCTGGGTTTGCTTCCACTTGTTCAGAGGTGGCCCTTCTTAAGGGGGCAGGCTCCTTGGTAGGGAGGGAGGGCCCTGATTCCACCATTCAGGGCTGCTTCCCACGAGGGCAGGCAAGACTGAGGCCCTGGTCTGGGATGAGAGTTGCAGACGGCTGTCCTCCTTGTCAGGCGGCCTTGATGTTGTCAGGTAGCTGCGGTCGTGAGCATGTTCGCCCGTGTGACTGAGTGTTGCAATGGCAACATGTCAGAGATGCGCGGGGTCTTTGCAGCCTCATGTATCCTCCCTCCATTTTACAAGTGAAGGAGCAGAGGGTCAGAGAGGGGAAGGGAATTCCACGGTTGGTCAGTGTCAGGGATGGTTTTAGGCTTGCGGGGGTGGGTATCTCTAGTCCCCAGGCTTGGACTGGTCTACCCACGGTGCCGCCAGTCCGCAACCCATCCTCTGGGGCAACACATTTTCCAAATCGACCTCCAGAGGGGAAGACGTCTCTGCAGTCCTTTCTCGTCCAGGCCAGCATCCCCGCTTCGTGTAGCCCTTCCTCGTAGAACACGGTCTCTGACCTTTTACCTTTCGGCTGTGGTGTGACAGAAAGTGTGCTAAGACCCTCTTTAGGGCAGTGTGTTCAGATTTCAATCCTGTAGCTTATTGGCTGTGTCACCTCAGGCAAATCACATAACTTGCTCAGCCTCCAAAAGGGAACGATAAAAAAGGAGGCAGTACTGTCTCCTCGCAGTGTTGTACGGATGAACCAAGGGACCGGGTGTGAACCTCCCTGATATAATAGGTACTCAATAAATACCCATTATCTAAGCAATTTCAGTGTCTCTCCCGAAGTGTTGATGGGCGGCTGGGGTGCGGGGACGTGGATTATGGCTTGGGACCCTTCACCATAGCAGAGCGATGGCCGCCTCTCTCCGTGGACTCGGCTTGGCGTGGAGGACGAGACGTTTCAACTTTTGCCATCCCTGTGCTAGGCTGGAAGCTTATGCAGGGTGGGAACTGTCTCTTCATCACCGTTGCCAGTGCCTGGTGTACAGTCAGTGCTCAGTAGTGCTGTTGAATGACTGGTGCTTGAACGTTTTATGAATGAGCGTGGGTGTTGCAGCCTCCCGGGCCTACGAGGGTATCATTAGCAGGCGCTAACCAGCCTCTCCCCTCCCCTGCAGCCCGCCCTGAAGATGTCGGCACCAGCCTCTACTTTGTAAATGACTCCTTGCAGCAGGTGACCTTCTCCAGCTCCGTGGGGGTGGTGGTGCCCTGCCCGGCCGCGGGCTCCCCCAGTGCGGCCCTTCGATGGTACCTGGCCACGGGGGACGACATCTACGACGTGCCGCACATCCGGCACGTCCACGCCAACGGGACGCTGCAGCTCTACCCCTTCTCCCCCTCCGCCTTCAATAGCTTTATCCACGACAATGACTACTTCTGCACCGCGGAGAATGCTGCCGGCAAGATCCGGAGTCCCGACATCCGCGTCAAAGCAGGTAAAGGACCAGACACGGGCTCCCCTGCAGGGCGGGAATGGGGAGCCGGCAGCACCTGTCGTTCTGAGGATGTGTGTGTAACATGGAAGAAGGCAAGGCGGCCCATCATGGAAAATCATGCTGTTCTTTGGAATCTTAGCTCTGCCACTTCCTGTGTGTCCTTAGGTGGAGAACGCACCTTTCTGAGCCTCAGTTTCCTCATCTGCAAAGCTGATGCCAGCACCCACCTTGTTCATCACTACGTGTGATGGTCCATGGAGATAGGGCCCATTTATATTAAGTAATGTGCTCATTTTAGTAATCGGTTCATGGAAAAATTCAGTGAGTTTCTTTAAAAAACACACAAACCCTTTATTGAAAGAGAGTATATAAAAGAACTGCACATGTTGTGAGTATATAGCTTGATGAATTTGCACAAAGTTTAATATCCAGATGAAGGTATCAGCATCTCAGAAGCTCCTTCATGCTTTTTACAGTCACTCCACCCTTAGGGGAAACCACAGTCTTGACTTCTAACAAGACAGATGTTTGCCTGTACTTGTTTCTGTACTTTATCTAAATAGAGTCCTACAGCACATATGCCCTTGAATCTTTTGCTCACTGTTGTTTGTGGGGTTTAGCCCTACTGCTGTGTGAAGTTATATGTCATTCATTCGCATTGCTGTATAGTCTCGTTTGACTATACTGCACTTTATTTATCTATTCCACTGTTGATAGACATTTGAATATAAGGTATCTCATGAGAATAGGCATTTAGGTAAAATTCATGACGGAAAACTCTTAGCAGTGAAGCATTCTGGTCTTGGGAAGAGGTGATGGAAGCAAGGAAGTGAGGGCTTCTCAGCTGTTCTCTTTACAGAAACTAGAGAGTCTCATTTCTCTGGGTTAGGTCTGGAGGTGAGTGCGTGGCTTAGATGAGCTACTCTTAACTAGGTTGTCATGATATGCTGGTGAGTCCCTATCTGTTATAAAGTGCCTCGAATAGTAATAAAGCCTGGAAGTTTGGGGAATGGTTTTCTTAGAAGAGCTTTTTGAGTGGGAGAGGATAGATAATGTTCCAGCCAGCTCTCTGCGGTGGCTGCAAGACTTGGGCGTGCCATCTTTCCTGGCGATTGTGTTGGGCAGAGGGGAGTGTGTTCCGGGGAAGTCTCCCCAGCCTGCGTGCCTAGCGATGGATCCTGCGATATCTCTGACTTCCTGTCCTGGCAAGGAGTCAGGCCCTCAAGGGAAGTTGTGTTGTGCTTTGGAATCTTAGCTTCGCCACTTACCTTAGGCAGAGGACACACGTTTCTGAGCCTCAGTTTCCTCATCTGCAAAGCAGATGCCAGCACCTACTTCATTCATCACTCCGTGTGACGGTTCAGCGAGATAGCGCCCTGTTGAATTAAGATCCTCCTGCCTCAGGAGAGCCTCTCACACGTAGAAGGTTCCAAGCAGCTGGGAATGGGTGTGTGTAGGGGTGATGTGGGGTGGGAGTTCTTAATTAAAGAGCTGGTCTTCGTCCACTGGTTTGGTTGGGGGAGGGGGGTGTGAGAGTGTGAGCTCTGAGGACCCGCTTAGATATCTCCTCTGGGCTCCCCGTGGATCCTCTTTTCAGGAACAGCACTAACCCCCTAACACGACACCAGGTGCTGGACTGGGAGCCCCGAGACCGGGATTTGGAGCCCAGTTCTGGCCTCCACAGCCTGGAGGATTGAGCTAAGGGCAAGCCATGTTCTGTTTCCTAATACCTGCCTGTTATTGGGTTAGGATATAGTTTTCACAATAATCCTGTCTGATGTGTCTTACAAGGGAGGGAACTAAGTCAAATAAAGTTTAAGTCACTTGCCCGAAGGGCACCTGTAGCCAGTTAATGACAGAGGCATGGCTGTAATGACCAGCTGCATTGCTGTAGTGCTTTCCACGTGCCAGGCCTTCTCCATTCTGCTGTTATTGTTTCCTTTTACGCTTGAGGAAACCGAGGCTCTGGAAGGTTCACGAGCTCTTATCCAGGGTTACACTGCTGCTCAGAGGAGGACACAGAGCCTGCTTGTTTGATACTCCTAACCATAGGTCTCTGCAGGCTCTCGAGGACTGTCTCCACGGTGTGCACCCAAACCCCAGCCCTTCCCACCCTCCCCTCTGCTTCCCTCCCCTTAGCCTCCTCTCTGCTCTCCCCGCATCTGCAGGCAGTGCGATGTCCAGCCCACGAAAGGGTGGACCACGGCCCCACAGAGTTGGGAGTGCCTCCTTCCATGCCTCCGTTCTCCACCTCAACTGTGTCTCTTCCCATCACAGCCACAACACAGGGAGGGAAAGAATAAAGACCTGGGGAGGGACGGGCAGGGCTGGCCTGATGGGAAACACAGCCAATTAAGAAGCTTTTGATGAAGCCAGAGGGACTGCAGGTGCACAGCCGGAGGGGCTGCAGGGCCCTGAGCATTGCCCTGGCAACCATGGCAGGGAGAGCAGGAGGGCACACAGCCCAGGTGCCTGCAGAGGGACAAGGTCGGGAAGCAGCGGGGCTCTGGCTGCACCAGCTCTGCTTGGCAGAGAAGAGGTGGAAAGACAGAGAGGGCCCCGGGGAAAGGCCAAGTGGAGGAGGACCAGAGAGAGGCAGAAGCAGGCCCCTCGGCCCTACCCCTAAGGTTGGTCCAGCCCACCCATGGGACCGATACGTAGAGCACCTGCAGGTAACAGCGCCCCAGAAACCAGCCCTGGGACCGACCGAGGCCGGGCCTCCACTGCACACTGTGGGGGAAGGGATCTGCTGAAGCTGGGGGCAAGACTGGGGGTCAGGCTGTAGGTGGTGTCAGGAGGTGGGAGAAACCAGCAAGGATGCTTTGTTTTGTAGAATCTTGGAAATCACCCATGTCTCTGGGGTTCCGTGTTATCAGAGATCATCACTGTGTCAAGTATTCTCTCCCATTGTTCTTATAAACCACCGAGCCCAGCAGAAAGTTCTGTATGTCAATTACCTTTTCCCAGGCTGCCTTTCACTTTGAAGTGGCACAAAAATCTGTTTTTAGATCACGTGTCACAGTTTTTCTTTTGGCAAATGATGGTCATTGTGCCCCAAACTCTTACCACCCTGGGCCCAGGAATCATGTAGGAAATCAAGCGAGGTTTAATTAGAGGGATTCCGGCGCTTCTGCTTAGAAACCACATATGCCCTTGTTGAATACAATCCCATTGCAGGGCATAGGTGCCGCCCTCCGGGCCCTTACAATCTAATGCAGTTTGTTAAAACTCACCAAAATTGGAAAGACTAGAAGTTGGATTTACGGTCCTGTAGAGGGAGGCTGGGTATTTCTGCGGGAGAGTGGGTGTCTGGTGGAGTGGGAAGGAGGTTGCCGGAGAAGGCAGGAATAAGACCCTGGCAGGAACTTCCGGGCGGGGCAAGTGGGAGGTGGGAGAAGAGGTGAAGGAAGTGTGGCCTGGGGTGCTGAGAGGTGGCTGTCTCAGGCCCCCACACCGTGTCCTAGTCAAGCCTGTGACACCCTCTTCTTTCCGCCCCGCAACCTGTCTGCAGTTTTCAGGGAACCCTACACCGTTCGGGTGGAGGATCAAAGGTCGATGCGTGGAAGCGTGGCCGTCTTCAAGTGCCTCATCCCCTCTTCAGTGCAGGAATACGTTAGCGTTGTGTCCTGGGAGAAAGACACAGTCGCCATCATCCCAGGTAAGAGAGGACCGCGGGGCCTCATAGGCCCGGATGCTGGGGGGTGGGGGGGCGGAAAATCAGAGGTACTGAGTTGGCGGCTGAGCTCACCCAGCTCTTGAGGTTGGTCCTGGCGAGTGGTTTTTCATTGTTCTGGTGACGCTTTGGCAAAAAAGCGTCTTTGGTCTCGGCTTGGTGCGTCTCCGTGTGGGTGGTGAAAGCCCACGTGGCAGCGGCCTCTGCGGCGTGTGTGAAGGTCCCGTCAGACACAGGGTGGTCGTGCTGCCCCGAAGGAGTGGGGTCACTGTCTTTCCTGGCCACCAGCTATTGGATTGCCCTTGGCCTTAGAGATGGGAGGCAAGGCTGGAAGGACCTTATCTGTGAAAGACTGTGGGGAGAGGAGCAATAAGAGGCCAGTGTGTGGTCCGTGTTCCTGGGATTCTCGGAGGACCAGACTTGAGTGAGCATGTGCGTGGGACTTTTATTTCATGAGCTGCCTAGACGCGCCATCAGAATTCTAGCTGGCCTCACGCTAGAGGTGCCAGGTGTTGCAAAAAGAGGTTGATACCATGCTGTAGGGTCACCTTGTTAGAGCTGCCCTGATTGCACGCACTTCATTGCTGGTTCCTATGCAGGGCTGTCCCTTCAACAGGAAAACAGGTCTGGAAATCTCAAGAGAGGACCTCAGATCCTCAAAATACCTCCAGGCCTCCAGTTACAAAACCGTGGGGTTTTCCCATCACTCCAGCATTTTTCCCTGCATCCCTGCCCATTGCAGCAGCCCTGACGCTTTTTCTTCCTCCATCAAGGACCTTGGTTTTCCTTTCTGTAAAATGGAAGCACGTGACCAGATGCTCCCTGAGTGCCCCCCAGCATTGATGGCCCATTGCTGGGCATATGAAATGGTTCTAGTTGCTCAAGGTCTTCAGGTTAGTTGGAGAAGACAGACTTCTATGCATGAAACCTATAAAGCTGGGATTCTTAATCCTGCTACACAATTGAACCCCTGGGGAGTTCTTTGAAAAACACCAGTGCTTGGGCCCAACCCCAAATCAGCATCTTTAACAGTAGAACCTGGGCACTAGCTGTTTTAAATCTCCTTGAGTCGTTCCAAGGTAGAGCTATAGGAGACGAACTGATGCTTCAGCACCTTGACAGCCAACGTGGCAGGATACTCTTTTTGAGACATTAATTTGTGTTTTGCTCTTGGAACTTTTTCCTTCTCTCAGTCCCAAGCCGATGGCCAGGCCATTATATCTCCTGGTCTCAGAGCTTGTAGTTGGACAGGAATCAGAAGCTACTTGAAGACACCTGCTCTTCCTGCCTTTTGTGAGCAAACAGGAAAGGTTAGGATGGGTGTTCTGCCCGGGGAGGAGAGCCTCTGAGGGCGGTGAACAGACAGGAGACCATCGGATGCCAGAGGCAGGGTATTGCTGTAGGCAGCTCAGGGGGTATGGCGGGAGGAAGCGGTCGGACCTCAGAGGGGTGGCTGTGTGTGGCTCTCTGGGGTCTGGGACTGAGGCCTGGGTTCTTGTGTCCAAATGAGGCATGAGGTGCAGAGCCCAAGACCCAGAGTGATCATGCAGGCAGGGACAACGGTCTGGTGAGGACCAGAGAGACCCTGGACCTTGGCACGTCCCTGGGGAATGCACCAACAATGATGGGGACTGAATGTCCTGTCTCTCCAACAGAGTCACATGGAAGGTGATGTAAAGAACATAAAGACATGTGGTATTTCTTATACGCCTGAGTTTATGGACCAAGAGTTATACTCATTATAATAATAATAATAAATTTTTGAGTGTTTCCCCTATGCCAGGCACTGGGCTAAGAAACTTTCATATGTGACCTCATTTTATCCTCACAAAAAAGTCCATAAGTGTATTTTTTTCCTCTTCCACTTTACTGAAGAGGAAACTGAGGCTCAAAAAAGTAAAGGGACTTCTGGGTCACACATGTTATCACACAGAGGGCAGGACTGGACCCAGGTCTGTTCTTTCTGCCTATGTCCTGAACTCCCGCGCAGGACCACCTCCCAGGACCTGCACAAATGTATCCTATGAAGTGTCACTCTGAGTACAAGGGAGGCTGTGTGCTCCAGGCAAGGAGAGCCTTGGCCTCAGGAAAGCGAAAAAGTCAATGCTAGTTTGTAGGGAAGAACTAAGTCAAGTGTAGTGATTACGAGCCCAGAATCTAGGATCAGACTGCCTGGGCTTGAAGCTCACTCCTCTGGGCAAGTCTTTTACCTCCTTGGTGCCTCAGTTTCCCCAGTGATAATAAAATAGGGGTAATGATTGACCTACTTCATTGGGTTCAAGTAAAAATGAAACGAGGGCTTCCCTGGTGGCACAGTGGTTGAGAGTCCGCCTGCTGATGCAGGGGACACGGGTTCGTGCCCCGGGCCAGGAAGATCCCACATGCCGCGGAGCGACTGGGCCTGTGAGCCATGGCCGCTGAGCCTGCGCGTCCGGAGCCTGTGCTCCGCAACGGGAGAGGCCCCAAAAGGGAGAGGCCCCCGGAACAAAAAAAAAAAAAAAAAAAAAAAATGAAACGAGTTCATGTATGTCAAATATTTCAAACACTGCCTGCCACGCACTGAGGATGGGCTGGAGCTGTGATGATGATTCTTGGGGGGATGAGAGCGTTCTCCTCTCTGTATTGCCGATTCCTGTTTAGGTGTACGTATTTCTGTGTAACAGAGTCTGTGTCCCCCACTAGACTGAGTTTCCCGAGGGTGGCACCTGGGTTGTTTTAGGGCGCACATCCCTAGGCTCCTGACGCACCGCCTTGCACCCCCAGGACAAATGCTCACCAAGTGTTCAGTGGGTGCATGATAGATGATCAGGAGAGTTCTGAAAGAATACGGGAGGCATTGGGATAAGGCTGGGTGCAGTGGGCGTGGGGTAGCTAGAAGCTCAGCTCAGACAGGAGAGACGAAGATTAACCTGGCTCCTGTGTGGAGGCAGTGAGCTTCCCCCAGACTCACTGTAGTTGGTGCTTGTAGTTGGTGCTTCTGGGCTGTCTTTGATGTCAAGCCCGGGCTGGTGGCTCCAAAGGACATAACTATCAGGGAAGTGGGCTGGACGCTAGTCTGCAGGGCTCTGTTACACGTTGCCTGTAGAACCTCCTCCTTTCCTTTAGCCTTGGAGAATTTTCCTCCCCTGCCCAGCCCTCCAGCCCCATCCAAAATCATTCTAGTCCCTCTACAGCTACGTTTTAGATCCAGGGATGGACTTTCTAGAGCACGTGAGTCCAACGAACACCCTCCCGGAGGAATTCATGAGAACCAGAGGGAGTGGAGTTTCGCATCCTCCGTGCTCTAAAGATGAAGGGCCAGAACCTGGGTCCCCCTGCGCCAGGCTTTAATGTTGGAAGATGCAAATCGTTTATTGATTTTTTTCCATAAAAATAGGATTCTCTGCTCTCCATACCGCACTGCCCCGTGTGTGTGCGCGTGTGTGTGTGTGCGTGTGTGTGTTTTGGCTGGGATGTTGGACGGCAGCTTCTCACGGTGGGGGGAGATTTAATGCCGAGGCCACCTTGAGGTTCAGGAAGCACTTAGGAGCCTGAGTGACTTCCCTCTGACTCCTCAGGGGCAGCTTCTGGAGCGGGGAAGACGGTGTTGACTTTGATCTCTGGGCCGGCTGGGCTCAGATCCTCCACCAACCACGGGGCCAGTGGGAGCAGGTGCAAGGGAGCGGGAGGACGAACGGAGGCTGACGCGGGCCAATCAGGGCCCGGGAGACACCTCTTTGGGGAGGGTGGCTGCCCTGGGAGGAGGGGCCCAACGGGGTGGCTGCAGGCCCCTGTGAATGGTCTGCCTCTCTGAGGGGGTGTGGAAGGACTTAGAGGCTCGGGGCCTAAGCAAGCTCGGTGAGTTGGGTATTGGCTTACGGGTTGGCCTTCCCAGCTGTCCACACTGGGAGGGCAGGCAAGCCTCCCGGAGCCTCCGCTGAAACTCTGAGCCGCTTTTGGGCTGTGCTTTTTGCACAGGCTGGACAGACAGCCCAAAGTGCTACCTTTCTCAGAGCCACCTACTGCCTGCCCCCCAAGCTGATCAACTTCCTCCCGTCAGGCTATTCAGAGATGTGTGTGTGAAAGCACAAAGCCTCTCACCTATGAGCTGACAGACCCCTACCCCTTACTTCTCTCCCAGGAGACCTGGTCTGGAGGGAAACTGGCTCTCCAGAGCAGGCGGGATGGGGGGTAATAGGGCAAAGGGCTGTGCATAGACATAAATTAAAACTAAGGCCTCCAGTGAAGCCGGGATGTGGTTTAATTTCCCATCTGCATGATCACCATTACAGTGCATGTTATTGGATATAAAGGTAAATCCGGCCCTGTTCTAATAGCTTTTAATTTCCACCAGACCTGATTGTATTGGTGCAGGCTCCTTGTGGGAATTTCCCAGCATGCTCTTCTCCAGCATCCTGACTGGCTGTCTGGGCCCCAGTGGGGAGTTTTGGACACTGCTCAGATGCGGGCCAGATGTATCTACCGGTGCTGTGGAAGGCAAGCCTGGAGCAGCTCCCTCGTCTAAGTGGATGGGGCTCTGGACTGCTGGGTTGTTATCTTGCCTTGGCCAGGTTGGGAGTGCACTGGGGACACTCTGTGTTGGGGAGGGGAGAAGCAGGAGCAAGGAGAAACTGGCCAGAGGGGTCTTTTCAGAAAAGTGGGCAGTGCTCCCGGACCATAGGTGGGAAGGCAGTGAGCCCGCCACCCATCACCCACGTCACGCTAATTGTCCCCAGGGTTCCAAATTGTCCATGGGTCTTCGTACCTCTTTGCATTTGGTCTTGCATCTCCTCTGCCTGGTCTGCACTGATCCCCTCTTTTCCTTATTGATACTGTACTCATCTTTTGTCCTTTAAACTTGGTTCACGTGTGTCCCCTTCCACGAAGTTTTACATAAGCCTGCAGCAGATCTATCAGTCCTCTGGTTCCATTCCTGGAGCACTTCCTTCACTGTGTCTCACGTTAGAGGCTGTTGTTTCTGTCTGTCTGCTGCAGGAGGGTGTACAACTCCATCTTTTGCATCTCTTTATCCCCAGGGCCCTCATAGCACCTGTTATAATAATAATAACAAGATTAATAATAATATTTATCATGTACTAAGACTTCTTTTGTGTGAGGCATTGTACATATATTATCTCTAATCCTCACAATAACCCTTTAAGATAGTTTTTTGTTTGTTTGTTTTTCCAGTTTTTATAAATGAAGACAGGGAGGCCCAGGGAGGTTAAGCAAATTAGCCAAGACCACACAGCTCATCAGTGGCTTGGGTTTGAGCTGGGGTCCTCCGGCTTCCACTATTCCCCACTGCCTCTCCAGAGCAGGCTTCTTATTAGCAACGGACTGTTCCAACATCGGAGGAGGGCGTGTCCCTGTCTCCTGCACTTGCTTGGGGACAGAAACGTGTCACCAGCCCTTGCCCTGGCCTCTGGCTCTGTGTGCTGTGACCAGAGGCTTTGGCTTTTCAGAAGGTCAGCAGCTCTCCAGCTGAAAGATCAGTGGACGGTCATTCTAACAAGGAGGTTTTCTTGGGCCCAGTGGGAGACACCAAAGTGGTCTGATCTGGGAATTTAGGATTCCGTTCATGTTGTCAGCTCTGACGGGCAAGGATGATAATTCCAGCACAGTAAGCAATCAGATATTATCTTGGTTTGCTTTGGAACGAGGGTCAACGTATTAATTGCATTTTGCTCCAGCTGATATTAAAGCTACTTTGATCGCATGAGTCTCCACCAACTTGGACAGGGCATGGCACAGATGAGAGAGAGCCCAGGTGGTGCTCGGAAACCAGTTGGACACACGTAGGCTACAGATGAATGGAGTCACTGATTGTCAGAGCTAGAAGGGCCTTGGAGGTCACGTGGTCCAGCCTCTTCATTTACTGATAAAGAAACTCAGGCCCAGACCAATGCCCTCTTATGCCCCTTCTCTCCTGCTCATTCTCAGGGCACAGTATCTGAACTACTCATAGGGTGCTCTTTTTTTTTTTTTCTTTTTTTACTACTGGACGTCTTTCCTTCTTTGTTTAAAACCTTCCCATCTTTTAAAGTCTGGTTCATATACCCCCTTTCTTCCCCCCATGATGTCTTTCCCAATTTCTGCTAAGAATGGATTTAAAAATCACCCAGATTAACCTCCTTCCAGGGGATCCTTTTCTGAGCTCCCTCCAAAATTTATCAGTTCCTTGCTGAAGACACGAATCATATTTTGTCCTGTAATATTGTAAAATCTGTGTTATTCCCACTATGAGAATGTCTAATCATCAAGAGCAGGAACTGTATTTCATTCAGACCCCTTTCCCCTCCAGTGCTCAGAAAAGATGATTCATGATGGTGATGAAATGACAGTCTCTTTTCCCCCTGCTGGACTGCCCTGTGGCAGGCAGGAAGGAAGACTGCCTAAGGTCACGTGGAAAATTGGTGGCATTGCGAGATCTAGACTTGGTGGTCCTTGGTCTCCATTACACCGAGCTGTTTCAGAGCTACATTGACACAGACCACTTCTGTGGGGTCCTCCTGTGACACTTTGTAGTTTAGATGCAAAAGTGGGGATCTCAGCTCTTGACTACTTAGGGGCATGGAGAAAATGGGCTGGGATGGTCAGTATGCTAATATGAAATAAATGATGTGCTCAAGGCAATTTAACAGATAGGTGCTAGGCAGAGTCTCATGCCTTGCAGAGGAATTAAACTTGACTATGACATGTTTCTTCCCTTCAGCAGCTCCTATCTAGGGGCTATATAGTATCTTCCCAAGAAGAGATACCCAGGAGGCTGGGGTTCTTTCTGATGATGGCAGCCCAGCAAGGCTCAGGAAGGGGAGGGGGGGCCTTGGAGCAGAAATAGCACGTTGGGTGAGGTAACAGCACGGGGAAAGGCAAGCAGGGAAGGGGAGGATGGAGTGACCTGGCTGGAGGGTAAGTAGAAGTGATGAGAGAGAAGTCTGGAAAGGATGCCAGGATATTTGATTCATAAAGGTTCTATCTAGTTCTAGAAAAAAAAGAAGAGGCAACCTTGTTGGCTCCTCACAGGAACCCCCATTCCCTTCTGCATTTTACAGATGAGAAAACCGACGACACAGTGAGGTTCAAGGGCTTGCACATTTAGAAGAAAAGTCAAAAAAAAGAGCAGATAAATACATAATAAGACATACATGTATGCAGGGCCCTGTGACAGGCACCTGGATGTCATCCCATTGAATTCTTCTCAACCCTGTGAGGGGGGCGTGCTACCCCCATCCTTAGGTGTAAAGAAGTGAGATTCATGGGGCTTCCCTGGTGGCGCAGTGGTTGAGAGTCCGCCTGCCGATGCAGGGGACACGGGTTCGTGCCTCAGTCTGGGAGGATTCCCACATGCCGCGGAGCGACTGGGCCCGTGAGCCATGGCCGCTGAGCCTGCGCATCGGGAGCCTGTGCTCCGCAATGGGAGAGGCCACAACAGTGAGAGGCCCGCGTACCGCAAAAAAAAAAAGAAGTGAGATTCAGGGAGGCCAAGCAATTTGCTCCAGGGCACACAGCTTCTCAGTGGCAGAGCCTGTGCTTGGACACAGAGCTTCTGTCCCTAAAACCCAAGCTCTTTCTTTGTAAAGTACTTTAGTGACTCCGGCATGAGGGCGGTCCCAGGTACTCATGACAACTACTATTTCTCTCATCAAGGCAGTTGTAGAGAGGAAAAGGCAGCTGGCCCTTAACGTTGCTGGTAGTATTTGCTTATTGTTTGATTTGATGGGGAAGGGAGCCTCGTCTTGAGGGCAGAGAGAAAAATCCCACCTTCTGATGCCTTAACACGTGCTTTGCAGGTTAGAGATTACAAGGAAGTGTTCAGAAGCAGCAAAGGAATTCTCTCCTAAGTCAGATGGCCTAAATTGAAATGGTAATCATAGTGATAATAATAGTAAGAAAATAAGTGATCAGTTATTGAGCTCTTATGTGGTAAGTGCTTTTCACAAGTCATTTCATTTCATCTTCATAAGTGCGCTACGTACTAGGTGGTGTTATTATCTCCATTTTGCAGAAGAGGAGCCTGAGGCAGAGAAGCTGGTCACCTGCCCAAGGCCATGTGGTGTGGCAGGATCTGAGCCCAGGGCGGTTTGATTTCAGCTCTTAGAGGTGACCTGGGCCACCTCGCAGCTGTGCCCTGATGCCTGTGTCATCTTTCACTTACATAGTGCTTTCTGGTTTATAAAGCAGGTTCACAGGCAGCATCTTGCTGAACCCTTCCAACCCCATCTGAGGGTGACACATCCTTAACTTCACTTAATAGGCAGGGAAAGCAAGGCTTGGGGGAGCTGAAGGGCCCCCCCCAAGTTTACACAGCCAGGGAGGTGGGTACCAGATCTCCGGTTTGCTGCTTGCATCCAGGAGCTCTTGAGGCCCCACCTGGAGCACGTGCCCACAGCTCCTCAGCACCCCTGCCAGTCTCCCGGTGGGCGGGCTGCTCTGCATCCGCTTGCCAGTTGGTTGGTCCCAGAGCTCTCAGCTGCAGCTCCTCAGTCAAGCAGAAATGTCTGTGTTCGCAGGTGCCTCTGGAGGCGTATGTATGTGTCATGTTTTGCTTTTCCATTTAGTTCATGGCAGGTGATGCATTTCCCGAGCACCCACTGGGTGAATTTCAGGAGATTTAAGACAATTGCCGGCGAACGCTCTGCCCTGGGATCACACCGTGGCAGTGGACACGGAACAAGCGGCATTGTTTCGTAAAGTTGGCACCTCTGTAAGTTACTCTGATATCAGAGCAGAATTCTTTATAGAAGGTTATCCTACACATAGATCATCATTAGACTACCTCATTTTTGTTTAATGCCTACCTAACTGTGCTGTAGTCTAAAAATGTGTGTTTAGTGAAGTCAAGGGTTGCAGGGAGATTACAGGGTTTTCAAAAACCCGTTTGCTTTGCTGGTACTCACATCAGAATCAATCTTGCCTTTAGTTCTCAGTCTCATTACAAACATGCAGTATTGCTCGCCGGATTCTGGCATTTAATGTAGGGTAGCGTTTATTCAGAAGAAGCCAACGGTGCTTACAGAGTGGGAGAGCTATGTATAGACGCCACTTCCTGCCAAGCCTATGATTTTGAACCCTGTTGCGTATCAGTGAGACTTCGCCGCAAAAGCTGGAACCATGTGGGACCTGGCAGAGCAGAGGCCAGAGCTGGATGGCGGTCGTGTTGGGAGGGGAGCTGGTATTCATCTCGCCACAAGCCTCACTGTGCCAGCACGTAGTAGGTGCTCAGACAATGACTGTTGAGTACCTGGAGGAATGTTTAACCAGGAAGGGGACTGACCCTTGGATTAGGTTGTAAATGAGATGGATTTAAATGAAGGGAAGGATGTGGTTCTGGGGCTGCTAGAATAAAGTCTTCATTTGCTCCTGCGACGCCCCACATCAGCAGGACCTACCTGCAGCCCCTTTTTGGTGGAGGGAAGCTGTGTAGCAAAGCTGAAAGGGTGTGGGCTCTGGCCTCAGAGATACCTGGGCTCAAATCCCGTCTTCCTCCTTCCTTGCCATGTGACCTTAGTTAAGTCCTTTAACCTCTCTGAGCTTCAGTTTCCTCACATGAGAGGAATAGAAATGATGTACTTTTTCTCTACAGGGAAAATGTTTTTTATGCATAGTTTATATTTTTCTATATAGATCTACTTTCTACATATAGATCCTTTCTCTATCTGTAGGTTTTCAATTTTTCCTAGTTCTGAGCAGACACATGATTAACTGCCCAGGATTAGTCATCTTCTTCTTGAGACCTGGAAGGTCTCTCTGTGAGGAGTGAGATTCCAGGGGTGGGCATCCAGGGGTGAGTATATAAGAGTGAGCGTCCAGGGTGAGCATCTAGGGGTGAACATCATGGAGTGAGTGTATAGGAGTGAGCATGCAGGTGTGAGTATATAGGGGGTGAGCATCCAGGATAAATATACAGGGGGATGGGCTTGGCTCTCATTACCCTGGAGGTCGCTTGGCCTTCAGGGTGAAGGGCACAGGTTAGGAAAGCTAGGAGACAGCTGTCATACGGGGTCAGAGGCAGGGTAAGTCCTTCGTGTTACCCTGCATGGCTGAAGCCCATTCCCTAACATTATAATCTTGGTTTTTGTAGTCTACCTGTCATCTTGCTGTGTGCAGAATTCTCAGGAGTTTAGGCATGTGTCTTTCGGGGCTGCTGAGCCTGCCTTTTGCAGTGGAATGCAAAGCCAGTTGGAACCAGGAACAGCCCTCTGTCTTCCGGTACAGAGGGCAGTGGGGCTCAGAGGCTTCCTGGAAACTGGGAGTGTTTTCCTCTCACACATGGAGACCCCCCCGCCCCGCTCCATTTCAAGGTCAGAGCATATCTTTAGGGACCTGGAATCTGCCAGAATCTGGACCGTCAGCTGGGAAGCAGATGACAGAGTGGGAGACAGAAGCCTATGACAGTGAGTGGCATTGGGCAGCCAGGCATCGGGTGACCTTTGTCCTCTGTGTGGTGGTCCGGTGGGCTCTTGGACTGCCCTTCAGAATGGGACACAGAAAAGGAAAGGGCTTGTATCTAGAATATTCCAGAGCCTGCTGTTCCTGACATAGGCTGAGGCAAGCAGTTGTGGGAAGCCCAATGGGTTGCAGGAAGAGACACAAACTCCATGAGGCTGTTCCTGGCAATGCCATGTCTTAGGTTGGCTTCATCCCCTGAATCTCTCTAGATGGCTGTGTTGGCATAAGCAACAGTCAGTTGGTTGAATTTTCAGTTCATTATTTAATCTAGCAAATGTTTTTTGAGCACTTCCTGTGTGCAAGATGCTGTGTTATTAGACAGTGATTCCCAAGGGTCTTTGCTTGAGGATCTCAAGGGATTTGGAGAAGTTCCTCTTCCCGCATTTTAATTATAACACATAATGTGCGTATGTATATGAATAACATGCATGGTGTAACTTGTACATATTGATGACACAAACATGTATACTCACCCTCACCCTTCTTTGCCTGTGGAGAGGGGTGAGAGATTCACCTAGAATCTAGACCCTCAGAAACACCCCAGAGTGGAGACCGGGGCAGACACCTAGGCCCTCTGTCCATGGGAAACAGCATAGCCACGGGAGCATCTAGGTCAGAAGTGTGTCTGGGTGAGTGTTCAGGTCTGGGCCTTTTCTCCTGAGCAAAGAGGACAACTTCTCATTCCCTCTTCGTCTTCTGGGTGGGAATGTGGGTGGCCCACATGTTCTGAATTTCATGGACAGTTTTGGATGGATCACTATTTAGTGAGGCCAATTCGGTTCAAAAAGGGTAAACAGAAGCACGGAGAATGTGGGGAACGATCTGCTTATCTTCAGGGGACTTGCTGTCTGACAGGTAGGATGAACTTGGGACACGGGTGATCCCAACATGAGGCAGAGTGTGATGAGGAAACACACAGCCTCTCGGGGCTCAGAGGCAGGAGCCCCGTCTTCTATGATGAGCGCAGACACCGTGTAAGGTGGCATTTCCCATGGGTCCTGGAGGATGGATGTTTGGCAGGCGGGGCTCCTGCAGGGGAGACTGTTCTAGACCTGTCAGCTCACAACTTTAGAACCACCTGGGGAGCTTTTTTAAAAAAACACCAATGACCAGACCCCACCCCAAACGATTAAGTAAGGATCCCTGGGGGAAGACCCGGGCATCTGTATTTGTGAAAGCCCCCTGGGTGCATCTGGTGAGCAACTGGGTTGCAGAACCCTGTTCTGCTTACAGGAGGCCACGGGGGTGAAATCGGGGAGCACTGAGAACAAAGGCTGCTTCTTGGGGGAGAAAAGCCAGGTCTGGCTGCAGCTCGGGATCCATCTAAGGGTGGGGTGTGGTTGAAGCTGCATGGAGTGCGTGTAATTGAAGGGCAGTGGGGAGCCACTGAAGATTTTGAGTAAGGAGTGTTCTGGAAGGACTTTTGGGAGTTGGTCTTCAGTGATTAAGGATGCTCCCAGAAACATGGCGATCATCCCCGCTCAGCCTCCTGGAACCCAAGTCAACCCTTGGATTTCCTAAGAATGATCCCTGGGCCTCCTTCAGGCCGGTGGGCTGCAGGCAACCTCTGTCCTGCACCCGACACTCCCTCTTTTTCTCCTGTCTCCTCTCCAGGGGGCTGTCCCATAAGTCAGGGCACTGGCAAGGTGAACACAGGAACTTGCCAGAGAGGCCTCTGGGAAGAAAGGCCCCGCAGCGTCACGCAGTTTAAGCAGTACGGGGATCTAAGGCAAGCTCGACAGTCTCTTTATAATATTAGTGAGTAGATCTGTATTGTGCTTTTAGAGTTTACAGGACACTTGGACTCTTGTAACAATTCTGTGTGAAACAGTTATCCTCATTTACAGATGGGCAAACAGAGGCTCAGAGAGGTTCAATGACCTTACTCTGCTGCCTCTCTAATTTCCCTTCTACTTGAGAGAAGAAAACCTTCGAAACAGAAGTAGGGAGCACTGTCGGCCAGCATTTATTCAGCCACGGGACTGACACTATGCCAGGCACTGTCACAGCTGTGACCTCATGTTTTAAAGACAGAATATCTTTTCTGTTTCCTCATGGTCTGTGGCCCATGAAGAATGGGAAAATACTTGGCTCCACCAGCAGTTAGATGACTAGATAAATAAAACCACAAGACCACTCTTCCAGGTCTATTTCAGGAGTGTACCTCATCAAGGCCCTTTTGTGTTGTTTGATCTCATTTTATTCTTGTGACAGGTGGTGTCAGCCCTACTTTCAAATGAGGAAACTGAGGCTCAGAGAAGTACCTTTCTCTGGCCAGGTAGCAGAGTCAGAGTGGCAGGGGAAGTCACGCTGTGCAGAGTGCATTGACGCTGCACTGACTTGTTGTATGGAATTGGGGGAGGGGGAGGTAATAATAAAACACATAGCACCTGCCTTGCCACTATGGAGAACAGTATGAAGGTTCCTTAAAAAACTAAAAATAAAGATACCGTATGATCCAGCAATCCCACTCCTGTGCATGTATCCAGACAAAAGTCTAATTCAAAAAGGTAAATGTACCCCAGTGATCATAGCAGCCCTGGCCACAACATGGAAACAACCCAAATGCCCGTCAAGTGAGGACTGGCTTAAGACGAATGTGTGTGTATTACACACACACACACACACACACACAAAATGGAATTACTCAGCCATAAAAAAAGATTGAAATAATGCCATTTGCAGCAACATGGATGGACCTAGATATTATCATATTAAATGGAGTAAGTCCAACAGAGAAAGACAAATATGATATCATTTTTATGTGGAATCTAAAAAATAATACAAATGAATCTATAAACAAAACAGAAATAGACTCACAGACATAGAAAACGAACTTAAGGTTACTGAAGGGAGGATAAATTGGGAGTTTGGGATTAACAGACACAAACTACTAAACATCAAATAGATAAGCAACAAGGCTCTACTGTATAACATAGGGAACAATATTCAGCATCTTGTAATAACCTATAATGGAAAATAATCTGAAAATATAGATATAGAACTGAATCACTTTTCTGTACACTGGAAACTAATACAATATTGTAAATCAACTATACTTCAATTTAAAAAAACCACATAGCGTCTGCCACATGCCAGACACTATTCAAATTGCGTTATACAAGCTAACTTGTTTAGTCCTCCCAATATCATGATAAGGTAGGTAGAATTATCACGCCATCCGCATTTTAAAGATGAAGGAAATGAGGAACATAGAGGTGAGGTAACTCACCTAAGGCCATGCAGCTAGTAAGAAGTAGAGTGGGGACTCCATTCCAAGCCATCAGGCACCAGAGCCCATGCTTCATCTCTTGACCATGCCATCTGGGTCTCCTGGTTTCCTGTTCTAGGCTGTTCCACTGGACTGGGTTAGGAGGAGGAAGGGAGAACAGAAAAGGCAGGCTTCAATCTGGGGCCTGGGTATGCAGATCCGAGGCGGCCTCATCTGGAGGGGGCGTATCCAGGTGTGAGACCCCACTCTGGAGGCTGGGTGTCCAGGTGTGACCCCTTTGGGCATCATTCTGGTCTCTGCCTCTTCCCTCTCTCCTTTGGATCATTTGTCTAATAGTCACCAGCTCCCCCAGAGCCTGGTAAGGATCAGGCTAGAAAGGTGGGGAGGGGCCTGGGGTTTCCTGTTCCAGCTGTCTCGCAAAATGGTTTTATGCCCTTTCTCTGGATGTCAGTTTCCTCATATGTAAGTGAAAGGGCTGAAACGGATGATCCATGGACCCCTTCAGTTTAACAACTGGGCTCCACGTGCCCTCCATCATGCTGGACACGGGGGACACGGTGACAGGTCTGTGTCCTGCTGGGGAGACACACATGTTAAGAAAAGAGCTCCAGCAGGTATAATCCTTAAAGAAACTCTTGCACAGGTGCAAGACAGGAATTGTCATGGCAGCAGTGTTTGTGATAGCAAAAGAACAGAAACCAATATGGATACATTAAATCTGTTACATTCCTACAATGAAATACGATACTGCAGAGGAAATGCATGAACCAGAGCTTTACAAATCAACCTGGACATGTCACTGAAACATGTTGCATGGAAAAAGCACATTGCTGAAGGATGCGTACATTACGGTACCATTTGCATAAAGTTTGAAAACATGCAGAACAGTATCCTGTGTTGTTTCTGGATACATACATATGTAGCAGAAGTATCAAAACATGCAAGAGAATGATAAACACCATATTTATGGTAGTGCTTACGTCTGAGGAAGGAGACAGTGGGCTCATGGAGGGCAATATAACTGTTTTCAGAATGTCTTATTTTTTTTTAAATGTTTCTTCTAAAACAGATCAGAAGAAAATACAGTCAAAGTAAACATGGATATTTTCATATTATTTTTTTCCTTTATCTGTAGACATGCTATATTTCATTAGAAAAGTACCCATGTCCATACCATATGCAAAATGCCAGGAGGGGGTGAGGTCGCAGGCTAGGTCCCTCTGTGACATTCTAGGGCTGGGGGACTGAGAGCGGAGAGAGGAGGTTGGAGGTGAAAGTAAGATTTGGGGGCTGATCCTCAGGGGGGTGGGCGTCTGTGGTCGTGGGGCCGGGGAGGGGCGAGTACACAGCGTGCATCTCAGCTATGCCCTACTTCCTGCTGCCTCTGCCAGGGCCACCTTGGGCAAGCTTGGTGCTCAGCAGCTATTAAATAACAACAGTGAAAATAGTGTAAATAGAAGAGGAGGAGAGGTGTATCTGCCTCAGGATCCCACTGTCATCTGTTTCCCAGTTTAATGAGAGTCTGAAGACCCAGCATGAGGCCACTAAAAATTAAGAGTATGGGGAGTACTCATAGGGCTACGAGGCCCCTTTGCTCTGTGATTTCCGAAGCTGGGAACCAGGGAGCATCCTGGCAGCCATCCACCTGTCCTGCCCTGAGGGGCAGTCAGTCAGTGTCAGAGCCCAGCTGGATAGGGACAGGTGACTGGGGGGTGGGGGGAGATGCCCAGATAACTACCTCCTTTGAGAAGTTTACTCCCAATTCCAGCTCAAATTACAAGAGGAGGCTGGGAGCCCAGGTCAGAGCCAACAGGGAAACCTGAGAGAGAAAAGTGATCTCCCGGTGCTCCTGCAGCCTGGAGAGCACAGGGTGTGCTGGGCGGAGGGTGGGCGGGCAAGGATCACCACATGCTGCCTTCTAGAACACCTAGTTCTATTCCAGTTTGCCCTGAAACACTGATTTCCCCTGTCCTGCTCTTCCTCTGTTTCCCCAACCCTCTTACATACCCAAGTTCCCAGGTGGTACATGAAGATGGTAAATTGGTTTTTCAGGGCTGGAGGGGGCCTTGAAAGCCGTGGAACCCCGTCCCCTGCTTATTATATAGATGCCCTTTGTGACCTTGACTGGACCTGAGACCCAGGCCTCTAGAAGCATCCCGCTATAGGATGAGGGTGGCTGTCATCCTCGACAGGGTGGATTTGGGTTGAGACTCTCCAAGGTATGGAAGGATCGCCAGCGTTTTCAAAGAACACACTAGCGTGTGTATCAGGGTGTGTGCGCAGGCCAGAGTCTGTACCGTGTTTATCATAAGCAGACAGATAACAGACGTGTTCCTGAAAAGTGAGGTCTCAAATCTCATCTGAAAACGGATGAGCGCTCTGTTAGGTGATGAGTGCATCACCTTGAGGTGATGTTGGCAAGCATGGGAAGAGTTGGGCAGGCTTTGCTGATACAAAGAGACACCGGGACGGCCTTTTTGGGAAGCAATTTGGTAGTAGGTAGCTGAAGCCGTAAATGTCCATGTCCTTTGGGCTCTATCCTTAAAAAAGTAACCAAAGATGGCAGTAAAGATTTCTGTTAGCTGCAATGTTATTTACAACAGTGGAAACACAATCCTACATATCCAGTAATAGGAGAATGATTAAGTAATTTATGATACAATAATAGAAATGAAATAGTCTAATACATTTTCAATTACTTGAAAAAAGATCATAATATGATGTTAAGCGGAAACTACATCATATACATATGGTAGGATCCCAATTGGCTAAAAAATACACACACACATTCACACATATATCATAGATGGATATCCTGACCTACTTGAAAGCTATTAGTGATTGCTATGGTTCTTTCTGGGTGGTGAGATTAGGAGTGATTTCTGGTTTTTCTTTTATAGTTTTCTACATTCTGTGAGTATGTTTTGAGGAGATTAAATATGAAGCGGTTTTGAAAAGCCATATTTAAGTGTAGGTACCTTGCAGAGTAGCTGCTGCTCTTGCTAATTTAGGAAGTTCCTCCTTTATGAAGTTCCTTCTTATGTTGGACTAAAATCTGCTTTCCTGAAATTCATCCCTTAGGTCTTCACCCGATCCCCTGCCCAACCCCACCCCCCAAACTTCCACAGAATTACATAGTTTCCTTGTTTCTCTGTGGCACCCTCTGTAACTGAGGACAGCCACCATCCTCTCCTGCACCCCCCGCCCCTCCCAGTGTCCCATCCTCCTGTCTCACACAACCTGTTTCTGCAGCAGGCCCTTGTATGATCTCATCTCATCCTGGGTGCCACCTCTGGTCATACTCCAGTTTCTCAATGTCTTTCTCAAAACCCGGGCTCAGAGTGGATGCCCCGCACCACAGATGGTAGGAACAGAGGGTTCCATGACACCCTCGCCCCCTCCTTGGTTGGAACATGCTGTTTCCACCAGTGCAGCCTGGGATCTGCTTTCTCATCGTCCACCTCGTGGAGCTGCTGCTTCTGAGCTTCCTGGCTCTCAGTAGTCCTGGGCCATTTACCTAAATCTCTCAACTTCCTCATTTCTAACATAAGAATATTATTCTATAACCCAGATATCCTATAGAATAGGATGGTCCCTGCCTCCTAAAAGCTATAAAAGTTGCCTCTAATTTTAATTCCACATCCTTGGGAAAGTCCCATGTCCTTCCCAAGATGTCTGCAAGTTTCAGGAAGGTTTCTGGTCTCATAGCTCTCCCTGACTCCTGCTTCCCAACTCTTCCGAATCCTTGTTCTTCGCTCTGTGTTTCAGGGATGCTTTATCTCTGTCCTGCTGCTGACCAAATGTGACCTCAACCTCCTTCCTGATTTTCACAGAAGTCCCACCCTCACGTAGGCCCGCATGTATTTTGCAGACCTTCTGTGAGCTTTTGGGTGGCCGAGTGACAGGGACCACAGAAAGTCATCCCCAAGGGTCCATTGGGCACCTGCCATGTTGAGTGGTCTTCCTTCTGTGGTGCTGGGCTGCCAGTCCCATCTCTGAGAGGAGCCCAGAACCACTTTTCCCTTTGCAACTTCCCAAATTAACCTTCTAACAGGGAGGATTCAGAGGGTCACTGGGATCTTCCACACAGTTTCAGGGAGTGTGTTGACGTTGACATATGTTAATACCTTTAATAGTGAGAAAACCTGTGAGGACTTGCTTCCTTCTCCTTCCCTCCTCTGATGCTTCACCAAAGAGCAGGGCACTCCTGCCCCCAGGACAAAGGGCCTTTCCCGCAGGGCGTAACAGAGACTCCAGACACACCAATGACTGTGGTTTCGGTGAGACGGGTACAGGTGTGACATCTCATCTTTATGATGGGTGGGCGACGGTCTGCGGCCAGGTGCTCCTTCGTTTTGATAGTTTCAGCCCCAACACTTGGAGTCCCCCTACCCCACCCTGGGTGGGGAGAAGTTTATAATCTGATTTTGTGACTCAGTGAAAAGGAAATGTCAGAATTTCTTAAGAAGGTTAAAACACAAAACCAAGAACTCTTTAACGTGGCCCATTTTGCATTTCTGACTTGACTCTGCAATTTGATTATAGTCAAGAGGAGACTTTGTCTGGTTGGCATTCCTGAGCAAGTGGGAATCCTCCAGAGGTGTGAAGCTCTGATGCAGGGGAGAGAGAGCAAGCCGGAGGAAGCAGGAGACTGACTGGGACTGGGTCTCAGCTGGGTCTCACCTTGGGCAATTACTCACCTCTGGGAACTTCCTCATCTGTACAATGGGGATGCCGATGGGAGTTATTACTTTACTAGTGTTATTTCATTGGCTATACCTGCCTCAACCAGGAGCCCAGACCAGCTGCTAATATTTCCCTGGGGGATCTGCCTCCTTTTAGGGCAGTTCTTCCTTAAATCTCTCTTCTGTCATAAATTAGCATCACATAATCTACATTCCCTCTCCCTGGTCTTATGAGTGTTGTATATTTCCTTACCAGCCCTGGACAAATCGTTTGGGGCTCCATAGAGAAAGAGGAATTAAACTCAAGTGCTGTCTAGTGACTTACAATAGAAGCCACTGGAAGGCTTTTGAGGCATTGTTTCCTTGGACTGACAGATCTCAGAGACTGGAGCCCTAGGGCAGTGCTTCCCAACTGTTTTCACTTCTCAACATGAGTAGAAAAAGATACAATTGATATGGCCTATTGGGGCAAAAGGAGGAGGTTGTCTACAATGGAGGTGACTGGTTCCCATGGACGGTGGTGGGGATCTGCCTGCCCCAGGTCCCACCCCGACTCATCTAGGGCTGAGGGAGCTCTTCACATGGGTCACCCACCTGTGGAGTCGGGAGGAGACCGTGGGGAATGTAGTGGGTAGGAAGGAAGGTACCTATAGGTAGAGGAGGGGCGTCAGTTTGGAACCTGTGATTTTCTATGGGCAAGGGAGTGTCATGACAGGGTGGAGTGGCCCAGGTAGCTTCCCTGCCACCCCTTCTCTTTTTCGTCCCCCTCCATCTCCACATGACTCCTCCCAAATGGACTCTAATTATAAAGTCACTGTTTCAAGAATAGCTAAAAGGCGGTGAGCCGGTGAGTTGCCACTATCAGCTTTCAAATCCTTGCTTCTTCTGCCGGTAGTGGAGAAGGATCCATCGTGGCCCGTGGTCCTTCCTTCACCTACTTTCTAGGAAGGTGTGCGTATGTTGATCCATCCACCCCCCCACCCATCCACCCCCGCTATGCCCTCTGGATCTGGGCCCTGGCCCTCAATATAGTCATAGCTCAGGTGACAGTCAGGGGAAGCTTCCCTTCTCAAGGAGAACTTTCGACATGAAGGTGGGGAAGATCAAGGAGCAATGGCTGTTGAGGGGAAAGGGTGATGGAGACAGAGTGACGGCAGTGAGTTGAATTAATTCCCTGGTGTCAGATTTAATGAAGGGCTGCCTTCTGTGCTGCCTCAGAAAGGCACATCACGGAGTGATCGGTGCTGCATGCACGCACAGCTCCAATTAAGAGTTTCTGCATCTCGCAGGGCTGGGGTGCCTTTGAATCTCTAGACTTGGGGGCTTTTCGGCCCCCTCCCCCTTCCAGGCTCGCACAGCCCTCATCCAAAAATCAGGGATCTTTGCTTCTCTTAAAGGGAAAGAACTCAGGGATCTTTTTGAGCTGCGTACATACGTTTCTTGTGGCCCTCTCTTCTTCTCCCATCTCCCTTAGTTGTCCTTAGGTAAGGTCCAAGCCTCTCTTTTGCAAACAATGCCTATTTCACCTGATCCCCAGTGACTGAATCCTAGAATCACAGAGGCTTAGCACTGGGAGGGGACCTTGCAGGTGACCTAGTCCAGAGTCCCAGAGTCAGTGACAGCTGGGACTGGAACCAGGCTCTCTGAGACCATCTCCCTGGCCTTCCGTCTCTGTTCTGCCAACACTCCGAGTGAGCAACAGCTACATCTAAGCCCCACTAAGTCACAGGTCTCAGCTGCCAATTCAAAGTGATGCCCACAACCATTGCAACTTACCCACATATCACAACTGACAAGCAACAAAAGTATACATGCATCATCTCATGTTATACGTGCTGTGCTGAAGGCCAGGGCGATACTCTTACCCTTGGGTTTGAATCCCAGCTCAGCCACTAACTAATACGTGACCTTGTGCTACTTCTAGTTCTTAACTTCTCGAAGCCTCCTTGTCTCATTTGAAAGTCAAGAATAATAACACTGGGCTTCCCTGGTGGCGCAGTGGTTGAGAGTCCGCCTGCCGATGCAGGGGACACGGGTTCGTGCCCCGGTCCGGGAGGATCCCACGTGGCGCGGAGCGGCTGGGCCCGTGAGCCATGGCCGCTGAGCCTGCGCGTCCGGAGCCTGTGCTCCGCAACGGGAGAGGCCACAACAGTGAGAGGCCCGCGTACCGCAAAAAAAATAATAAAAAAAAATAATAATAATAGCACTTATCGCACAAGTTCACAACAGAGTAGACTCTTGTTTTGTGGATGAAGAATAAGGCTCTGAGATGAAGTGACGTGCCCCCAGCACAGTGACGATGAATGTCAAAGGGGGAACCAGAGCACAGGGCTTCTCTGTGCTGTGTTTGCATCACCTTTTGCTACAGTGAAGTTGCCGCCCTCCTTCTCCTCCTCCAGCATCCTCACCAACATCCCCCTCGTCATCTCAGCTACCATTTATTGAGCCTTTACTTTGTGCCAAGCACTCTGCTGAGTGCTTTATACATTTCACACCATTTAAATCTGACACTGAGCGGAAGGTAGGTTTTAAATTTATTCCCATTTCATGTTCGAGGAAACAGAGGCTCAGAGAGGCTGTGTGGCCTGGGGTAAAGAGCTATTAAGTGCCCTCTGCAGGATTCACAGCCAGGAGCACTGGACTCCCACACACATACAGTTATTCCTTGTGTCCCACCAGTCCTGCCGCTGTCCTGGGGTCACAGGCCCCCTGGGACAGCTGTGGGCTGAGTGACAGGACAGGCTTAGGGACTGGCTTTCGCCGGCTCAGGTGCCAGGCTCTGTGCTCATGCGGGGCGGGGGGCCTGCCTGGTCCTCCTGGTGTCCTTGCTTCTCCACAGGCCCCTCGCGCTAACCCCACCCCTGACATCAGGATTTGCAGCATTTCCCAACAGTGACAGAAATAGGCGTCTTCTCCCTTGTTCTCATAGTGGGAGACTGAGGCCCAGAGAGGAAATAGTACACAGCAGCCTCATGCAGAGCCTCTGGCAAATGACAACATGCTGGTCCCCAGACCCTGCCATTTACCCAGGCTGCTCTGCTGAATGTGCCCTGGTCCCAGCAAGCAACCCCAAGGAGACATTCTCTGCCTAATACTCGAAAAAGTCTTTTTTGTCCCAGTGACCAGCTTGCGGCTCATTTCTTCCATGTGTGCTGGCCCGGAGGGATCAGGATGAAGCCCCTTGGGAGATCCAGCATCCTTTCCTGCCCCCCAGGGCTCGCTCTCCTAACTCATCGTCCCGTAAAATGCTGCTGTAAGATACACTCAAAATTTTACGTGTCCCCCCCAACCCCTTCCTCTTTATCGGTGGGACTGCTGAGACCCTAATGTGAGCCACTGGAGTAAATGAACCCAAATCATTGTTCCACCCTGTAGGTTTGGGCTGACAAAGCTTTCCCCGTCTTGCTTGGCTGTGGTTTTCATGATGAACCTCTCTCAGCTTTTATGGGTGTGTGTTCAGTTCCCCGAGGCTTCAGTGAAAGAGGCCTCCAGGATTCAGAGCTCAGAGCTCCTATCTCCTCTACCCTGAAACTGGGACTTTTGATAGAAATGAAAAGGCTTGTGCTAAGGAGGGAGACTCTGCCTTCTATGATGCACTCTGGATCCTTTAAGTCACACGCACGCATGCACGCACGCACACAGGCACACAGCAGAGGTTCATGAACTGGTGGTGTTAAATGACAATTAGGTCAATAATGCCCTTTACAAGAACCTTTTAACAAATTGCATTCATTGATAATTAGCCCCTGTGAGAATCTTAGTCTTGATGGAAACTGGATCCAGACGCAGACCCAGTGCTGGGAGTTGAGACTCTCCTTTTCCAGGAAAACCTTTCCTTGCTTAGCTCTACTTGAGAAGGGCAGAGCCATGGCCCTGGGTCAATTTCTGCAACTCCTGTTGCCTTGACCTTGAACGAGGGCACCAGCTTTCCCCCTGTAGACCTCCATTCTTCTCCCCAGGTGGCTCACACGGGTGGCTGGGGAAGCCGTGAGTTGAGGATACGTTGCTGGCTCTGTGGCTGAGGGCGCGGCTTGGCACCAAGAGCATCTCTGAAAGACGAGTGCTTTCCGCTGTCTGTCCAGGGCTTCCCGAAGAGGTGGTGGCTTCTCCTCCAGCTTGTCTTCTGCCCAAGCCCAGAGATGGTGCCCAGGCATGTTACAGAGAGAAGTAGCTTGAGAGGGGTGAGAAACTGTCTGAAATAATTCCATCCTTCCCTGGAGACTTGGCGTGAATTTTATCTAATCACCATGGCAACAGATAAAAAAAAAAAAGAAAAAAGGTGTGAGCATTTCGCCTTTGCTGTGATAATTCAGATTTATATATTCAGATCAGATTGGAGTTGGAGATTTTTTTTTAAGGGAGCAGATGCAGCAGAAGGTGTGACGACAAATAATGTAGCACAAATGTTTGATGATCCTGCCCTTTAAGAAGTGGAACGCAGCTTCCTGCAGTTTTTCCAGAATATAATTATTCCATCAAACCCATTGCAACGAGGACTCATTACGGGCCTGAAGAATGCAGAGTCACGTCCGTGCCAACAACACGCCTGCGCACACACAAACACACACAAACACGCATGCATGGGCAGCCCCCGCCCGCAGCCGCTGGCCTCCCCCAAACAGAAACCTCAGAAAGCACCCAGAAAGGCATGTAGGCCTCGGCAAGGGGCCTGAGAAGGCTGGGACTGAAGGGCTAGGCAGGATAGCTCAGACTCCACCCCGGAAGGGAACATATTCCCAGCTGATGCTGGGTGAAGGGCCCTCCTTCCCCTGTCGTCCCACCCACGTGAGCCCCCTGCCATTTTGGAGAGCATAAATCCTTGGGGGGCAAGCGCTGGAGCTGGGTGATCCTGTCGTACAATCTCTGTCCAACCTGGGGGATTAATTCAGACATTTTCATTAAGTATGTGATTCTGTACGTTTGTTGAAAGTACCGTCTGATCTGAACAGGTCTGCTGACTCTCAGGCCAAGCGCTTTTCCGGTAAAGGCTTCACTTGGGGATTAGAATTAGCACCGAGACCTGTACTCTGCTTTCTTTCGTCCTTGCTTTGCCCACTCCAGGAAAGATTGGCGTGCGGGCAACGGCCTACGTGCTGCTTGGCAACGTGGACACACCCGGAGACACGTTATCAATGGTTATTGGGCGTTATCTACCCCTTCTCTGCCTAACACGTGTGCCTGCAGGTACCACCTTTCAGCAGCTGACAACTTCTCTAGATCTCTTGGTCTCAAGCCGTCGAAAGTTCCGCCGGTGGGATCGCCTTCGTAATTCACTGCCCCTGGTGGAGATTGTGAGACTTCCTTCCATTCTGCCAAAGGGGCACAGTCCCCGTTGACTGCGCCCACCCTGGGCCGCACAAAAACACTGGCATCTACCTGCCCAGACCAGTCCTTCCCAGCTGCTCCCAGGAAAGAGCGAGGGCGGTGCCAGGGCGTGCAGCAGGAGGGAGTGGGAGGAGGGAGACAGAGCCCCTATGGACTTAGGGGGGAATCCCTTCAGTGCTGCCCCCACTTCTTGCTGGAGGATGAATCCTCCATCATTCTCTCTCCTCCACCACAGACGCCCCTGAACCAGCATTTCCCAAATGAGAAACCCAGGTCCAGAAGAATCACAGGGCTCACTGGGGGCAAAGCAAGAACATGAACGCAGGACCTCCAGCTTTGAAGCTGTCGCTCCCCAGCGCCTCTTGTCAACCACATCAAACCCTGATATGTCAGACAGTGACACAGGCTTGTCGCTCTATGTACCATGTTTCCCTTCAGGGTCCCTAGTGGCCTGGGTGTCTGCTATCGTGAAGGTCCACCAGACCCTCGGGGCTGTCTCTTCTAAAACGTCCCATTCATCACTCCTTCTTGGGATGCAGCCTAAAGTCTCCCTGCTGGAAGGGGAGTTCCTTCCATCCTCTGCTTTGGGTTGCGCGCCCTTCATGCCCAGGCGGAGCTCCCGGCAGACCTGCCCTTTGTGATCCGGCTTAGCCTGAGTTCCTGCCCATTAGGAGCCCCTACCAGCAGGCTGGGTTCATCCGTGTCTAGGCCTCAGCATCTTGCCAAGAAGGGTCCAGGTCACCCGCTGCCTCCTTCCCAGTAGATGGGCTGGGTCTGCCGGCCGCGTGGTGCTGTTCTCCGCTGCCCTCTCAGCAGACCACTCAGAAAGGTCCTTTTCCCATAATGTACCTGAGATGTCCAGGCTACAAGATATGGAGCGCTTGAGACAAGGGTCCAGTCCCCGCTCTGCCCCCCCCGCAAGGAATTAACGCTGCTTCTCGGAGGACTCCTCGTTCCCTGTGTGCGCCGCCCTCTGAATGGGGAGAGGCAGGCCGCAGATTGTTTGTGTTTGGTGTGTAATTATTTACCTGGGAAGGCACAGCTCCGCGGCAGCATCTGCTTTCCAGCGTGTTCCCAGGCCCTCGTCCTGACTCACACCCCATCTGGCCCAGAGGAGACCAGGAGTCGCGACCTGGGGTCTGGAGGAGGAACCCGCAGTTCTGGGCCTAGTCCTTGTTTCTTCTGCATCCCTGGGCTGTGGGTCCTCTCTGGGAATGGGAGTGTTCCATCCACATAGGGGAAGGATGAGGAAGACCCCAGAAGCCCTGCTTCGGAGCTCAGCAGGGCCCCACAAAGTGTGTGTAAGGCTGGGTCCTGGGCTGTAGGAACACAGAGCCGACTGGAGCCTCTCCTGACCTGCTCCATGCTCTGCCAGCGGCCGGGCCTGCGCAGTGGGTCCCCGAGAAGTTGCTGCCCCTGGCACCCCCTGCCTCTCCTGTTGCCACGCCAGTTGTGGGCAATGGTGACTGAGGTGGGCAGGGAAAGCGTAGGCGATGCAGGCCCTTCTCAGCCTCCTTACATCGCTGGGTCTCCCCAGGTGAGGGTTGGGTCATCCAAGCCCCAGGTTCCTGTACATAATAGTTGGGCTGGGATCCAAGCAACACCGCCAGCCTAGATGGAATCCCAGCCCTCCTGTCCTCCAATCCCCATCACCAAAGTGCACCACTCCAGGGAGTGTGTCGATGGCTGGTGACCAGGGAGAGTCAGGTCTTATGAAAAAGCTGATGGAATTAGGCCCTGTGGCTGGAGATGAGAAGACTTTGAAGGACATGGTTCCAGCCTTCCTTCTAATGTGAGGTGTTATCCGAGAGATGGGGAGCAGGCCTACTTCCCTTGTGCAACAGGCTCTAAGGGGCAGGACCAGTGGGCAGGAATTACGGGGAGGACAGAGGTGCTTCAATATCACTTCAATATCAACGTGATTTTTCTAACGAAGTGGTCAAGCAGTGTCTTGGATTCCCTCGTGAGGTAGTGAGCTCGCCATTACTGAGTGTGTCTACAGCAGGGCCAGATGGTAATAACGTTAGTTACCATTTACTGAGTGCCTGCTATGTGTCAAGTGTTCTTGCTGTGTGTTTACTTTCTCCTAACAACCCGCCATTAGGTATCATTGTCCCCATAATGCACTGGCGGCAGTAAGCTCAGAGAGGTTAAGTAATTTGCTCAAGATCACACAGCTTGTAAATAGCAGAGCAGACCTGTCCTGCGGAACCTGTGCCCTTCCTGGCATTTTACGGGGCTTGTGGAAGAGAAAGCTACTGTGTGGGGGAAGAGGTCACCAGATGACCTCTAAGGGCCTTCTTACTAAAGAGTTGGTGGCTTAGTCCCCTGTGAAGTCATCTTTGCTTAACCCTTTGACCACCTGGCATTTCAATCTGACCTCGACACTTAGGCTCACCTGGACCCTCAGCACATGGCTACAGCAGCTTATAAAACTCTCTCCCACAAGGTACTGCATTCCATACACACCGCAGTTGTGTGAGTTGGGCCTCATCCTTCTCCCATGTTACCTGAGGGAACTGAGGTCTGAGGATCTGCGTGGTCTGTCCCAGGTCCGGAAGCCACATGTTCCGGGCTAGACCCCTGACTCCTGCGGTCAGTTTGCCATCTGACTGCCTTGGTGTGCCTGGACCTCCCTCCTCTGGACAATTCAGTAGGGCATTGCAACTTTTATTCATTCAGGTATTTCTTTCTGATACGATGGGTTTTCATGGAGCCACCTGGAACTGCAGCCCTGCCCGTAGCGTTGTGCTGATGGTGTGGCCTGAGGGGGGTCAGGAAGAGGGTGGTGAGTGCTTATTGACTGACTGGCCACTGGTCACCCAGGCCACCAACATACCCAGGCTGCTTGGCGGGGGCTCTGTAAGCAGCCCCTGGCCAGGATTACATCAAGGTAGTACCTAAAATCTGAGAAAACCTACTCCCAGGGCTTAGGGTTTGGGGCTGATAAAAAGAGAAGAAAAGAAAAAGCTCTGTTGTGTCTCAGTTGTTATGGAGAGAAGGACTCCAGGGAGGGAAGGTTGGAGTCTAGAGGCAGGGGCCACAGGAGGGAGCATGAGGCAACACAGACCAACACAGACCGCGGAGGTGGGGAGGGAGGGAAGAGGGAGGGAGATGGGCAGAGAAAGCAACAGGGTGGCAGGGCGCCTGGCATCGGGTTGGATTTGTTCGTTCGCTCATCTCTCGTTCACCATGTGCTCTCGGGAGCCCCCACCCAGTGGTAAGATGGGCCTCACAGAGGCACAGCTTCTACGCAGGTGTTGTGCGCTATATTGGAGGCGTGTCCTGGGTGCTTAGGGAGCCTTGCTGAGCGGGGGGGGGGGGGGGGGGGGGGGGG
>NW_020837990.1:6571825-6583016 GCF_003676395.1 Aethalodelphis obliquidens
GGGGGGGGGTGCGGGCCTGCTTAGGGAGGTTCCAGGAAGACCTGAGATTTCCGCTGAGTCCTGAGGCAGGAGCTTGTGAGGCAAGGACGGGGACGAGAGAGTTGGTCCAGGTTACGGGAGCAGCGCTGTGCAAAGGGCCGAAGGCAACCTGTGGTCCCAGGTTGCCCACAGCACAGCCAAAGCTGAGGAGTGGGGACTGTATTTTAGAAAGATGCCCTGATGCCAGGCAGCGGGGAGGGTGGCTTGGATCTGAGGAAATGGGCTCCCAGCGCTTCCATAGGTACCACCGTGCTTCCCTCAACCTCCCCATCCCTGTGACAGAGCAAGGGGCACAGAGAGGGGGCCTCAGAGCCCTCTGCCAGGGCGCTTCCCTCCGGCCACACAGCCAGCTGGGGAAAGCCCTGGCATGAGACCCAGGTCCCAGCTGCCTGACCTCTGGCCTGCTCCCAAAGGACCGCATCGGTGGTGCCTAACACATTTGCAAAATGCTGCATTATTATAACACGAATTCACTTACTGTGGGCCTGGCACTCTTCTAAGCACTTTACATATATTAATTAATTCAATCCTCAGAGTAACCTTATGAGAAATATGCTCTTATTATCCCCATCTTACAGATGAAGACACCGAGGCACAGAGAAGTTAAGGGGCTTTTGCCCCTTAAGTTACACGCTAGTAAGTGGTGCTACGGGGATCTGCATCTAAGCACTGTAGCTCAGACGCTCCTTGCTTGGTCAACTTAGTACCGTGAATCAGAAAAGCAGTTTAGGAACTAGCCTGTCTGAAGGGGAGGGAGATGCTGGGTGCCTGTCTTGCATGGGGTGACGTGAGTCTCTCTGGGGGCCGACGTCCGCAGCCCCCTGGCCCTGGTGAAGGGGGCGCACTCTGGCTCAGTGCGAGTGAAGGGACACAGGAGAAACGCAGCCAGGGAAGGCTCCCTCTGGGCTGGTCGGTGCTGGTGCACCTCCGTGTGAAGGACAGAGGGTGGCAGGGTTCCTGCTACCCCGTCCTTGTCCCCCCTCCCCAGCCCGCCTTGTCCTTCAGGGAAGGAAAGCTCCTTGGGCTAGAGTAGCCCAGACTCCCTTGGTAGCCTGCCCTGGTTCTGTTTTCTTTTGTTTTGTAGCTGCCTTGGTTTTTTTTTTTTAATTGACTTTTTAATGAAGTATGACATACATACAGAAACGTACACAGACCTTAAGTGTACGGTTCAATAAATCGTTACAAAACAAACACACCTGTGTAGCCACCCCCTAGATGAGCCTCCCCAGCGCCCCGAAGCCTCCTGTGTGTCCCTCCAGCTGTTACCTCCACCCCTCCCCGCAAGGTGACCACCCTCCTGGCACCTGTCACTATAGATCAGTGTTGCCTGGTCTTGAACTTCCTACGAAGGGAAGCACATGGTGTGTTCTCTCAGCCTGGCCTCTCAGACTCAACGTGACGTCTGGGAGTTTCGTCCTTGAGTTGTACTTGTCGTCCTGGTCTTTAATCACCTCTGCTGTCAGGCAGCCCCTGGTCCTGCCGACCTGCACCTCCTTTGGTTTACCTGCCCTCTGTGGCGGGGTGGGCGGTGAGGTTAGGCGCAGAACCCGTTTATCTCAGAGCAAACCCACCTCGTTCCTGGGACATCCTTTACCCTCACCTGTAGTTTCGAGAATTTTGTCTTACTTTTCCGATAGGAAACCATGATTTAGAATCAAAACCAGGCTTTGGGGGGCAGAGGCTCCCTTTCACAGCCTCTGGCTCAGGCCCAAATGGGATGCACAGACCAGGCAGAGGGTGAGGTTGCTGTGGGCTTTGCCCCCCCCCCCCCACTCCGCTCCCCACCCCCCGGGGCCCTGGTGACCAGTGGCTGGGGCTAGTTGGAGAGTGGAGGGAACACCCACCCGCTGTAAGCCTGGTGGGATGCTGGGAAGGACTTAAGGGATTTCAAAGGTCCCTTCCGGCTCAGAAATCCCAGGAATCCAGCTTTCTTGTAAAGACTGTCTTTCTGGGGGCTTCCCTGGTGGTCCAGTCGTTAGGACTCCGCACTTCCACTGCAGGGGGCACGGGTTCAATCCCAGGTGGGGGAACTAAAATCCCGCATGCCGCACATCGAGGCCAAGAACAAAAATAAGGCCGTCTTTCTGCAAAGGGAAAGATGCTAATGTGTATCCTTGAGGCCTCACCTGGCATCCCAGGGGCTTGTCAAAATGCAGAATCTCAGGCCCCACCCTGCCCTACAGGATCAGAATCTGCATTTAACAAGACAGGTTGCTTCAGCACATTAAGCTTTGAGAGGCCCTGCTGTGGGCAGCACGCTGAGGGGACCAAGAACTTGGACTCTGGAACCAGACTGTCTGGGTTTGGATCCTGGCTCAGCCACTTACTGTGTGACTTTAGGTAAGTTGCTGAACCTCTTTGAGGTTTAGCTATAAAATGAGGATAATAATAGTCCACACCTCAAGGGGTTGCTGTGAGATGTCGTTGAGATGACCCCCGTGAAACACTGAGCGGTACCGTAGCACGTGGTTAGCAATATATAGTATCTAGAGGAGCCAGGCGCTGGACCGGGCACTGTTCACACACGACCTCATCGAACTCTCACAGCAGCCTCAGGGTAAACAGTCTGATTATGTTTATTTTACAGATGAAGAAACTGAGGCTGATGAGTTAGCTTGTCCAGGAGACAGAAGGAGCCAGAGTCTGAAAGAGGAGTTCTCTTCTGGTGTGGGGTAGAGTGGGAGGTGTGGCCAGTAGCCACTTTCTCCCCATATAGGTGTAGGGATGAGACTGATACTCGCAGGCCAGAAGCAGGTTGCTGGTGTGTTAATGGATATTAAATTCTGCCCGTTAATCGCCAAGGGTTCACCGTTAAGGATACACACAAGGTGTTTCTCTCCCAGCAAGCTCTAAATTAAATGAGAAAGGGAGAGGCAGAGGCCTGTTGGAGAGGAAGAGAGAGAATGCTCAGAGGATCTGGGCTTCGGGAAGGACCTGCTCCTCAGGATGGCGGGCCAGGGGTCAAGCGTGTGGTCATGCCGCAGAGCGGGAGATGAGGCGGCCCGCGGTACTGGGCTCCACTCAGCATCCTGCATCTCAGGGAACCGCTGGGCTGATGAGCAGCCGGCTCCCTGGGGAGCTTGGGAAGACGGAGGGCCCTGGCTGCACACGGGTGTGGCTGGAAATGTCCGGGGCTGAGGGACCTCCGGGAGGCATGGGGTGTACGTTGGTCACGGCTGGGCTCTGTGTCTGTTCCTGCTCACGTGTGCGTGCAGCCAAGTCGTGCCTGTGGCCCAGGGGGACTGACCTGGCGTCCTGCCCGGCACCCCGCTCCGCCGCCTCCTGGGCCTCCGCCTCTGGGCCCGGCTGTCTCCCGCTGCCCCCTTCCAGCCTCTGCCTGCCTCCTGCTCTGTCTCACCACCTTCTCCCAGGTCTGCTCCTTGTCTCTGCTACCTGAGGCTGTGTTGTGTTGCCTGTTTACTTGTCTGTCTCCCCTGTTGACTGTGAGTGTCTTGGGGGCAAGAACCCGTGTCTTATTTTCCTCTGTATTCCCTCACCCTGGCCCAGGGCTTGGCACAAAGCAGATTCTTGATACTTGCTGGCTGGCTGGATGGAAGGAAGAGTAGAGTGGGCATTTCCATAGATGCCCTCCTAGAAGGGACATTCAGGGGACAGGGAGAGGCCACCTGAGGCCACAGCATCACGAGTAACCCAGCTCCATGGTGTTCAGCACTGTTGTCTGACACGGGTCCCTTGGTATGCCAAGGACAGATTCTAGAGAGCCGGTTCTCAGAGAGAGGACCAGCCCCTGCCCTGCCCCCAGCGGCCTTCTTCTCCAGATATGTTTCTCTGATCCAAATATATTGACTCTCTAAGGATAGAATTGGAGCTGAGGGGGTAAACCGGCCCAAATGCCACGCACATTTGTTGCTAAATGGAGTAACTGGGTGTGTGCACAGGGCAGGGGCCCTGGGGGTTGCCCAGCCGCAGGGCCTCACCTTGGCTCCCTGTGTGAAGCTGCCCCATTTTGTCTCACCCCAGGCATACTCCACCCGGCCACCTCCACTCCCTCCAAGCCCAGGGTGTCACCAGATGGACTGGATCCTGTTACTTTTCAGATCATTTGAGATTCAGTATTAGTGAGCGGGAGTGTGCCACAGCCAGGGTTGAGGTGGGGCCCCCGAATGGCCACAGCGCCCCCAGTGTCCTCAGATGAGCCTCTGCCATGGCCTGGGCCCTCAGCTCTGTCGGTGAGTCAGCTCCATGCTTGTGCCGTCATCCCCAGATTGGGAGTGAGGAGTTCAGCTTCAAATCTAGGCTTTCCTTTGAATGCCTTGGGTTAAGCCATTTTGTTGGGTTTGTTTTATCTATCTATCTATCTATCTATTTATTTATTTATGACTGCTTTGGGTGTTCGTTGCTGCACGCGGGCTTTCTCTAGTTGCATCGAGCTGGGGCTACTCTTCGTTGCAGTGCGCGGGCTTCTCATTGCAGTGGCTGCTCTTGTTGCGGAGCATGGGCTCTAGGCGCTCGGGCTTCAGCAGTTGTGGCACGCGGGCTTCAGTAGTTGTGGCTTGTGGGCTCTAGAGCTCAGGCTCAGTAGTTGTGGTGCATGGGCTTAGTTGCTCCGTGGCATGTGGGATTTTCCCGGACCAGGGATCGAACCCGTGTCCCCTGCATTGGCAGGCGGGTTCTTAACCACTGCGCCACCAGGGAAGTCCCTTTTGTTGGGTTTTATAATTCCTCATCCAAGCGTCCCTGAGACTCTCTTAGATCCATGTGAACCCAGTATGAGAGGGTGTGCTGTCACCTCACAGGGGGCCAAGGGCCCCTCCAAAGGCCCATCGTCAGGGAGCTGGAGCCCAGGAGAGATGACACCTCATTTTGCTTCCTCCAGGGTAAGCCCTCTGCAGCATGGAAGCAGATCATGACCATCCAGTAGGGACAAAACCCGGTGGATGCCAGCGTGCACCCTGCCTTTCCCCACGTGTCCCTCTGTCCCACCGTGAAGGAGATTCTAGGCTCAGCCCAGGCTTTGCCTGAGGTCTGGAGCAGATGTGGAATGACATCCAGCCTCCCTCAGGTTGCAGGCAGCGCTCAGGCTCCCAGTGATGCTGACGGGACCTGGACCGGAGCGCAGAAGCCTGCAGCCTCAGGGAGGAGGGAAGCTGTACTTGCTTGAACACAAAGAGCATCGTGCTGTGTGGAGGAGCCTGGAGAAGTGGAGGGAACAGGAGATTGGGGTTCCACCTCCCCTAATTACTATGTGTTCCTAGGAAAGTCCCGAGCATCTTTGAGCCTCCGTTTCCTCAACTGTCAATGAGAATAAAACTTTAATCATTAAGGTGGTACAGTCTGTTGTAGTATTCGAAAACCCCCAGATCTCAGCGGCTTAACGCAGTGGCTCGTGAAGAATCCGATGAGCAGTGGAGTCTGCCCCGCGCGGTCACCAGGGATACAGACTAACTGACGGTCCGCTGTGTTTAGGATCCACTGTCTCAAGGTTGCAACTGGATGCCACCATCCAGGCGTAGTTGGCAGGAGAGAGAGAATGTGGAGGAGGAGGTGCAGGGGGAGGGTTTGGGTAGGCCAGGCCTGGGCTGGTGGCCATCACTTCCACACACGTCCCATGGGCCAGGGCTCAGTCACATGCCCCACTGAGATGTCAGGAAGTCCAGGAAACAGAATCCCTGGCTGGGCAGTTGCTGCCCAGCAACAGCTCCACACTGTGGATGGGGACGCACAGATCTCTGGTGGGCGGCACAGCCTCCCTCCCAGAAGCACACACACCTCCAGGATTGGCATGAATATTTACCAAGAAGAGTACAAAGCAAAGGTGCTGGCATGCAGTAGGTGCAGGGTAAATGTCCTTCCCCCTTTTCTCCCCAGTCAAGGAAAGCGCCCTTCCTCTTTCCTGATGGCTCCATTTGGGTCAGAAGATCCACTGGGGGAGCCTGCACTTGCCCAGGCACTTGCCACAGGGAGACCCTTCACCTTGGGCTGGCTGAGCCAGACTCAGCCGTGCAGGTCTTCCCGGCTGAGCCCAGCTGTGGCTCCTCGTCAGCACACTTCTCCGGGCGACGCTAGTGTGCCAGCAGCACATCCGTGGCCATGGTTATTGGCAGGCCTCGTTTGTTTCTTGAACGGTAAATATGCAACCTCGGAGTCAGGGAGGCTCAGGACAGGGTGGCCATGGCGAGGGCTTGCCGCCTCCTAAGACCAGGCTGGTTCCTTCTCCACACGTTGTTGGGCTGCTGGCATCACGGGAATCCAAAAAGGCAAGGTCAGGGAGGAGGTGTGTCAAGAGCGAGCTTTTCCCGGGATACCTGGGCAGCATGCAGCTGGACAGAGGTTTTCGGCATCAGTAATGAAGTCCACTGACTGCTGCCGGAGCTGGAGAACTCTCAGTTCTCTAGCAGGGTGACCACTCATCCCGGTTTACAGGAATTTCCTGGTTTAGCAGTGAAAGTTCCATGTTCCAGGAGCCGCCCCAGACAAACTGAGATAGTCGGTCGCCCTAGCGTTGGATGGCCCAAGTCTAAATTCTGACTGTGGTATTTACTGGCTGCACAACCGAGGGCAAATTCTGTATGCTGTCTACACCTCAACTTCCTCATCAACGAAGTGGGGTTAAAAGCATCGATCGCACAGAGCCATTTGCATGATTAGATAAAATAATCTATGTAAGGAACCTGGTCCTCCCTTGCTATGGGTAATTGTCCAACTTCTTCCTGAATCTTCCCTGTGACCAGGCCGCCCCTCTCTCCCAAGACAGCCTGTTCTCTCTTCACCTGGCTCTTTGTTAAAAACATCCCTTTCAGGAATCTCTACTCACTGATTTTTCTTCTGGGCTGGTGCACATCACATCCCCTAAACTCTAGATGAGGATCATGTGCCCAACTGTCTGAACAGATGGATTGGTGTGAAGGTTGAGATGTACCATCTCCAAGGGGACTGGCGCTGGGTCTGTGGTGAGGAGCCCAGGCGCTCTAGAGTTAGAACCAAATGACTCTGAGTGTGTGACGAGGCTGGGTTCCACCTCCTCATCCCGTTTCTGGTCAATTTGTTTTGCCCATTGCCACCACTACGTGAGACCAGCAGCATGGCCACCACAGATGGCTCTGCAGCGCATCTCCAAGGGCACTGTTTCTCCTGAGTCGTGCAGTGCACAACCTGAATAACCGTACACAGTGTCCAATACACGCTAGAGGTACAGTGGGTGACTAAGGTTGACTTCAGTGAGAGGACTCACACTGTGTAGAGCTGAAGTAAGCAGCCTCCACTTCCTGGCCATATGTAGGCTTCCTGGGATCGTTTGTCTTATCTCGTTATCTATCTCCACGTCCTTGAAGAGTGTTCTCAAACTTGTGTGCACATCCCAGTCAGCTGGAGAGCTTGTTAAAACACAGATTGCTGGATCCCACCCCCAGAGTGTCTGCTTCAGTAAGTCTGGGACGGGGCCCAAGGATTTGCATTTCTAGCACTATCTCAAGTGCTGCGGCTCCAGGACCGCCCTTGAGAACTGCTGTCCTAGGTTGGTATTTTGTGGTAACCTGTGCGATGGGAGACGGGAGACCGGAGTGCAGATCCCTTCTCTGCCTCTTATTAGTGGCAGCAGTTTAAGCCTGTCACCTCCCCTTTCTGTGTCTTAGTTCCTTCATCACTTAGGAGTGGAGATGCCTGCTTTTGGTACCCTGGGATGTTTGGAGGATCAGATGAGAGCTGCTAGCTGTGTAGTGTGCTTTTCAGCTGGTCATTTCTTCCCTGTTTGCTAGCTGTGTAGTGTGCTTTTCAGCTGTCATTTCTTCCCTGGGCGACAGGTGTTTTCCTTCTGTCTTCTGGTGGAATCTTCTTCTGGTCTCCTCCTTCTAGGATGTAGTGACACACTTCTTCATCTCTTATCTTAAAAATTACCAAGATAGGGGGAAAGGGACTGGTGGTACAGGGCGACTTCTGGCTGGATACCTGGTAGCCATCAAAGTCTGCCCTCCCAAAACAGAGGTATGGTTATACTGGTGGAAACCTCCAGGCAGCACAGGGGCTGCCGCAGGTCATGTGGAGGGCTGTGCTAAGCTCCTTCTTTGGGCACCTTGGAAATCCTTGCAGAGCCAGGGAGAGATGCCCGGGCACCCAAGGCTTTGGACGTGGAACCTCAGTGGAGAAGCCAAGAGTCCGTATTTTTTATGAATATGTGTGTAGGTACATTTTATAGAGAGAGCTGAGCAGAGTACCTGGGACTAAATGTGCAGAGACACAGGATAGCGGGTGAGGACGGAGTGTGGTTGACATTGACGTTGTATGACTAATGCTAACGTCAGCCAGAGGGGTCTGGCTGATGTCAGCATTCAAGGGAAGACTTGAGAAGCAGTGAGCTAATTACTGCTATACCCACAAAATTCTTTGCAGGGAGGGAATGACCTAGAGTGCAAAATAGGTTTCATCCTGTTTGGAAAACTGAGAAGATTCTAGCGAGGAAAGCACTGAGAAGGTAGGAATTGCTGGGGGTGCCGGCAAAGGTGAGAAAGGAGTTCAGAGTCTGTGGGTGGCGAAGAAATGAATAGATGCCATTTGAAATCGTCCTATTCTAGAACAATGGGTAACGTGTGCCTGTATATAGATGTATACTCACACACAATCAGTCAGCATAAACAGCTATTGAGTAACCTACATTCTGCAAGTTTCAGGCAGCCCTCATCTTTCACCCATGCAACCTACAATCGCTTCCTAACTGATTTCAGTGCCTCCAGTTTCTTCCCACCTCTATCTAAAAGAGAGGTCTGATCATATCGCTGTCTGATTTTAAACCTTTCATGACTCCTCACTGTCTATGTAATAAATATCTCCACCCGCTGGACTTCTCCCAGGCCCTGGACCACACCATCCCACGCCTCTCTGGCCTCCCTCTAGCTGTTCGTGTTGCCTGGGTCACCCTTCTCGACGTGGGAAGCCCAAGTTGTCCTTCATAAATCCCTCTTTGCATGTGTCTCTCAGCGAAACCTTCCCAGGGGCCAACAAACGAACCCATCATGGTTGCTGGATTGTAGAATGTCATTGATTCTGAGCTGGACTACTATCTTTTGAATCATAATAAACAGCATCTTATAGGTATCCATCATTGTGTCACGTATCCCAGATTCCAGAACTTCCACATGTGCAGCAGCACGCCTCCTAGAACGGTAGTTGTTCTCTGCACTGTAGGCAGGAAGCTCGCTGTGGCAGCCCCAGAAGGCATCATCCTGTGATCTGCCTTGTGTGTGGCTCACTAGCCTAGAGCTTGCCACATAGCGGGCACTCCGTGTATCCTTGCTGGCTGACTGACTGACGCAACTCGATGGAGACGTAAAATGAAGCAGACACAGAACTTGGCCCTTGTTCCCTACACTCCAGCTTGAAATCCTGAAAGTCCTTTTGCACCTACTCTTTCTTTTTCATCATAGATTTACTGGAAAGGATAAAATACCTGAAAATGATTTTTTCTAACTTATAACTAAGGGAACGGAGGCCCAGGAAAGTTTAAAGCAACTCACGCAAAGCCAAGAACAGAGGTTGAGCTTCCTAATTCACAAGACAGCGTTCTTTCAGCCGGTCAGTGCCGCCCCCTTAAGCAGTGGATATTAAAGAAACAGCACATCTCTGGCAGGAGCCTGATAACAGTGCCGTGGACTGTGGTTTGCTGGGTTCTTGCTATGTGCTAGGGGCTTGACACACATAATCTCATTTACCCCTCACAACAACTCTACAAGCTAGGTCTTTTACCCCCATTTCCCAGATCAAGAACCTCAAGGGGAAGAATGACAGATAACTTGCCCACATTTACAACAGCTCGAAGAGGTGGGCTGCGCATCTGAGTGACCCTGGTCGCGGTTGTTCTGCTCTCCCATGTTACAGATTTCCTCTGCGTTACTGCCGAAGCCATTTACTCACAAGTAAAACAAGGGGATGGAGCCAATGGTCCTGTGACGCTTTGGAAGTGTGTGGCGTGGAGGGAGTAGGGGAGTGGGGGAGGGCAGGACGGGGGATGTTTTAGCTGTAGTATGACTGGAGGAAGCCACTGGCATTTAGAGGGGAGGGCCAGGGATGCCAAACCCAGTGAAGAACTGACTCAGCCCAAATGCTACAGCACCCCCATGGCAGACAGCCTCCTGGATGACCCCCAAATCCTCCCCTCCTTATATCCACACCCTTGTGTCATGCCCTCCCACTTTGTACCTGGGTTGGTCTGTGTGACCAGCAGTGTATGACAAGGGTGGTGAAGTCCCTCCCGAGGTTGGGTAATAAACAACTGCGGCTTCTGTCTTGGTCTCCGCCCGTGGGTCACTGGCTCAGAGGAAGGGTAGCCAGCGGGTTGTAAGCGGCCATAGGGAGATGAACACATGGCAAGGAACTGAGGCCTCTAGCCAACAGCCAGAAGGAATAGAGGTCTGATACAGCCACGTGAGTAAGCTGGAGATGAATGGAGTTGAACATGGAGGAGACAGAGCCACAGCCAACAGACGTACAACCTCATGAGCCAGAGCTACCCAACCTGGCCACCCCTGATTCCCGGCCTGGGAAACGGTATGGGGTTATACATGAGAGCTGTCTTAAGCTGCTCAGTCTGGGGGCACTTTGTTATGCAGCAGTAGGTACCTAATACAGCCCTGTTAAGAGACATTGCCAGCCTGTGATTTCTGGGAGGGCTCCAGGGAGCCCTATAGTTGGGGTTAGGTTCTGAGTAGGAATAGTAATGTTACTGTAGGAGTGTGGGTCCCTGTTTGCTCACGGTAGGAGCTGTGTTTGCTCTCGGATAGCTGGGCTCTGGGCCTCCTGGCTTCTCCCTCAGTCTTGCCCAAATGTGTCTGTCTGTCTGCACCTCCCCGGGAACCTCGGAGTTGGAGGCAAGCCTGGATGCATGAACAGCCTGGCCACTGTCTCCTTGGTGGTGACAGTGACAGGACACACTGGGCACAGCTCCGCTCCCAACACAGTCTATGCTTTATTACAACCCCTCTTGTTTTTCAAAATGTCTTTCATTTTGTATGAGGAGACAGATGTGAGGGCCCTGCAGGCTCACACAGGCTGCCGTTCTGAGAAAAGAAAAAGATATTTTGTGTTCCCCTCTCTTTCTATGGAGGTCCAGGCTTTGTCTTGCTTTATTTTTTCATGTGCTTTTTAAAGGGGTGATTGTTCCCCTCTTGGACGGGGACACACACACACACACACACACACACAC
>NW_020837990.1:6583026-6691736 GCF_003676395.1 Aethalodelphis obliquidens
ACACACACACACACACACACACACACACCCCCTCTTGGACGGGGACACTCTCTCTCTCTCTCTCTCTCTCTGTCTCTCTCTCCAGGGGCAGGTGTCTTGGATCTGCCCCTTTCACCTGTGTGACCTTGAGCAAATGTTTCAGCTTCTCCGAGCTTTAGTTTTCTCATCTAGAAAATGAGGGTAGTAATACAGGCCCTTTGAGCTTTGGAATAAGGTAACGAATGTGAAAGTCCTTTGGAAACTAACATCGCTCTCTGCCTCTGGTGTTCTCATGACCTGGACGCAGCGCTTGTCGTATCCAGGGAGAGTTGTCCCCGTCGGCCTCCTTCCTCCCTGGCCTCCCAGTGGGGGCTGAGGCTGGGAGCTCCTGGGAAGGGATGCCCTGTGGGACCCAGACAGTCCGTCTCCCCCACCCTCCGCCTCCCCAGCTACGCAGTGTGGTCCTGGTCCCTCGGGAGGAGCCCCCAGTGTGGACTGACGTGGGCGGTGAAGCGCCTTCCGCAGTGTGACCTGGATTCCCATTAAATAGTCCCCAGACCCCGGGCTTTCTCATGGAAAGGTGACCAGCCACCCAGGGGGGCCACACAGCAGCTCCAGCATGCCCCGTCTCCTGCGGGTTGTCACGTGTCTGAGTCCTAAGTCTCCAAAGCTCAGCCCCAAGCTTGCCCTCCTAAGCCGTGTCCTCTCCCCTCCCCCTCCCCTCCCCGTGCCATCTCTCCACCCACGAATCATTTACTCAGCAAATATTTACGGAGCAAAACAGTCATGTGCCTGCCTCCACAGAGCTTACAGAAGAGAGCAGGAAACAGATGTTAACCAAACACAAGCGCCCGGGAGGAAGGGCTCATGGGGAGAGTAGAGGAGTGGAGGGGTGGGCTTCCCAGAAGACTTCTGCAGAACTGCCCATGAGGCAGGGGCTTCAAAACTCGAGTAGGAGTCGGCCAGGCGGAGTGGGAGGAAGAGTCGGAGGTGGCCCGGGTCCACGGAGAGCTCAGCTCGGCGCTGGCTAGGAATGGGCGAGCCCGGGCTGGGGAGGTGAGTTCAGGAAGTGAGAGCGACCAGCGTGAGGGAGGGAGAGGGGCAAGCAGGGCTTTCTGAGGACCTCAGGTGTCTCAGAGATGGAGGGGGGCTCCAGCTGACATTTTCTCTCTCCACACCCGTCCTGCCGCTGGCTTCCCCATCCCTTAAGTGGTGTTGCTTGCGAGGGAAAGACTCCTCACCTCAGCGCCAAGTAAATCAGTTTGTGCCTTTTGGGGGATGTCCCCACAGCTGCAGGGACTGTCTGGGTAGTGGCTTGGGGAGGTTGGAGAAGAGGTGACTTTTCCAGATGATCCCCCAAAAGGGAAGACTCATACAGTTGGCTCCAGAATCCCAAGACCTAGGAGGGCTCTCTTCCCACCCCGTCTCCCTGTCCCCTCCCCAGCTGCACACTTCCTTCCAGGACTTGTCAAGGGACCACGTGCCAGACTGCTTTCCCCTGAGGACCGTGTGCCTGAGGGACTAGGGCAACAGTCACTGGCAGTTTACCTATAATCCTTTAGTCGTCAGCCAAGTAGCCTGCCACCACCTGAGTCTACCACCCCGATGCTCAGGGGGACGCAGCAGCCGTTTGTAGAGAGCAGCTACCCGTGAAGAGCGAGCCTACACTTACAGAGCCCCACCTGGCGCCTCTGAGCGAGGGCGTGTGGGTCCAGATCTCTGCCTCCTCTACCATTCGTTGGTGATTTGTAGCGAGCCTACTGTGTGCCAGGCACTGTGCGAGGCCCAGATGGTGAACATTTTAAAGCATGTTCAACAGGAGTTTCATGACACAGAAGGGCTGGCTGCTCGGGTTTCCCAGGTTTCGCAGGGCCATGGACCCCACTCCCAGTTCCCCATCCACTCATTTTGAGTTTCCCAAGGGCTGGGCCTGAAAGCCTCTGGCAAGTCAGCGGCTCCCCCGCTCCCTGCCCACCCCAGCCTGGCTGTCCCTGGTCCCTGCTTCTCCTCCCTGCCCCCACTTCGGCCACAGCCCTTCCTGTCCTCCTTTCTTGCCATTTCACCCCTAGTGATGATATTCCTACTTAAAAATAAATCGCTGCGATTGGACTTCCCTGGTGGCGCAGTGGTTGAGAGTCCGCCTGCCAATGCAGGGGACACAGGTTCGTGCCCTGGTCCGGGAAGATCCCACATGCCGCGGAGCGGCTGGGTCCGTGAGCCATGGCTGCTGAGCCTGCGCGTCCGGAGTCTGTGCTCCGCAACGGGAGAGGCCACAACAGTGAGAGGCCCGCGTACCGCAAAATAAATAAATAACTCGCTGCGATCTTTAATTGCAGACTAAATAATTGCTTCATTTTATTTAAATGTGGCTCTTGGAAGCTCTGGGAACCGTTAGAAGAAAACATAGGGCAGTGCTGGGGGCATGTTTTGAAGCACGTAATTTTTTTTTATTATTATCATACCGATGATTGAAGGATCTGGAAAAAGAAAGTGTGCCCCTCCTTCGGAGTTAGTCATGCACAATTTACATGCAATAATAACTAATAATGATAATAATAATTCCTGGCTTTTTCCGGATTTCATGCTTGACTCCCAAGGAAGCTGGGCAGTCACTGTGCACTTTCCAAAAGAGCTGAGAGCAACCCCAGCTGCCTCCCACAGACCTTGGGAAGGGACCCAGGCCCTGGCCCTTCCTGTCTGGGTGCTGGGTTTGGTGTGGGCTGAGCTGACTTTCCGTGTGTGGTCTGAGAAGTTCTGGGCAAGTTCAGTGCTCTATCCTCAGGACCCCTCACGGTGACCGAAATTCCACCATTCATCCGACAGTCAGTGTCAGAGCTGGATGGGGCCTTAGAGGTCACGTACACTCCTCTTTTTTATAATGGAGGGAACTGGGGCCAGAGGAGTGATCTCCCCCCTCAGGTCACAAAGCTTGTTAATAACAGAACCAAAAAGAGGTCTTTGTGTGTGAAATAGGGGAGCAGGGTCCTTAGGACCAGGAACACCTAGATTTAAATTCCAGTCCTGCTTGTCACTATCAGTGGGATCCTGGGCACACTTCTCCCTCCCCCCCTCCCTTTTCCTTCCTTCTTTCCTTCCTTCATTCCTTCTTCTCTTTCTTTCCCTCTTCCTTCCTTCCTTTCTTTTTTTTAAATTAGTTAAGAATGTTGGGGTTGGTGTCAAAATGGCTAAAGTTAAAAGAATTTTAATATATGTTAAAATTGAAATTGGTTCAAAATGTTTTAAGATTTCTTTTTAATTTTTAAATTATATTTTAAATTTATTTTTAAATTTTTTATACCATTTTTAAAGGTTACACTCCATGTACAGTTATTACAAAATATTAGCTCTATTCCCCATGTTGTGCAGTATGTCCTTGTAGCCTATCTCACAGCCAGTAGTTTATCTCCCACTCCCCCACCCCTATATTGCAGCCCCCCGCCCCTACTGGTAACTGGGCACATTTCTGTATCTGGAACAATGAGAAATAATGGTACTTGCTTATTTTGAGGAATAAAGTATATAATCTATGTGAAAGTTTCCAGCACAGGACCTGCACACAGGAGATGCTCAGTCAGTGTTCTTCTTTTCTTCCTTCCAAAGCTCTTTAGTCTTCGAGTCAACTGGTTGTATGTAACTATTCCTGGGAGGGGTAGCGGCTCTGACATTGGGGCTGGATGACAGCTGGAGGAGAAAGAGGCCATTGAGCACAGAGGGTACCTGCTGAGAGGAAGCGGAGGATGACACCCCATCCAGGCCTTGTGTAGGCTGTGCTGAGTGCCCCCCTCTTCTCCCTCCAGTCCTGATGCTTTACCTTCCCCACTGCTGTGTGTCCAGCTGGGTCTTCCCAGGTTCAGGCTGGAAAAATGGCCTGTCAGGCTGTTTAATCCACATTACTGAGCACCTGCTGTGAGCCGGACGCTCTAGATACTAATGCTACGAAGGCAAATAAGAGATGGCTTTTACCTTCAAGGAACTTGAAAGCTGTGTTGACAGGGACATGGAATGGTTGTATTTATTGTGATGTTAAATGATGGGAAGAGTATCTTCAAGGAGTTGGGGAGCCTGGGGAAGCAGGAGGGAGGGCAAATTGCCCAGACTCTGAGGTTCAGCGCGGTCACTTAGGGAAGCTTCACCTGAGTGGGGTCTTGAAGGATGTGTAAGAGTTGGGTAAAGGAGGCTTACAGGGAGAAGGGGCAGCCTGGGTGTGTAGACAACCTCAGTAGTTCAGAATTATGCCCTGTGTGCTGTGAGGCTGGAACAGTGGGAGACTAGCTGGCCAGATAAACAGGGGTCTTTGTGGATGGTTTTCCAATGTCCATGTTGGGGACCTTGGGCCATGGGAGGGCAACACCTACCCTGCCCTGGAATCACAACTCTGGTAAACCAGAGGGCTACAGATCTTTCTACTGGACTAGGTTTGCTAAAGTGGATCTCAGGGATCTTTCTATGATTAACTACTTCCCTAAGGTAGGACAGGGTAGGCAGTCTTTTTTTTTTTTTTAATAAGAGTTTTACTGAGATATAATTCACATACCATACAATTTACAATGTTAAAGTGTACAATTAAATGGTGTTAGTATATTCACAGCTTTGGACAACCATCACCACAATCAATTTTAGGACATTTTCATCACCCTAAAAAGAAACCCCTTCTCCATTATTAGTTATTCCCCATTGCCCCTCCTATGCACACCCTGACCTCAGCAAATACTAATCTGTACTTGTTTAGATTTGCCTGTTCTGGACATTTCCCACAAATGCAGTCATACAGTGTGTGGCCTTTTGCATCTGACTTTTTTCACTGAGCATGTTTTTGAGGTTCACCTGTGTTGTAGCATGAATTCATATTTTCTTTTATCCATTCATCCACTGACGGACGTTTGATTTGTTTCCACTTTTTGGCTATCATGAAAATGCTGCTGTGAACGTTTATATACAAGTTTCCACATGGACACATATTTCTGTTTCTCTTGCTGGGTACCTAGGAGTAGAATTGCTGGGTCATTCTTTGTTTTCCTCTTGAGAAACTGCCAGACCATCATTTAAAGTAGCTGCACCATTTTACACTCCCACCAGCAGTGTTTGAAGCTTCCAGTTTCTCCATGTCCTTGCCAACTCTTGTTATTGTCTGACTTTTTTACTGTGGCTGTCTTGGTATCCTATTGCTGCTGTAACAAATTGACTTCAACAACAGACATTTATTATCTTACAGTTTTGGAGGTCGGAAGTCTGAAATGGATCTCATGGGGCTAAAGTCAAGGTGTTGGCAGGGCTGAATTCTTCCTGGAGGCTTTGTTTCCTTGACCTTTCCAGCTTCTAGAGACTGTCGGTAATTCTTGGTTTGTGGCCCCCTCTGGCTTCAAAGCCAGCGAGGACATCATTTTGACCTCTGCTTTTGTTATCACCTCTCCTTTGCTGACTCTGGCCCTCTTGCCTCTCTCTTTCACTTAAAAGTATTCTTGTGATGACATTGGGCCCACATGGATAATCCAAGCTCCTCTTCTATCTCAAGATCCTTGAGTTACTTGCATCTGCAATATTTCTTTTGCCATGTAAGGTAACATATTCTCAGGTTCCAGGGATTAGAATGGTGGACATCTTTGGAGGGTCATTATTCTGTCTAGCACAACACCCACTCTAACGGGTGTGAAGTGGTATCTCGCTGTGGTTTTGATTTCTGTTTCCCTCACGGCGAATGATGTTGAGCATCTTTTCATGTGCTTATTGGTCAACTGTATATTTTCTTTGGAGAAATTAGGCAATGGTTTCTTAGATATGGCATCCAAAGCACAAGCAACATAAGGAGAAATAGATAAATCAGGTTTCATCAAGTTAAAATGTTTTGTGCTTCAAAGGACAGTATCAAAAAGGGAAAAGACAACAAATAGAATGGGAGAAAATATTTGCAAATTGTATACTGAAAAGTGACTCATATCTAGAATATATAAAGAATTCTTATCACTGAATAATAAAAAGACAACCCAATTAAAATATGGGCAAAGGGTCATGAAGATTTACCCCTATGTTTTCTTCTAAGAGTTTTATATTTTTAGCTCTTAAGTTTAGATCTTTGATCTGAGTCAGGTTTTTTGTATATGGTATAAGGTAGGGGGCCAGCTCCGTTCTTTTGCATGTGGATATCCAGTTGTCCTAGCACCATTTGTTGAAAAGACTATTCTTTCTCTGCATTGAATGGTCTTGGCTCCCTTGTCAAAAATCAATTGACCTTAATTGTAAGAGAGTATTTATGGAGTCTCGTTTCTTTTTCATTCATCTAAATTTCTATTCTTATGCCAGGACTACACCATCTTGTTTCCTGTAGCTTTGTAGTAAATTTTGAAATCAGGAAATGTGAATCCTCCAGCTTTGTTCTTTTTCAAGATTGTTTTGGTTAATCTGGGTCCCTCCCAATTCTTTATTAATTCTAAGACCAACTTGTGAATTTCTACAAAAAAGCCAGCTGGAATTCTGATAGGGACTGTGTCGAATCTGTAGAACAATTTGGGGAATATTGCCATCTTAACAGTATTAAGTATTTCAGTCTATGAACGTGGAATGTCTTTCGATTTAGTCAGGTCTTCTTTAATTTCTTTCAATAACATTTGGACTCTTCAGAGTATATGTTTGGCACATCTTTTGTTAAATTTATTCCTGTGTATTTTATTCTTTTTGATGCGACTGTTCACAGCTCGTGTATGGAAATACAATTGACTTCTGTGTATTGACCTTTTACCCTGCAACCTTGCTGAACTCATTTATTAGTTCTGATAACATTCAGTGGATTTGTCTTGGGATTTTTTTTCTATGTAGGATTATGTCATCTGCAAATAGAAAGAAGATAGTTTTATTTCTTCCTTTCCAACGTGGATGCCTTTTATCTTTTATCTCTTTGTTTTGCCTAACTGCCCTGGCTAGAACCTCTAGTACAATGTTGATAGAAGTGCTGAGAATAGACATCCTTGTCTTGTTCCTGATCTTAGGGGAAAAGCATCTGCTCTTTCACCATTAAATATGATGTTAAGTCTAGATATTTTGTAGATGCTCTTTATCAGTTGGGGAAATTTCCTTCTATATTTAGTTTTTTGAGTGTTTTTATCGTGAAGGGATGTTGATTTTGTCAACTGCTTTTTCTGTCTATTGAGATGATCATGTGGGTTTTTTCCTTTATTTTATTGATGTGGTGTATTACATTAATTGATTTTCTAATGTTAAACCAGCCTTGCATTCCTGGGATAAATCCCACTTGGTCATGGTATATAATCATTTCTTATGTGTTTCTGGATTCAGTTTGCTAGTATTAAGTAACTATTCTGATGTCAGTGTTCCCTGGGAGCAACAAATCACTGCTCCCTCTTCCCAGATCATCCTACAAAATCATTCTCAAGAATCCTCCTTCCCTTGGCTTCATCTTTCCCACGTTAGCCCATGGACTGTTTACTGATGACAGTGGGAATGATCCCCTGAGCCCACCATCTTTAAGCATTGGCTCAGATACTATCTTGGGTAGAAGCCTTCCCTAGTGGCCCTCTACACCTCCGACCCAGTAGGACTACCAGCCCCACCCCCTTCACCTGTGCTGTCACCCTTCTTCATTCTTTACACATAACTTATTGCAGCACAAGCCAGGATGAACTTCTCCCAACAGACCAGGCTCTGCTTCTGACATGGGCTGTGTCTATACATGCATGAAGGGACTCTTGATCCCTGCCAATGTTTGCCTGGCTGTAATCCCTCACCTCACTGGGCTCTGATATTCTACCATTAGAGGTTCATGTCTTTGACTTAAGAATTTGTCCCAAGTTAAAATGCAAATACATCAGGAGAAGTAATGTGCTAAACTCTGCAGTCACATCTAATCTAGAAAGCGTAAGTAAATCCACCCTTTCTGGAGAGAGGACTTTGCTTGGGGTGCTGGGGGAGGTAAGGGCAGAGGGAAGGTGCTGGGATCCTTGTCAGCCCTTGGGCACTGACCTGCTGTTTTCCTGAGGCTTGTCTGTAATCTGTGGATCCTCTTAATCCTCAGTGTTTCAAAGGGTGACATGGTCTTGGTGGTTGGAATGGGGGAAGACAGAGAACTTTTATTGTCAACAATGATAACGGTGAAGCTAGATTTGAATCCCAGCTGTGTGACTTTGAGTAAATTATTGACCCTCTCTGTGCCTCTGTATCTTTATAAAGCTGGAGGTAAGACTAGTACCTACTTTAATAGAGTTTTGTTAGAATTAAATGATTCAATGAGTGTTAAAGCTATGGAACTAGCTGGCACATAGCACACATTCAAAGAATACCAACTAGCCTCATTATTAATGAACCAACATTTACCGAATGCTGTGTGCCTGACATCAGGCTGAATGCCACTGGGGTACAATACACCAAGCTTTGCTTTGGCTGCTAGCCCAAGGTCTCCTGTTCATACAGGTTGCTGCTGCTGGTCCAGCTCTCTTACAAGTCCAGAGGCCCCCACACCTTGGATCCAAGGTCGAGGTCTCATCGTTATTCCCAAAGCTCATTCTGATCCTGGTGGTTCAGCAGGTCACCAGCCCTGTTGCCCACTTCCCTCACTGTGAGTCCTCTGTTGTGGCTCTTAGGGTGTTTTCCTCCTGTCAGAGCTTCTGCAGTGCCGCCCTAGCTTACACAACAGATAGCTTTAACTTCAGACCTTACAGAGAAAGTGTTGAAGTCTTGGGCTCCTCCCTCCCAGAAGGGCCTCGAGTTCCTCCTATACATGGCCCACCTTCCCACAGTCTGTACACCTGGAGGGGCAGCCTTTCTAATACACAGAGAAAGCATCCTGATGTACCCTTTTCTTGGGTCAAGAGCATCTCAGGGGCCTTATATTTACATAAATAAATACAAAATATAATATGAAATAAATATAAATAAGTCACCCAAGTGATTTTTGCTATCCTAACAACAAATGGCCCCCAAGGTAATGTCCCTCCTCTCCCTTCCCCCACGTGGAAGAATTGGCTTATCGGTTTAAACACCGCTTCCTAAAGCACCCATGGATGCACATGGGTTCATTTAATCCTGCCAACAGTGGGTATTGTTACCCTGCTAACAGATAGGGAAACTGAGCCTCAAGGAAGCCGAGCAGTTTGCCCAGGCTTTTGGCCCCAGGGCCGATGCTCTGGACCCCCATACTGTCCTACCCTCACAGGGGTGGGGGCGCGGCTTGTGGGCTGCAGTGCCCTCTGGGGGTGGTGCACCCGGGGAGGGTGTCCAGCCTGGCTGCAGGAGCCCAGGCTGAGGACGTCAGGCATGGCTAGGTCTCTTCGGTTCCCTCAATGTGGACCCAGGGGCGAGGCAGGAAACGTGTGGGGCTGGCAGGTCACGCCCAGCCGGAGCATCTGTGGGAGCACAAGGCACCCTGGGACAGGTGAGGGGAGCAGTGAGTGAGGCCTGGACTGCAGGAAGCCTTGGGGGCCGGCACTGCTGCAAGGTGAGGCCTACTGTCTGCTGCCGGCTCCCAGCTCCCAGCCACCCGCTCGCTTTGTTTTCAGCATAACTGCGGCCTGTTCCCTCTGCAGAGGCTCACAGAGCCTTGACACTCCACCTCCCGCCCGCTGAAGCTGGGGTCTGGGGCCAGCCCAGTCTCTAGGAGGGTCTCCCCCGCCTCTGCACACCTCTGTGCCCCAAGGCAGCGGGAGGGGTGCGCTTTTCGACTCCGCAGCAGCTGATCAGAACGGATGATCTGTTTTCACTCTGGTGTGTTCAACAGTGCGGATCAGACAGGGAGCGGAAACAGGAAAGATAAGTGGGAAATAAATCACCCAACCTGATTCAGCCACAATAGTAAAGAGAGGGTGACTGCCGAGCCACGATCAGAGACGCCATCGGCGCTCGGGGGGGCAGAAGATGGAGCTTCCTCTGCTCTGTACCCCCCTTCCAAAGCCCCCCGCTCCACCCCACAGAAGGAGGTGCTGTGGGCTCAGAGATGGGGCGGGGGGCTGTCCTGGTAACGCTCTGAGCTTGTTGGGGTCCCCGAGGTACAGAGGCCTGCTCTGCCCCATAAGTCTCTTTTCCAAGGGGACAGACAGAGGGAATACAGCAGTGGGAGGGCCCAGCCCGCCTCCTCCCATGGAGACCCCTGCCCAGCTGCACCTGGGGAAGTGCTCTGCCTCTCGGACTCCCTAGGGGGGGTAGTCAAAGTTGGTGAGAGGGCAGGGGAAGTACTGGTGGAATCTGACTCCTCCTATTTTTAATGCTCTCCAGAACACATCTTAGCTTGCCATTTTTCCAGGCAGGACTGGGCCATCTCTGCCAGCCTGACCTTTGGGGATGTCCAAAGAAGGAGAAGTCACACCGTCCCTCTGCCTCTCCACGCCGTCTCACCCACCACGTTTCCATTCCGGAGTCTCACCCCTTGTAATGAGCCCAGGTCTAACCTGGAGCCCTCCCGCTGCATTTCTAGGCCACGCCCCCTCTGCCTGTGTGGCTGCCACCTTCCAGGGAGACAAGCTCCCCTGGGGGAGCCCAGTGCCGTAGGGCTGGGGAGGCAGGCAGTGGTTCTAGAGGCCTGGGCATTAGGGAGAAGACAGCTGAGGTGACACAGGAATATCTATTCCAGTTCACTAAGGGATATCTGCTCTGGCGAGTTATAAAATACCATTTCCACCGAGGCTGCAGAATTACGTACAGGAGCGACAATGAAACCAGACAACCTTTCAATCAAGCTGCCTGTTGTTCTGGCTTCAAGGCTGGCGAAATAAATACTGAGCAAATAAAGTTAGTCGGCATCTGAGCATTTTAATGAATAAAGAGTAGCAGGAAGGCCAGCGGAGCGGGGAGCTGTGGCACATCCCCAGTGTGCAGGCAGATGAGGCCCGTGTGACAGCTCCAGGCTGCGTCTCTCCCTCCTCCCACCCTCGGCGGTGATGCCTGAGTGCAGGTAACCTGCCCCATGGCCCCAGCACCGTATATCCAGCCTCTGAGGGATTCACAGCCTCAACAGACAGGAAGGCGCCTTTGAGGTCCACCTATTGCTCCCCATATGGCAAGGGTAAGGAGGGCTAAACGGCAGATGAAGTGAGACGGGAGGGAAAAAATGACATGAAGACCTTAAGAAGGAACTTTAAAAAGTGACTTTCGTAGCAAGAACGAGGTACAGGGGTGCAGATGGTGTGACATTCATGGGAGTCAGAGGGCAGGCGGCAGAGCCCCGTCTGAGAGAAGGATGGCTGCGCTGGGAAAGAAGGACCTGGTCTGTGGGAGCCCAGGGTGGCACAGAGCCCTGAGGAGGTCACCTGGTGGGTGCTGAGGGGAGATGCTCGGGTGAGCTTGCTGAATCACCGCAGGCCTCCCTGGGGACCTGGGCAGAACTGGAGAGAGGGCCGTAAGGGGAGAAAGGCAAATGTTGCTCTGCTTTTCAAGGGAGAAGGCAAGAGAGGGCGGCAGATGGTCCACGGAGGGGCCCAGTACCAGCCCCGGGCAAGCTTCTAACACAGACGGGGTGTGGGTGACTGTGGACTCAAAGGGCAGTGCCGGGTGGGCTGACTGAGGACTGGCCGTGCCAGACACGCAAACCTGTTTTTCTTTTGTGAACTACGGGTAGGTCAAAAGAATATTCTGGACCTAGGAAGAGGATTTCGGTGTGGCACTTGTCATAACTTTTCATGGCACCTCCGTGGACAAGCTGGATGGTATCCAACGAGAAGCATTTGTAACAGAACAAAGACCAAGGGGAATGAATCCCTAACGATTTCCGTCAATCTGGAGGGAACGTTCTCAGGACATGGGGACCCCCCTGTTCTTTCCGAGATGCGTTCTCGGTGACTGGGTGAAGATGTGGAGGACATAATAAATAAGATTCGTGAATGACCTAAAGCTACAAGGGGGTAATAAATACCTTGTATAATAGTAATAAAAAATAATAGCTCACACTGTATAGCACTTACCATGTTCCAGGCTTTGTTCTAACACATTGCATGTGTTAACATTTTATTTTTTCAGCATCCCAATGAGGTAGGTAATATCATTATTCCCATTTTACAGATATGTAAGCTGAGGACAGAGAGATTAAGCTGTAGAACCAGGATTTACTCCCAGGCCATCTGACCCCAGAGTGTATGCTCTTAACTCCTTGCTGTGAAAGAAACATGATACAAAGCAATTTCATTGGACTAGAATTATGGGCAGAATATGAGATGAAATCTAACAGGAAAACATGGGAAGTACTGTTTCTAGAATAAAAGTATTGAGACAGGATGAGGTGAGAGGTTTGTCACCAGCATGTCTGAAAAACTCAGAGAGGTTTGATCGGCTGCATCTCAGCCTAAATCAGCAGGGTGACAAGGCTCCCAAGAGAGCTCTGGGCAGTGACAGTCCGGTCAGTCCGTAGCTGGACTGACCATGTGTTTAAAAGGACATTGACAAAATGTGTTTAAAAAAGACAGGATCACGTGTTTAAAAGGACATTGACAAAATGAAGCAGGCCGTGGCAGAGAGGCAGGGGGTCAGGAGAGCGGAGTCACCTCTGAGTGTAATAACTAAGTAAATAATATGTCAGCCATTGAGGGACGGTTGAAGTAATTGGAGATAAGTTGGGGGAGGGGTGATTATTGTCCTTGGACACCCGGAGCGCTGGCACATCATCGGGGGTGGACTGGCTGCACATCTCCAAAGGGGAGTCCCAGGACCCATGGGCTGTGACAGTAAGAGAGGTACATTTCAGCCCAGCGCAAAGAAGCACTTTCTAGCCCTTCAGGCTGGTCAACCCTGGGCCAGTGGCTGGAGCATTGTCTGGGGAAGTATCACCTACCTGGCTTAGCCCAGTGCCTGGTGCATTATAAGTGTGCAAAAAGTGGTAGCGATTATTGTGATTACAATGATTAACTTCAGCCTGTGAATCCAGAATCTACCACCTGTCAGGTGTATGATTCTGATCAAGTCCTTTCACCTCCGAGCCTCAGTTTCCTCATTTGTAAAATGGGGATTATAAGGCCTATGTCAGACCATTGTTGAGGATGAAAATTCAATGTATTAAAAGCCGAACGTATACACTAGGTGCTAGTGAATGTGAATGTGTGGAACAGTAACCATAAGAGCGGCCATTTCTTTCTTAAGCGCTTACTACGTGTCAGGAGCTATGCTAAGCCCATGGAAAGCATTCTCTCCTTTAATCCTCACAACTCCCACTCGAGGTCAGTGAGGAAACTAGAATTTGGATGACAGGAGAGCCCGGGTTTGAATCTAAGTCTGGCTGATTCAAGTGCAGGACCGTAACACCACTCGCTGCCTCCCTGGGACTCAGTGAATTATTTGGGGCGTGAGAAGGAGTCAGAGTGGAGTTTGAAGGTGCAAGGGGTATGCTCCACGTTTCCCTCTTCATTCAAGTGCTTTCCTGGAGCCCTGGAGAGGGGAGATCGGCCCACCTAGTGATTCAGCCCCTGGCTCCCCGCCCCCATCCTCTTCCAGCCCCACTGCGGGCATTCGTCTTTCAGCCTATCTGACACTTTGTCCTGCTAATTGTGAGGCTGGAGGGCGTGCGCACTCTTGATGCCGTTCAGCCCTAATTAGAAGTTCCTGACAGCTTGTTTGGGCCCCTGTCAGGCTCTCTGACTGGCCTTGCACCAATAAGTAGAAAGGAAAATTGCTGTCTGCTCTGTACCTGGATGCCTGGGTGTCATTCTGAGCAGCGTGTGCGGGCGGCGGGCGCTCACTGGCTACTCCTATTCTGGGACTCCTATTCCCTGCTAACTGCACTGGTGGGCCAGGCGGGTCCTCTGTCCCTCCAGGGTGCACCCAGGGCTCCAGTGCCTGGACCAGAAGGGACCTATTGACTGAGACTTGATACATCCTGGAAGGGGAGGTGGGGCAGACTGCTGGGACTTTCACATCCAGATTTCAAGTCCTTTCTGCCTTGGAAACCCCACATGTGTTCAGGGCCAGAAGGCCACAGAGCACAGTAGGCTTTTTTTTTCTCATGATCTATGGCGGGGATAGGTGGGCACAGTGGGAGGTGGGGTTGGATTTTAAATTGTTTTCGGTGATAAGGGAATGGTATAGCAGAGGCCTAAACCCCTGGACCTTTCTACCCACTGACCTGCCTCAAAGAATGCATGGAGAGTTAAACAGTTAAGAGACAAGGCTGTGAAGTTGTACCACCTGGGTTCAGATCTCTGTCACTGATAAAGTATGTGCCCTTGGGCGAGTCATTTCACCTCTCTGGACTTAGCTTTGGCATCTGTAAAATAAGAATAATAATAGAGTTATAAGGATTAAATAAAAACATCAGAATGTACCTGATTCCTAGGAAACACTCTACAGATGTCATCTAGGAGTATTATTATTTTTACAAGACTTTTAAGTAGAACAATATAATTAAGTAGTTTGCATTCCAGCCACACTACATGTTAAATTTACGATCTTGGGCAAGAAATCTAACTCTGATCCTGAATTTATTTCCAAAAATGAGTATAAAAACAGTACCCATCTCCTAGGGTTATGATGAAAATTCAATGAGATTATGTCCCTAAAACACTTAGCACACTCCCCCCACGGAAGAGGAATCAGCAAACTATAGCCCATGGACCTAATCAGGCCTATCACCTGTTTTCGTAAAAAAAAAAAAAAAAAAAGAAACGAACACAGCTACACTCTTTCCTATAAGGAGTGTCTCTGCTGCTTTGGGGCTACAACAGTACAACTGAGTCTGGCTCACAAAGCTGGAAGTATTTCTTATCTGCCCCCTTTACAGAAACAGTTAGCCACCCCCTGGCCTAGAACTTGGTAAGTGCTCATCAGTGCTCGCTGTTGTTATTAACAGGTAATTGTCATTGTGATCCCCCTGCTGCTTCACAGAGGAGTTTGGAGGCCAAGCTTGCAGTAACAGGTAGCTTCTAAGACTTTCTAGCCAGAGAGGGCTTTTTCCAAAGGTCTTATATGGCAGAGGGGAGTTTTTGATTGTTCATCCAGCTTGTGTGCGTTTTTAGAAAGGAAAACTGGGCGCGATATTTAGTGTAGCCATCCACCTTCCCCCCGAGCCACGTGTTTTCTGTTTTAAGGAATATCAGTAAGTGGGAGCCACTGGATTAATCAATTAATCTCATTGATGAATTCTATCAGTGAGGGAACTTTCATTCCCCTCTGCGCCTGCCCCCAAGAAAGCCCTCGCTGGATTTCAGATATCCAAAGCTATCTGAATAATCGGACAGAGGCCACTGCCGCTGGGCTTAGAACTGAGTTTGTGGTCCCCTCCACGCACTTCATCCTCCCAGTATAGGGGCTTGTGAAGGGTCCTGGGAGCTGCCTCGAGGTCATACAGGCCAGGAGAACCCTGCCCATTCGCAGCAATTCAACACGCGCGGGGAGGGCCGGTGGGGCTCAGGGGATGCCCCACTGACCTCACGTACAGCCGGCTGTTATCACTCAATACTGTGTTCGGGACACCGGTCCGCCTGCCAGCGATGTGCGGCCGTTAAAATATTAACGTCTGGCATGTGGCAAACATTTAAAATATGCTAAAACAGGGGAGCTGCTGAGCCAGGCCTTGTTGACATACTGCCTCACCTGGGTGTTGTTTGCTATGTAAATGCCAAGGATTCCTCCCCAAAGTTGGAACCTGCACTTCTGTCCTGGCCTCTCCTTTCCTCCTGTGACCTGATTGGTGATGCGGGTTAGTTTCCTGCCCAGCAGTGCCTCGCGGGGCAGTTCTTTGAGAACAGGCCAAATAGGTGTGTTTCAGTGCTAGTTACCAGGAGGCCTTTGAAAGGGCTGGTGTCAGGGTATTGTCACTGGCAGCTCCCGGTGGGGTAGGGGATGCTGTGAGACCAGCTCTGGTCCAGGCACAGCAGGGCGCCCAGGGTGGATGTGGCCACTGCTAGCCGGGAACTCACAGTTCACAAGGGGGGTTGACGCCGTTCCCCAGTGCCCAGCCCACAGCAGAGCAGGCAAGGCAAGATGCCCACAGTGGGCTCCGACCCTCTGGTGCTGGGAGCGACCATCGCTGGCTGATCAAGACCGTCTCTCGCTGATTTCTGAGCAGTTTCACACTCCTTATCACACAGGAAGCCCGCACAGGAAGTCAGTTGGAACCACCTGAGATGAAACCAGTTTGTTGTCTTCAAAGTTTGTTGCCTTCCTCGGTAGAGGAAATAAGTGATAGCAGGGAAGTTCTGATGAAGTGCTGAAGGGGCTCTGGCGTGGGTGATGGAGCCCTTTGGGATGGAGAGAGACAAGCCTTCCTGGAGGAGGTGACCTTTGGGGTGGGGAAGGAGGACAGCGCGGGTAGAGGGTGCGTTTGGGCAAAGGCTCAGAGGCAGGAGTACGCAGGGCGAGGGCAGGAGTGACAAGCAGTGTCCTTGGTTGTTTTTGCTGTACCGGGTGGTAGGGGCCAGCCTGCCCAACCATCCCAGTGGTGGAGGCTCAGGGCTGTCTCTCATCTCTGGCTTCTCCCAGCGGGGTTTCTTTCGCTGATAAAAACCTCAGGAGACCCTTTCCTCCTGCTAGGAGTGAGTCTCCTTCCCAAACTAAAGAGAAAACTAATGCCACAAACCCAGACTCAGGCACATCTAGGATGGGCACTCTGGCCTCGCCAATCATCTAGCCAAGGGTTGGCAGACTTTTTCTGTAAAGGACCAGAGAGTAAACATTTCAGGCCTTGCGGGTCATAAGGTCTCTGTTGCAACTCTTCATCTCTGCCGTGTGGGGCAAAGGCCGAAGACACTCTGTGGACCAGCGTGTGTGGCTATGTGCCCAAAAGACTTTATTTATGGACACCAACATTTAATAATGTAATATTTATGTGTGGGGGAATGTTATTCTTCTTTTGACTTTTTAAAAAAACCATTTCAGCCATGTAAAAACCATTCTTAGCTCCCGGGTTGCACAAAACAGGGAGCAGGCAGAACCTGGACCCCTGATACGGTTGGACCGTCTTGTCTCAAAGTTGGTTGGCACTTCTGACTCCCCTGGGCTTCCCTCCCCACTCTTGCTTCGTGCGCTCACCTGTTCCCACAGATGGGCTGGTTTTGCGGAGCTCACGCCCTAACGTGGAGTAGGGAAGCTAGGGTAGAGTTGGCCGGGTTAGGCTTTTAAAAAGAAAAAGAGTCCTTGTGGGGTGATAGCTCTACAAGCTGGTTCTGCCCTTTCCTAAGACCTCAGTGGTCCGAGGGAGTCAAAGATGGGGCGATGGAGGCCCAGAGAGGGGAAGTGATTTGCTCAAGGTTGCTCAGCTAGTTCACAGCATAGCTGGGATAGGACCCCTGCCCTCCAGGCCTGGATTCTTTCCACTTGACACAAGATAAAAGGGCCTCCAGGTTAAGCAACTTCTTGTCCCCCCACTCTAGGCTGTCAGGAAGCGGCCCTGGCCTTTGCTACTGTGATCGCTCGTGCCCACTTGCTGCACCTTTCTGAGAAAAGAAGGACACAGCCAACGGGCCCCGGTGTCGAGTGGTAAAGGGAGAAGTAAACCATGATAAATTGCTGCTAAAGCTGCTGGGTGACTGAGATAAAGGTTTGATTGTTTGGGCAGCATAAATCAACACCCTGAGCTGGATGGGAAATAAAGCAATAATTTAAATCTATTTTCAGGGTCTTGTAGGCTGAGTGACCTACCAGGGATTGATATCTGAGGATGGAATAATAGATGGGGAGGGTTATAGATGGTTAAACCACACCGAGTGAATATCTCTGTACTCCCTAGGCTTGTCGCAAGCCCTGTGGGTGGGATCCAGGCAGAACCATAACTCCTGCCCCTGCTCTGTAAAGAGATCCCAATAATCTGCCTACCTGCCGTCTTCCCCAGCCAGCCCACCCACAGACAGCCTCTGCCCCTCCTCCAGGCATCCTTTCCTCACGGAGGGACTCTTTGTGAGGCCCCGTGCTGGGCACAGAGATTCAAAGATGCACAAGACAAAATTAGCATTACTAGATTGTAAGCTCCCTGAGGTCAAGGACTATGGCTGTCTAGTTCACCACTATATCTGCCATGCCTGAGACAGTGCCTGGCACGTAGTAGGTGCTCAGTATATTTTTTGGGTGAATAAGAGACTGACCAAGGCCCCCAGAAGGTCACAATGAAGTACATTAACTGCTATACAGAGGATGCTCTATGGCAGGGCCACAGGGGAGCCGAGAAGTGGTGAGGATGCCATTGTTTTCGGTAGATCTCAGGAGGGGTAGGAAAGTTGAAGAAGTGGTGAAACCTGGGCTGAGTCTTGAGACAGCAGTGGAGGTGGTCAGGGGGCCACGAAGGGAAGGAGGGCACTCCAGGTGGAGAGAACAGCCCATGCAAAGGCCTGGAGGAGGTAGCACAGCTGCTTCTGAAACCAAAGAGCATCAGGGTCTCGAAGAAAGTGGTGCCGAGCCAGAGACTTATGGTTTCCAATTTCAGTTCATATTTTCCTACACGACTCTCTCTTTACCCACCACCCTTCATGCGGTTTCTTAGTTTGTGATAGTCCACGTGGTGGGAGGGTGGGCACAGTTGCATGCAAGCATGGTATGGTAGAAGGACACTTGGGCTGGTCAGGGGCCCAGGGCTCTAGTCCAGTGGTGTCATTACGTAGCTCCCTGGCCTCAGGCAAGTCCCTTTGAACCTCTCTGGCTCTTCTTTTCCTACTGGGGAAAATGACAAGATCGGAAGTGTTCCATTAGACAGACTTCCGGGCTCTTGCTGACGTTTTAAATAATTTCTGGGCATGTACCACCTGCCGAGGCTGAGATGCTCTCTCGGCCCCTAACCAAGGGTTAGGCACTTAGTAGACTTTAATAAATACTTGGTGACTTTGGGGCAGATTTCCCTGTTTTTCCGAAAAGGGAGAAAGATGAAGTTCCCCAAGATATACTGGAGCTATAGCTGGTCTGTAGTCTTTATGCAAACTTCAGTAACAATAAGGCCAAAATAAACACAGGTGACATTGCGTGTACAATGCACCAGGCAGTAGTCCAAACCCCTTAGTGCATTAAGTCATTTAATTCCAACAAGAACCCCAGGGGGTAGGTGCTATCACTATCTCCATTTCACGGACCCAGACAGATGGGCTAACTTGCCCAGCACCAAGCAGTTACTAAGTGGTAAAGCCAGGGTCTGGACCAGGCAGTCAGGCCCAAGAGGCTGAGGTGCTAACCAGGATGCTGTGGCCGTTGATTGTGCTGACCTGAACCCGTGCTGCCCCAAGACTGCGGGAGAGACAGGTGCAAAGATGAGCAGCCCGGGGATGCGGTTCCAGGTGCTGCCCTCAGCAGCAGAGTCTGGGGTACTGGGGTAGTTCCACCTCCACCATCTCCACACGGCCTGTGGCCACTGATTCTACAAAGTGTCGAGATGGATGAGTTCCACAGGATCTGTCAAGGCCCGACAAGGGGATACATCTGAACCGGTGACGGAGGCCGTAAACTTTTATGTTCATTATGTTTGTTTTGTTTGGTGTAATTAATGGATCTGGTAAGCTTAATCAAGCTCTGACCTCTTTTATAACCATTAAAAATCAGCTCAAGTAGCTCTGGGAGGGTAGTTGGTGTCATTTTGCAGGCCTCCCTGGGAGGGAGTGGTCATTCCCTGGAGTGAGGTCTCAGAAATGGGGTACCAGGCAGGGGGAGGGAGGAGGCCGACATGGGTCCCAGGGGACTGATTAGGGATGGGATCGGAAGCTATCAACAGGGCATTGGGAGCGGAAGGGAAAAGAGCCATGGGGAGACTGAGGCAGGGAGCCTTGTTGTGTGAGCCCCACTCTGGTGATGCTTAATCATTTGTGTTTCTGAGTCCCGGGTTGGGGTTTGCTGCAGAAAAGGGTGTAAGCAACAGAATTTCTCATACTTTAACCTCTTTGCCCTACAAGTGACTCCCTGAGAAATGAACATGCTCCACACAGCACCATGATGGGGGCTGGGTACGGGGAGGGGCGGGTGGGGGCAAGGAGAAGACGGGAGGAACCGGAGGAGGAGCTGGGAGGTGCAGACAGAGCATGGAGCTGTGATGACGGTGTCTCTTTTCCATCTCTGCTCTCTCTGGTTTGGTGAGCGGAGTGACTGAGTGCGACTGAGCAGGGTCGCAGAAGCTCGTTCTTGGCTATTAGGATGAATGGATCCCTGGAATACCAGCAAGGATGCTGTGGGTCTGCGTGTGCTTTAATAATAATAATAAAAAGAAACTAAAAAAAATACCATTCTCCATCATTAAAATGCAGAAGCAGATAGAGAGCAGCTCCTGTGTAATTACCCAAAATTCTTATTTCCATAAGAAACCAGCACTTCATAAATGTTCCAACCTGAGCCTTTCTCTCCAGGGAAACTGGATTTCTATGAATATAAAAATTTGGTAATTGCCCCTTGAAACTGTGCTTTTCTGTGTTAATGACTAGCAGAAGCTTGCTCTTGCTTACAGCCCCAAATGGAACAGTTTCCTTCCCCATCATGAGGTCACTGAGTACCCCCACCATCACACACATGATACCCATTAGGGCCTCAGGACTTGGGTTTCAGAAGTGATTTCTTCTCAGGGGAAGAAGGGAGTGGGAGAGGACCTGCCCGTCAGGAGCCTAGTTCTGCGTTTTCCCAGTTGCATTTGTATTCTTCCTTACCACAGGTATACATTTTGCTTCAGTGCAACATGCTTTTTAAAAATGAGATAAAATAAATGCACTATTAGATTAAAAAATGTACAGCATTATATAGCTCATAATGCCATGGTAGATTTTAAACCTCTAAAAGCATATGCATTAAAGCAATTTTCTAAACTAATACAGCAAGAGGTCCACAAAAACGCTACAACGTTTGATAATAGTTGCCGTCTTCAGTTGAGCATAATGATGTTAACAAATGTAATGGGAGTAATGAGTGGAGATTCAAAAAGCTGCTTTTGTTTCAGTTTTTGTAATGCAAATTAGTTTGCGAATGAAAGAGGGGGGAATGAGGGGGAACCCCTCTTATTTGAAATAAATCTTAATCCTAGCTGACGATAGGCCAGTAGTAAGCAGAAGTGGCTTCGTTGTGGAATTAAACAATCTGGAGATGCAATTGTTAAGGTGATGGTGATGAAATTAAGAAAAACAACAACAACAAAAACGGAGCTACAGAATCGAATCTTCTTTCTTGAGCCTGGAATTGCAGATGTTTCAACTAAGAGGCCTCCAGATGCCATGGGTATTGTCCCTGGAGTTATCTGTGCCAGGGATTGGAGACCTCTTCCTGGTGGACCAAAGGGTGGGGAACTCCTAGACCCAGTTTTAGGAGCAGCTGGTGTAGGGAGAAAGGGGTGGTGAGGATGGGAACTGCGCTGGACCTTCACCCAGGCCAGGTTGCTCTATGACATCCTGAGTTACTTTATCAAGCCCTGCACTGGTTCCATTCAGGGACTTCAGCAAGCTATTCTGCCCCTCAGTTCTGCTCTTCTGTAGAACGGGGTGGGTACTCATAGCACTTTTTTGAGGGTAGTAGGATTCACATCTTAATTTCTCAAAAGAAAGGAGGGTGGCACAAAGCAGAGCAGGCATAACTTCTCCCAGCCTCATGTTTCTTTGCCTCTGGCTGAGCTCAGCCTGCCCTGCAAGGCAGAAATCATAACCACAACTTTGATGCACAGGAAAAAGCCTGTTCAAGAATGTCGTCCTGGAAGTCTCCTCTGTGCTCACTCAGGGGTGCACTCAGTTTTCCTAGTTTTCTCTAGAGAAGGCAGGAGCAGCAAAGCTTGAGCCACTGGATACGCTTCTCTAAGAATCTCTGGATCTTGGGAGCAGGGGCAGGTGTAGACAGAGAACAGCCCTCACTGGGTATAGCTACGTGACCTTGAGCTGATGACAGACACCATGTGGGTCAGGGCTTGGTATGCTCTTTCTTTCGAGTATGTTCCACTTCCCCAATTAGATTGTCGAGTCTTAGAGGCCAGGGATGCTACTGTATCTATGGTATTGTCCATGGGAGCCTATCCAGTACATGGGCTCAATAGACACTGCCTAACAGCGTCTATTACTGAACTCTTTATACGCAGGCACTCTTCTAAGTGCTTTACAAAATGCATTTCATAATTATCCCTATTTCACAGGTGGGGAAACTGAGTCGCAGAGAGGCTAAGTCTTACAGCTTGGAAATGACAGAGCTGAGCTTGAAACCAGGAGTCTGCTCCACTGGTTCTAGTCCCTAAGGATTGTGCTGGATGCATTTTTGGGTTGCTGAAGTTAGGGGAGGGGGCTGCTTGCCCAGGAAGTGTGTCAGATCCCACTGCCCACAGCCAAGAAGGCACGACTGGAGGACAGCCCAGTCCAAGAAGGCTGCCTGCTGGCTACAGGAAGGTTTGGGGGCATAAAATTATTTTTAGGGAGAGTATTATAAAATGATATGATTTTGAGAAGGTACAGAGAAGTGGGGAATATGACCTACAGTCACTACCTTGCCCAGTTTACAGCTTTAATTAATCTGAAATTGTAACATAGGTTTTTATGATTAGCAGGGACATCTCAGTGAGCAGAGAAGGAACCTTTAACGATGATCTCAAGACGAATCAGGGAGATGAGCTATCCATGCAATAAACAAGGCAGTGTTAGAGAAAGCAAAGTAAATGCAAATCTCAGGCCATCAGAACAGTAATCCGTCAGCAGGATGAGGCCTTCCTGGACCTGTCCCTTGCAGAGGGGGCAGCCATTCTTGTACCAAGGGCAGCCCCGAACTGAGGCTGGGTGAGGTCCGATGACTTATTCTTTATATGTGTTACCATGGAGGCTCAGCCAGGGAGCAGAGACACTGAGCCAGCTCCCTGCTTCTTGCTCCTTTGGTCTGGGTCTGTCCCATTGTCATTGTCACCTTCAGGGACTGACTCCTCAGGGACCTGGGCCTCACAGGGACCTGGGGGGGGGGGTCTCACCTTTCTCTCAACTGCTGCTGAGGCTGAGGGGTCAGGAGACTTGCCTATTGCCCTAAAGATGCTGACTACTGGCTTCTTTTTTACAAAGACATACCCCAGAGCCAGTGCACTGAGAAAGAAGAGGCTAGGGGTAGGGAGGGGTGGGCTGTGGTCATGCAACCATCTGTCTCTCCACGAAATTTGTTGAAATAAATAGCCACTTAAAAACCCCTTTTGGCTAATTTTATGGTCTGAATGTTTGTTCCCCTCCCCACCAATTTCATATGTTGAGACCCCCACTGCCCCCATGTGACTGTATTTGGAGATGGAACCTCTAAGGAAGTAATTAAGGTTAAATGATGTCATAAGGGTGGGGCCATCATTCAGTAGGATTAGTGCCCTTATAAGAAGAGGCACTAGAGGGCTCACTCTCTCCTTTCTCTGCCATGTGAGGACACAGCAAGAAGGCAGCCAACTGCAACCCAAGGAGACCACCCTCGCCAGACACTGAGCCTACTGGCATCTAGGTCTTGGACTTCCAATCTCCAGAACTGTGAGAAAGCAAATTTCTGAGATTTAGGCTACCCAGCCTGTGGTATTTTGTTATGGCAGCCCAAGCAGATTAAGACAGCCACCACCTGTTCCATGATGGCTAATAGCTGACTGGACCACAGATTGTATCTTCAGATTCAGGCTGTATCTGAAGTCCTTTAGTAAGGTACCAAGTTTGGCATCAGTCAGGTATTTCATTTCAGTTTATTCCAGAATGAAAAGTCCATGAGCTGGGTATTATCAATGTCCTCATTTCACAGATGAGGAAACTGAAGCTCAGAGAGTTTAGATTTCCTGCCCAAGTCAAAGAGCTAGTGAGGACACTTGAAGGAGGTTCTCCAACTCGGACAGGCTGATCCTGGGATAGCACTCTGGCCTTGGACGAAATCAGAATGATTTACTGGGTGGCGCATTATGGGAACCTGCACCCCTACCCACCCCCAACTCATGCTCTGCTAGGTGTCTGGGTCCCTGGAGTGAGAATGAAGAGAAAGCCTTGTGATGGATAGAGGGGCTTGCTCCTTGGGAAGCCCTCCCACCCTCCAGCAGGACCCATGTAACCTCGGGCCCTGATGGAACGGTATTGCTCCATCCGGTGCCATGTGCCACCTCTGACACACACCCCCTCCCACATCTCCAGAGTGCCTGAGAACACCCACTCTCTGGACAGTGTGTATCCCTTCTGAAGATGAAAATATCAGGAATGCCTTCGTGCAAAGGAACATATCAATTCCTCAAAAGGAAACTATCGGCCACTAACATTTCCTGAGGGGTTACTACGTGCCAAGCCCTGAATAGTTACTATCTCATGTGACTCACACAGCAGTCCTCTGAATTAGGTATTACTAGTATCCCCACTTTATGAAAAAGGAAATTGAGGCTGAGAGAGGTTAAGAAATCTCCCCCAAATCAAACGGAATTTACTTGGTCTGGGAGGAGGAGGAGAACTTTGGGTAACTAAGATAGTCTGAGATTTGACATCAAGCCCACTTTACAGCAGGGCTGTCCAAAGAGATGGGGCATCTTTGCAAGGAGTGGGTTTCTTGTCACTATAGGTTGTCCATCAGAAGGGAGACACTCCCCTGATGTGGAGGGGATGACACGACAGAGCTGTAGCTTTAGGTGTTGGGATTGAATTGGACAGGTTGGAAGTCCCTTCCAACTGTGAGTCTCCTTGATTCTGCACAATTAGTGTGGAAAACTGGGTGTCACGCTGTCCTATTCGTGGGATCAGGAAGTGTAGGGCACAGAGGGAGGCAGGATACATTGGAGATGTGGTTTGTTCTGTGCAGCTCACGATTCTCAAATTCACTATCTCCCTAATCCAGTCTATGTCTTCACCTCTTGTTGAGTCTACATGGGGAGCCCAGTCTCTGCTTGAACCGCTCAGGGATGGAGAGGGTACTAGAGCCCACTCCCCAAGACTGGAAAGATGGCGTCACAATACTGTTTTAGAAGCATCTGGTCTACCTGCCTTCAGGCAACTCAGAAATCTTCCTCCGCCTGCATTTTGGCATGCCTAGGAGTGGGCTAAATGTGCTGGCTTGGTAAGACAACTGGAAGACTGGCTTGGGAGGCAGGTTGGAGGAGCAGAGAGGAGAGATAGCCAAGAGTACCTCCAGGATCATTGACTTCTTGATCATCCACATCATTCCTCTCTTCTTTCCTCTAGGAGCCAGGAAAATGGCTCTCCCATCTTCCTAGCTTTCAAAAGGTGGTATTTATTTAATCACCTGAAATTTCAGCTGATTCTGGGCAGCGAAGTGACTGCCCCTAACGAGTGTCCTCCGTCACAAGCATCCACTTGCCTATTACCACGCACCTGCTGAGCTGAGGGTCAATCATTTCAGGGACTTGGAGCATTGGCTCCCACAAAGTCCAGGCTTTGTAGGTAATCTAGATACCCCCAGTCACGACCGGAAGGCAAGCCAAGCAAGACTACATGCTGGAGGAGGAAGAGAACTAGATTCTGTTTGCACCCGTGCACGGGTGGGGCACCCACGTGTACATGAATCTGGGCCCATTTGCAACGATATATTTTCACATGTGAGTTGGTCACAGAGGCATGTGGCTTCAGAGCTGGAACACTGGCCTCATGATGTTGCTTCGGAAGGCTTTGATCTCCCTCTTCATTTTGTAGAGGAGAGAACAAAGGCCTAGAGCCAGGGCTGTCAGCCTGTGTGTGGTTCATGAACCCCTCGAGATTCTATGGGATTTGATTCTAGGTCAGTAGTTCCGTGAAGACTCCGTGAATCCACACTTTTAAATAAGGGCCCCGGGTGATATTTACAATTGAGGGAGTTTGGGAAAACTGAGTCAAGGGACTCCCCAAGACACTAGTGGCCGAAGTGGGGCTAGACACAAGGCCTTGTGCCTCTGTGCACGCTACACGTGTGTGTGCAGATGAGGGAGTTTGCTTAGACACAGAAGTGTTTGCACAGATGCATCTGCCTTCGTGGATGGCTGCCACCCTCCTGGCTCACAGTTGACCGGGAAAAGTCAGTCTGGCCCAGAACGCGTGTGATGAAAGGATTCGTCGTACAGAGGGTCTTCCCGTTCATACCTCTCCCTTCTAGCCCTTAGTCCTGCTGGACTATCTAAACACTGAGCTCTGATTGCTTTCCTCTCTGGGAACAGGGCCGCACTGAGTCGTGGGAGAGTTAGGAGTGATCCGAACTCTGATCTCTACCTGCTTATAAGCTTCAGTTTCTCCCAGTATGAAATAGAGGCAGATTTGAAACCAACCAACCAACCAATAAAATTAAAACCTAGGGCTTCCCAGGTGGCGCAGTGGTTGAGAGTCCGCCTGCTGATGCAGGGGACACGGGTTCGTGCCCCGGTCCGGGAAGATCCCACATGCCGCGGAGCGGCTGGGCCCGTGAGCCATGGCCGCTGAGCCTGCGCGTCCGGAGCCTGTGCTCCGCAACGGGAGAGGCCACAACAGTGAGAGGCCCGCGTACCGCAAAAAAAAAAAAAAACCTAGGCAAGACCTCCCACTAGCAGAAACTGCTCACTGCTAAGCAGTAAGTTGGAAGAGGAAAGGTGAGCCTGCTGGAGAGGGGTGATTTGGGTGTCCATAGCCAGCAGGGGGAAGTTTGGATCAGTATGAGGAGATGGGGAAGTCAGTGGTTGATTGAGGGCCCTTTATTCCTAGTGGTCTCCCCAAAATAATGCTCACTGGCCGAGACACCCTCATGTTTCCAACTATATCAGGACCTGTGAGACATTGGAAGGAGCGTACATTCTGAGGTCGCTCTGCCTACCTTACTAACAGAGGTTGAGGGTGAGTCCCACTCATAAGCACAACCCTTCTGTGCCAGGCAGGGTACCATGCGCATCACCTTGCATGGTATATATTCTACCCCATTGTACAGATGAGAAAGTTGAGCCTCAGAGAAGTTAAGCACTGGTGTAAGGTCATGCTTCCCTCCCTAGCCTGCTTCCCACCTCCCCCACTACTGAACACATGGGAACTTAGAATTTCAAATTTCACTAATCAAGAGAGAAAACATTTTGAGACTCTGGGAGGAGGTGAGTGGAAGTAATAAGACATCCACCTGTGTGAGATCGTTTAGTTATGGTTCTGCTTAGAGACAAGTGGATGGACAAGGCATGTGGTTGAGGTGATTCGGACCCTTACCTGGCTGAGTCAATGTTTCCACTCCTAACTGGAGATAATTCCAGGCTGCTCCCATGATGACTTAGAGCCTTGAAGAAGTCCCTTGTTTATCACAGAGGATATCTTCTGTACAGAACATATGTTAATCATGATAGATGGTGGGGGTGAGAAGAAGAGGAATTTTTAGCAGGGAAAGAAAATCTTTCTCTTCCATGTCTCTCAAGAGTGGAAGTGTCTAGTTTCTAACAAAACTTAAAATTTTTAAATTATCTTAAAAGGAAAACAATATTCCTACTTAGAGTGAATTGCCTTTGGATTACGATTGTCCAAGACAAATTTAGACTCTCAGGTTGGATTTACCTGCCACCCAGCACTAACCTGGCTTCTGTAGCCATCTGAGTGTTCTCTGAGAATGCAAACTTATTTTAATAATGGCCAAAGCAAAAGAAAATGAGAAAGATGATTCTGCTCGGGGGGTGGGGGGGGAATCATTTATTGCCAGTCAAAAGCAAACGCACACTATTTTTAGATTATGCATTGTAGGGGATTGTCCGCATTCTCCACCCCTCCCCAGCCCCCGGGCTCCCCTCCCCCGGCGTGGGTATGGAGGGCTGACACACCGCACACACATCCGGGGCGCACAGGCAGACCTTGACAGTGCTGTACTTAGCTCACTGCCTTCACCACCCACCTAATGCACAAGGGGAAATGGAAACACTTTTCCAACGTTCCCCTGAATGAAGAGCTCTCTGTTAGTCACCACCAGCCTGGCTGGGCCCCCGCTGGATAGTACCATCCCCGCAATGAGGTACCAAAATAAATGGCTTTTGAGGCACCATGGGGAAATATGCTGAGACTCGCATACAATTAAAACAGTTATTAATACTTGCATTGTTCCTGGGGTGTGGGTGTACGTGGCATCTACCTTTTCCCTTTGGCTGGAGCGAAACAAGAGAACATATGTTCTCATCACTGGGACTCCCAGCCCAGTCACTGGGAGGAAGGCAAAGTGTACGGAAACTCAGCCCCTCCTCCAGCTCCTGGCATCTCCGCCAAACTGCCTGGCCTGGCCCGGCCCGCGACGTCTGGGCTGGGGATGTCCGCGTTTTAACCATAAGATTTTTTCAGACGTCAATTTTGCCACCAGTCTAAACAGATTTTTTAAGTGTGTGTATGGTATGGGAGTGGGGTGAAGGTAGAGACAGGGGCCAGGGAGAATGAAAGGAATAGACAGACTGGCAGATATTCTGACCCACCTTGTTGGGCTATAGGCAGAAAAAGGAGCAGATGTGAGGGTGCTTTGAGGTTTTCAGGGAATAAGCCTGAGGAATGATAATTAAGTCTTTATCTTTTTTTTTTTTTTGACTAAATTTCATTACCATCATCTCGCCTGGTTTGCTTCAGGTCAGCCTGTTTTCCCTCCTTCCCTCCCTCCCTCCCTCCCTCCCTCCCTCCTTCCCTCCTTCCCTCCCTCCCTCCCTCCCTCCTTCCTTCCTTCCTTCCTTCCTTCCTTCCTTCCTCCCTTCCTCCCTCCCTCCCTCCCTCCCTCCTTCTCTCTCTCTCTCTTCCCCTCCCTCCCTCCCCACTTCCTTCCTCCCTTCCTTCCTTTTTCTATCCTTTCTTTTTTCTCCCTCTTCCTCTCTCTTTCTCATTTCTTCATAGGAGTGAGGAGCAAGAACTTTGAAGTCTGCTGTGTGATCCTAGACAAATTATTTAACCTCCTAAACCTCAGTTTTCTCATCTATAAATGGGCATAATAATTCTTGTGAGAATTAACCTAGGTAATACCAGTGAAGAATTTAGCACAGGACCTGGCACACAACACGCGCTCAATTAATGTGGGGTGGGGGGTAGTGGTAATAGTTGTTGTTTTTATGTCATCATTGTCGTCATCCTTTCTTCTTCCTCCCATCATTTATTGCGCTGCCTCTAGGTATAGGTTCCAGGCCCGGCTCTGGAGATAGACAATCCAGTAAAAGTCCCTGTCTTCAGGGCAACCACTATCTTCTGGGGTAACATGTTTGCTTCCACTTCCACTCAGCTGCCTTTAGAGAGAGAAAATTCTAGATGGAGTAAGGCTGACGACTGAAGAAGAAACTTTGATTTCCAGGTATTGGAAAAGGTCAGGAGTAGAACAGAGATTTATATTTTGTGTTTTGGTGATAGGATCGCTAATGGACCTAAAATCCATTTGTCACTTGGGAACTGAGGTTTCCTGGGACCAGAAAACTAGCAACCGCAGGAGCAGAGTTGGTTTCAGTGTCAATATTTGCCACAAGTGGTGAGTAAACAAAGTCAGCATCTGGGAAGGGGAGATGGTGGTAGGCAGGGACCATAGTGTAGAACAGGCCGTTCTCTGAATTACAGACAAAAGGATTCCCATGGGACAGAGAACAAGCAATCTCTTCCCAGTTCCCGGCTTAGAGCGTTAGGTAGGTGGTGAAGGCAGCCTGGAAAATGTCGAGATGAAATAGCCCTGGGGTAATTGAGAGTTGGAGGCCTGAGCTCTGAGCAATATGCCTTCAAAATCACTGGTTTGCATAATAGCGTTGTTGAGCAGCCCTGGAATTCTCTGCGGGCTCCCTTCTCCTTTGCCCACCGTTTCCACCCTCTCCACTGGCTGCTACACCGAATCTGAGCCCCCTGATCTGCATCTTTATGGGGTGAGCCACAGATGCAATCACATTTTCCGAGAAACTGCAAGTTTGCTCTGCTAATTTAAGGAAACCTCCAAATTCAAATTTACCAGGTAGATAATTAGGAGGTGGTTATATGCATTCCAGAAAATCTCCTATTTTATGTTGAGGCTTAACCGCAAGAATCCTTTAACTATCAGCTTCCACTGGATCATTCTGGGCTTGAGTTATACCTGACAGAGGCTTTGGGGGAAGACACATGAAGTTAAAGAATTAGAACCACTGTTGATGTCTCGACAGTTGGAAGTGAATATAAAGCATCTCTGACATTATAACAAAGCTTAGCGGGAAATACTGTTTGAGTCACAAAAACTTGATCATTACACAATTTTTATAAAGCTGTATTAAATATTTGTTCATGCATTCATGCAACAAACATATATTGGATACCTACTTGTGTGCTAGGAAATGTGATGTAAGACATAGTCCTTGTTTTCAAGGAAGCTTCGAGAAACAATAAATCAACCCTGATGGTGTGGAGTCGGAATTGCTGCGAGGAGGGTAAGCAAATGCAGTGGACTCACAGAGGAGGATCTATATCAAACGGGAGGAGAAGCAGTCAGGGAAGGCTTCCTGGAGGAGGGGAAACTTAAGCTATGGAGAGTCGGTGTTTGCTAGCTGAAGAAGAGGGGAAAGGGCAATTCTGGCAGAGGGAACATCCCACAGGAAGATAGTATGTTCTAGGAGAGACTCCAGTGACCAGTGCACGGAGGGAGATTAGGTTAAGAAGGAGGGCAGAGGCCAGCCCAGGTCAGGAGAGGTTTTCCATGACTGACCAAAACAATGGGACCATTGAATTATTTCAAGTGAGGGAACTGAGATGATCCTATTGGCATTTTAGAAAGATCACGCTGGCAGCCGCAAGAAGGGGTCGATTGTGGATCCAGAAGGGAAAGAGGCAAACTGGAAAAGAAGTGGCAGGGGCCTGCGTGAGGTGTCAGAGGACTGGAGAGGCAGGCTCCGGGACCAGATAAGGTGGCTGAGGCCTTGGCAGTATGTAACTGGAGGGTGTGGACGGAAGGAGGGGGAGACGTCTACAGGAACAACAGAGCAGTAATCACAGCTGCCAGGCATTGTCTGTTTACCCTGCCCAGTGCCGTGCAGGGTTTGCCTTCCAGATGGTTGGCATGGGGTGAATGCCCTGGGAGTTAGGAGGCTGGGTGTTGGGGTGACATCCAGACCACCAGGCCTGAGGGTAGGGGGGTGTAGACTTGAACCAGGAGCTAAAGCAACAGAGTAGGTGACAGAGCAGGACAGCAGAGCGTTGTGCCCAAATGGCAGGGGTGGGCACCTAAGGTGGCTTTTTTGTTTGAAGATGCGGGAATAACCATTTGGAAGCGGGAAGGAGGATGCAGAAGCAGGCCGTTCCCAAACCCCCACTGGTTTCTCAGAGGGGGGCCTTTTCCACAGCCCCTGGTGGCCCTTCCTCCTTGCCTCCCACCTGCCGCCAGACGCAGCTTACCCAGAGCTCAGTGGCAAATATTGAACTACTTTTTCGAAGTGTTAATTGGGATTTTTAATCGACCATAAGCAGGTGATCAAAGCCTGTTAGTCTCTGGCGGTTGTTTATTCTCCAGGGGACAGTCCCACCCAGCGTGGTGTCACCACTCAGGGAGCGTGTGTTCCCTACCCCCAGTTGTTTCTCGTCTTAGTTTTTTTCTCACTTAAAAATAAAAATAGGGCTTCCCTGGTGGCGCAGTGGTTGAGAATCTGCCTGCTAATGCAGGGGACACGGGTTTGAGCCCTGGTCTGGGAGGATCCCACATGCCACGGAGCAACTAAGCCCGTGCGCCACAACTACTGAGCCTGCGCATCCGGAGCCTGTGCTCTGCAACGGGAGAGGCCACAGCAGTGAGAGGCCCGCGTACCGCAAAAAGAAAAAGCCTCAGCTAGACAGGCGGGAAGCCTTAGAGCAAAGGTCCCCTCTTCCAGCCAGGAGTGCTGTGTTGGTTGGGGGTGACCCAGCTCTAGAACCTGGGCTGTGCTCCCTCGCTGGTTGACAGTAGCCTGAAGAGAGCCTGGTCTTGGCAAGAAAGCTACGCTGGGTGCAAAGGTGCAGCAGCTGGAGCTCTTCACAGCACTTCTCTCCCAAAGGGAGGTCCAAGCAGTGCCCTCCTGTGGCTGCCACATCCTATTTGCCCACACCAGCTCTCTTCGAGCTTCTGGCTGCTCCCCCTTCACTGCATCTTCCAAACCTATGCTCTGGGGTGAAGACAAGAGCTCCAATCCACTCGCCGGGACCAAAGGTCTTGTCCTTTAAGCCCATCCTCACCTTCTCTTCCCATTTGAGACAGAGCCTCGTTCCTGCCCGTTCCCTATATAACAATCCCTCCACACTCTGCTCACCAAGGCGAGGGCTGTCCCCACAGGTCTGCTGCCCCGCCAGCTTGGCTAACACCTGCCCTATTTGCTCAGACACTTTCTGTCTGGTTCCCTCTCCTTTTCTTCACCACTCATTTCCACCAGGACCTGCCTTCAACCTGTCAGGAGCTGCCTGTCCAGTGGCCCTTTCCGTGATGGATGGCCACGTAGCTACACAGGTTAAGGAATCTAAGGTAGAGTGTTACTGAGTCATGGTGACGTGATGAATTACCTCTTCTGGGTAACGTTCACATGCTGACAGACCTTTTCAATGCTTTAGCCCCAAAGAGTGCGGTGTTGTGCATAAGTGCTCTATGCTTGGCGAACCTAGTCAGATGGGGTGGAACAGAGGAATTTCTTTTGCTCCCTCAGAGCACTGCCAATGAACTGTCCCGGGAATATGTGTGGAGATGCAGAGGGCAGAGGGTCAGGGTTTTTTACAGGTCATGGTTTAAAGCAGCCAGATTCAAAAATGAGTCAAGGGCTTCCATGGTGGCGCAGTGGTTGAGAGTCCGCCTGCCGATGCAGGGGACGCGGGTTCGTGCCCCAGTCTGGGAGGATCCCACATGCCGCGGAGCGGCTGGGTCCGTGAGCCGTGGCCGCTGAGCCTGCGCGTCCGGAGCCTGTGCTCCGCAACGGGAGAGGCCACAACAGTGAGAGGCCTGCGTACCGCAAAAAAAAAAAAAAAGAGTCGAATAGACATTTCTCCAGAGGAGATGTAAAAACGGCCAATAAGCTTAAAAAGGTGCTCAACATTGTTAATCATTAGGGAAACGCAAATCAAAACCACCACGCGATACCACCTCACACCCATTAGTATGGCTGCTATCAACAAAACAGAAAATAAGTATTGGTGAGGAGGCAGGGAAATAGGAACCCTTGTGCGTTGTTGGTGGGAATGTAAAATGGAAACAGTATGGCAGTTCCTCAAAAAAGTTAAACATAGAATTACTGTATGATCCAGCAACTCCACTTCTGGGTATATACCCGAAAGAATTAAAAGCAGGGTCCTAAAGAGATGTTTGTACAGCCAGTGTTCACAGCAGCATTATTCACAATAGTCAGAAGGTGAAAGCAACCCAAATGTCCAACAACAGAAAAATGGATAAAGAAATGTGGTCTATCCATACAATGGAATATTATTCATCCCTGAAGAAGGAGGAGATTCTGACACATGCTACAACATGGATGAACCTTGAAGGCATTATTGCTAAGTGAAATAAGCCAGTCACAAAAAGACAAATACAATATGATTCCACTTATAAGAAGTACTTTAATTTCAGGGAGACAGAAAGTAGAATGGTGGTTGCCAGAAGCTGGGGGGTAGAGTGGGGAATGGGAGTTATTATTTCACAGAGTATGGAGTTTCAGTTTGGGAAGATGAGAAGGTTCTAGAGATGAATGGTAGTAATGGTTGCCTAACAATATGAATGTACTTATACTAAACTGTACATTTAAAATAGTAAATTTTGTTATGTGTATTTTACCACCATAAAAAAATTTGAAAAAAAAAGTCATGATTTATCATGAGAAGAAAGAAATAGATTAACCCAGGTTTGCTGGAGGATCTCTACTTTGTACCTTGAAATCAGGATATGTGACAAGGCAGGATCAAAGTCCTGAATCCAGGTTAGAAACCAGGAGGAAGTGCCAAAGGGCATCCCTGCAGGAGGGGAGCTACGTGAGGGCAGGCAGCCGGGTGCAGGAGGCTGTGCACAGGAACCACGCCAGACCATGATTTCATCTCAGGGCTGCCAGCTGAGCAGTGTGTGACTTTGGACAAGTGATTGTACCTCTCTGAGCCTTTGTTTCTGTACCGATAAAATAGGGCAACAATGCTAACAACACCAGAGCTGTTGTCAGCCTAAATGCAATCTGTCTGTGGGGTGGGTGCATAAGGAGGTTGCTAGCAAATAGAAGGCCCTTGTTAAATGTTAGCTCTGTATTAGGGCCTGAAGTTTCTGCAGGGGAGGTAGGGTTTTCAGGCTGTTTAAATGCCAGCGGCTGCCTCAGATGACAAGGGAGGTTGTACTCTTAATGGGCGAGCATGTGAGATGTCCTTTTCCATGGTGTTGAGCAGAAATTTAACATGTTGGAAGTGAGCTGAATAGTGAGTATTAAGCTTGTGGTTATAACTGTGGGACATGAGCACTTCTAGCCTCCATGTGAATCCAGGTGAATCCTTCCTTTTTGTAAGGAAAGTAATTACATAAGTGCTTGGGAGCCTCTGCTCTGGGCTGGGCCCCGTGGCAAATGCTGGGGGAGAACAGATGGGAGGAGATGGGTCCTGCCCACCAACTGCTCCCAGGCTAGGCAGTGAGGGGAGTGTGAGATGGAGTCAACAGCCATCCCGGGGGGGCTTCAGGGAAGACAGATGCAGCCTCTTCTGGGAACATGGTGTCACTGATGGGTGATCAAAACCAAAACGGCAGAACTCTCTAGCTTCTATTTCTCCTTAGCAAATAATCTTCCAAGAACACGTTATAAATGTATGGTTTCCAGCCTGAGCTGTGCCTCCAGTGCTTCTTGGAATTCTTGTCTTCAACCCCTACTTCATTCTTCTCAGCCCCATTCCAGGCCTTTCCCTCTCTCAGTACCCCAAGCCAGCTGTGGCTTCAGCAAAAACACACCACCACGGATAAGAGAAAGCCCCCCAGGTGTGGACCAGCTCCACTCTCCTGTCTGCGGCCTCCAAGGAAGCCTTCTGTTGTTTGTCTGAAAAAGAGAAGCGGTCGTAGCCTGGGCTAAATTTCCTGCTTCTATCTCCCCGTTTCATCTAGGACCTTCCTTTATTGTTACAGATTACTCTTTAGCCTTTCCATCCCAACTGTCCCCTTCCCTCCACCTTCAGCTATGTTTAAATCCTCTCACCAAAAGAAATGTGACAAAAAAGCTATTCTCCTATTACCCCTTTCACCAAACCTCCAAATTTCTGGACTTTTGGCTAACACTTATTGAGCATCTGTTGTATGTTCTAAGTGCTTTACTTATATTATCATATTTAATCCTAACAACAACCTACGAAGTAGATCTTGTTATTATCCCCATCCTATAGGCGAAGAAACAGGCTCAGTGAATTCATCAATTGCCCAGTGTGACATGGCTGGTAAGTGGTGGAGGCAGGATTTAAACCCAGGTTCATGGCAACTACCCAGTCATCTGGCCATGAAAGAAGTCTTTCAGTCACCCCCACCAACTCCTTCAATGCCTCTTCTTGTGGTTCTCGCCCTCTGGAGCTCTGTACCTCCCTCAATATGTAGCACTGGGGATTTGCTCCTTTGTGCCCCTGGATACCACTCTCGCCTGGCTCCCCTCTACACAATTTCTGGCTTATCTGTAGTAGCTCCTCTTTCCTCGTCCATCCCCTACACATCAGTCTCTGCCCAGGCTCTGTCCTTTGCCCTTTTGTCTTGTTCTGCATATGCTCTCTGGGTGAGTTTATCCACTCATGATTATAACCATGCCCTGTATCTGCAGCAGCCCCCCCTTCCTCACATGTCTCTAAATGAACTCATGACCTCCCTCACTTCAAATCTGTTCTTACTCCTTTCTTCCTGAGACTGGTTAGTGAAACCATTGTCTGCGCAGTCATTTAAGCTAGAAATCATGGAAAGCATCCCCTATGGTGTCTTTCTCTTGTCTCTAAATCTAATGGATAACCAAGTCCTCTTGAGTCTATTTTCCAAGCAGTTACGGACCCTCTTTCTCTTTATTCCTGCTGATGTCAACTGCTCTGCTTTAAGACCTTATAATATTGGGTTGGCCAAAAAGTTCATTCAGTTTTAAGTAAAAATAAAAGACATGTTTCATTTTTACCAAGAACTTTATTGAACAACGTAGTCATTAACTGAGCAAACTTTTTGGCCAACCCAGTATTTCCCTTGACCACTTATTGTCTTGCTTCTGCCATTGTCCCCTCTAGTCCATCCTCCACACAGTTGCCAAGGTCTTTCTAAATCGTAGTCTATCAATATGCTCTGGACATTCCCTGTCTTCCAGTCATCTAGAGGCTGAAGTTTAAGTCCTTGCAGGCATTCAAGGCTACTCACCCCCTGGCTCCCATGTACTGGCCTCATCTTCCACAACACACCCCACCTGCCACCCACCTGCACCCCGACTTGCATTCACATTAGCTACTGATGAGTCCTTGGGAGCAAAACGTAAATGCATGCCAGCATCACAGAGCAGGCAGTTCAAGATCTACCTGCTCCAGCATGCTTTCCTCAACTGGAATGGATGGCTCTCTCCTCCTCAAGCTTAGTTCAAACGACTAACGTGGCACTTTACACACCGTTTTATGGCAGGTTGTTCAAGTGTACGTGTCCTTGCCTAGATGGGGCAGGGACCTTGCAGGGACCTCCCCAGGGCACAGCACTCACTGCTGTGAAAGTAGATGGCATGGGCATGTAGCACATCTTAGGCACTCTCGAGATGTTAGTTTCCCTTTGTTTTGACACATAAACAGGTGCCAGGAGACTGTAGATGGATTCATAGCCTAATTTGCAAAAAAGTGGGAAAGATAGAGACTAAAAATGACAGGGGGAGGGAAGCCCCTCCCCTCCACACTAAGCCACACTGCCTTTAGAAAAGAACCAGCTTGTGTTCAATCAAAACAAGTCACGTCAAGAAACGCATCTCCTGTTTGCATAAGGATACTGTGCTGGTAGGAGAAGAAAATATTGGAGCCACAAGATACCTTGGCTTGAATAAGGCTTTTGACAAAGTCTGTCACTGTTCCTAGCGGGCAAGGCTGAGAAGCATGGTTGCGGGATAGTCATTGATCCATTTAAGTGTTGAATTGGAAGAGAACTTGGAGGCTTCCGATCTAACCCTCTCACATTACAGGGCAAGAAACTGAGACCCTAAAGGCTCATTTTTCTAAAGAAACACAGCTTATTAGTAGCATAACAGGTCCCATGGTCTACTTCTTGCAATTCCAGAGCCTCTGCTGACACAAGGCTTTTCCTGGAGTCCGTTGGTTTGTGGCGCGCTGAGCAATCATGCCCAAAGTAAGCTTTCTCGCTGGCTGACGTCTACCTGACGGGAGATGTCACATGATATGCTATCTGCCCGTTCAGTAATTTATCAGGTTTTGGAGTAGAACCCAGAAGGCATGTTTTTCAAATAAGTGAGTGACACAGATGCAGAAGGGCTAGCTGATATGTAGGGCTGCAGAATCAGGATCCGAAATACCTTGCAGGCTGGAATGATGGGCTGAAAGTAAGGAGTCGAAACTTAACAGGAATAAATGGAAAGTCTTGCACTGAAGTTTCCAAAAAATCAATTCCATAAGTACAGGGTGGAGAAGCCTTGACTTGATGTAGGTTCAAGAGTAAAGACCTGTGTGTTCGAGTTGAGTACAAGAGGATCTTAGGGCATCTTAACTGCTGAAATAGCCACAGCAAGGTGCTGAAGTCTGTTCTTGTTCTGAAACAATAAAAGTTAGATTCCAAAACAGAGTATGTAATGCTTCTACTGTACTCTGTACAGACCACATCCGAGCCGGGGCTCCAGCTCTGAGCATCTCACTTTCGGAGGGATTTTGACAAACTGAACATGCTGGAGGCAGGCGCTCAGGATGGTGCTGCGTCTAGAAATTCTGTCAAATGAGCAACACTTGGGAAAATGAGAACCCTTAGTCTGAGAAAATACTCAAGGTAGTTGTTATGTAGCAGGACACGTGGACTGGCTCTGTGAACTCCAGGGGGCAGAACTTGGGAGCCGGAGGCCAGCAGATTTTGGTTCCACGCGGGGAAAACTTTCCAACTGGGTCTCCACATCCAGTCCTACATCCATGCGAATCACGAGCTCCGTGGGCTGAAGATGTGACACTCTGTTAGGGAAGCAGAGAAGAGTCACTCTTGGGAAAAAGGTTGATTTAAGTGATCTTGAGGGTCCCTTCCTATTATTAGCTGCTACTGTACTATGACCCTGCATACTTTTATAAAACCAGACTTGAAAAAAACAATTCTTCCTTTTTTCAGCCCAACAGGATTCGCCAGGCTAAATGGTAGTTTTAGTTTTAAATTCCAACCAACATTTAGTCATTGAGCACCTACTACGGACAGAGTCCTAAGTGTCTTTGTTTTCTTCAGCTGAACAAAAATTACTTTAATAGTTGACTTAGACATGAGGGAAGGAAACAATGCTGATTGTAAACCTAGAGTATAATTTATGTTCTAGGCACACTATACATTTATACCTATAATTTTTTCCTTCTGTTGATCCTTTTTATTAAAAAAAAAAAAAACCCTTAATTATAGAGGAAAGGGCTTAAGTAGATAAAGAACAGAAGATATTCCCAAATGAATCTTTGTTGTTTATAGTGGCTTTTTTTTCCCTATTTCTTCAAAGTTAGAAATTTCTCAAGAATCCTCTTACATTGACAGATAATTATTTGATAATGAAGTGAATAGTGATGATCATAATTATAATGGCCACTATACGATGTATATTAAACACTATAATGAGCCCCAGATTTTCTGTGCCACCATGATTTCCTCTTCTGGAAGACGACTTTGGCATTGGCTGAAATTATTAGCAAGTACAGTGTGGTTTCCAAATTATCTTGTATATATCTGCTATCTGTAAAAACAGTTTGGAGCTTTAAATAGAACCAGTTTCTCCTTAAATATATATTGATATTTACATGTATCTATTTATGTATGCAAATATATACTTATGCCTATTGGGGAAAAAAACGCTTTATTGCAGTATGATTGACATACAAAAAGCTGTACCTATTTAATGTATACAACTGAATGAGTTTGGACATAAGTATACCCCTGAGAAACCATCACCACAATCCCTGCCGTAAACATATCCATCCTCTCCAAAAGTTTCCTTCCCTAAGTGTCCCCCTAAGGAGGAGGGAAATACAGAAGAAATGGCCTGCACCCTCCTGTATCCCAGGACAAGGGATGAGATGGGCGGGGGCTAGGGAAGCGACAGGCAGAAGGGGAACAGGGCCAGTCGCGGTAAGCAAGCATTAGACAAAGGGGGCTGATTAGGGAAAATGAAAAGAAGGCTGGGAAAGGGGAGCAGGAAGATGCCCCAAGCAAGGGTGAGATGGAGGTGAGGCTGAGGTGCGGAGGGAGAGCAGAGCGGGGCTAAGTGAGCTGTGCCCAGCGGCTGTATCATTAGGAACCTTGCCTAAGGAGGAGGAAAGCACACGTGTCCCTCTGCAACACAGCTTAAAGACTTCACACTCCCTTAGGCCCAGCTCTCCAGCCGAAATGGACTTATTTATTTTTAATAGAGCCCATTTGAGGTAGCTGTGTTTTCAAAGGCTGATGTCCTTGTAAGTACTTTTTATTCTCACAGGTTGAAAAAAAAAATCCTTTCATGGCGGGAATGCTGAGCCGGGATCGGGTGGAGGGAGGTACCCCGCAGCCTGCTGCAGCCTGACTCACTTAGGGGGCAGTCTCACGCCCGCCAGAGAAAGCCAGGGATTGTGGAAAGGAAAGTTGTGACCAGAGCAGCAGGAAAAGGCAGTGGAGGAGGGGACGGGAGGGCAGGGCAGGCCTTACCACCCCTCCCCCCTCCCTTTTCCTGAACATGGAGTATCCGTGTAGTCATGGCTTTTAAACAACATTACACACACTTGTCGTCCAAGATAAAATGTTATTAAGATTAAATGCTGAGCAAGGAACGGAATCCAACTTCCCACTGTCATATTTCAGCTCTGGTGAGTGATTGCCTTTCGGTAGCCCTAGCTCCTAAGCAGGGAAACGGCATTATTATCATTAATAAGCCCATAATGGGGAAGAGAAATTATAAACATTTCTGCAACAAGCGGCCCTCCAGTGTTAATATTTTATGAGCACACAGAGAAGCCGGCGACTGAATGTAAATGGCAGAATTATACGTAACCGTAATGTAAACACACATAACTGGGTTGAGATTGTGGGAGGAGGGGAGGCCGGTGGCAATGGGCGGAGGGTGGCACTTAAGGCACTGGGTGGGGCCCCAAAGGCAGAAAGTAGGACGCCCCAGGGCCCCTGTCGCTAGTCTCTCCTCCTCCTGCCGCTGTGTGTTTTCAGGGGGACCCGTGTCTCTGGGAGCCCCGTGGGCGGGGAGGCTGCCATCTGCCCCCACCCCCTACACGTCATCCTTTGGCATTGGGTTGCTTTAGATTTTATTTACTCTGGGGACGGACAATTATGGGACTAAATGCTGCTTCCTGGGGCTTTCAAGTCTGTTCACGTGTGTGTGTTCTCCCTTTTAGTAGTATACGCATCTGGAGGACAGAGATCTGTCTTCTTTTCTTTGCGTAATCGCCAAGTGTACAATACGTGTGTTGCAGGAGCCCCATATATGTGTGTGTGGTGTGTGTGTGTGTGTGTGTGTGTGTGTGTGTGTGTGTGTGTATAATTTTTGGTTAATTGTTTTGGTTTGGGTTTTCAGCTGTGGGACCCTTGGTTCAAACCAAATATTTCAGGGGAGCCCAGTGAACAAGAGGGATGCTCTGACTTAAGCACGGTAAGGGCCCAGAGACCCCCTAGCCAGCCCCCTCCTCTTCCAGGTGTCCCCAGAGGCACCTCTGTGGAGCACAGTGTGGGGACTACTGAAAGATCCCCCTTCGCTGTTTCCAGATGACAGAACTGATTTCCAGAGAGATGTGACCTGTCTGTCCCAGAGACTGGTCCCAGGTCCCCTGCCTTCCCGGGAGGTACACAACTTGGTCCAGGAGGGGTTCTTCCTCCAGCTCTGCCAGTAAGCGGCTGGTGGCCTGAACAAATCTCACTGCCTCTCTGGACCTCCCTTTCCCATCTGTAAAATGAACGAGACGACTAGATGATCTCTCATGCTCCTTTCCAGCTCTGAGATCTAAGCCGTGTACAGACGTCCAGAAAATTTACATTGGCCTGTTCAGTATCCAAGGTGACGGGTGCTGCAAGGCCAGCAAGGGACAACCTGGAGACCCGTAGATGCCTCGACACCTTGTGAGGCCGTTAGTCACTTGCCTGGGTTCTGCCCTTGGGCTTTAAGCTTCCTGGGCCAAGACCTTGACGGGGGCCCCCCCACTGCTGTGTTTGCCCACAGTGCGCTTAGCCAAGGAGGGCAGGGACCACAGCGCCCAGCACAGTGCCTGACTCATAGCTGGTACGCCGTAGAATCTTGCACAATGATTGGTTGGACAAATGAACTGGTTAATACACTAGTTAGTTAATGAACTAAGCAGCTCTCTCTTCCACTTTACTTTGTTGTTTTCAATGTAGTCTGTGTTTTTTAAACTATTTACTGAATGCCCACTGTGTGTTAGCACCATGCGAGTGATGTTCCAAAAAGACAAGAACGCCTCTGGCCGGAAGCCAGTCTCTGTTCCTTCCCCTTCCCCCGTCCCCCGCCTCCTCGATTTTCTCTTTCCCTCTGCTCCTATTCATTATTTCTCTCTGCAGTTATGTAATTATTGGCCTTGGCAAAGAGTTTCAGGGGTGTCGTTTGTCTGAGAAACATTATGCAGAATTAAGTTCCAGGGTAATCTCGGATGCAAATACCTATCCTTCAGGAGAATGTGAATTAAGCCTGCTGGTCTCAGCTCCACAGAGGCGGCTGCATTTGAATCCGGGTCTCTAGCAGTCATGGAAGCTGACTTGGGTGTATGGGACCCCCTCCGGCTCCTCCTCAGAAGCCCAGGATGTGTCTCCCGGGCTGGGAGGGAGCCTTGAGCAGTCACCATGTTCATCCCCTATCACTCATCTGAGCATCCCAGGAAGCTGAGCATCTCTGCCCTGGCCTCTTCCATCCCCTCCATAAGCATATTTTGTGACCAGCTGGCAGGAAGTTTTTCTTTACAGTTAAACACAATCTTTCTTGTGACGTGCTACTCTCCTTTAGATACATGTTTCTCAAATTGCAGGGTGCTTACCAAGTACTGGAAGATCTTGTTAAAAAACAGATTCTGGGGCTTCCCTGGTGGCACAGTGGTTGAGAGTCTGCCTGCCGATGCAGGGGATACGGGTTCGTGCCCCGGTCTGGGAAGATCCCACATGCCGCAAAGCGGCTGGGCCTGCGCGTCTGGAGCCTGTGCTCCGCAACGGGAGAGGCCACAACAGTGAGAGGCCCGCATACAGCGCAAAAAAAAAAAAAAAAAAAAAAACAGATTCTGGGGCAGGGCCTGAGATTCTGCATTTCCAACCAGCTCCTGGGTGATGCTGTTCTGCGAAGCACACTTCAAGTAGCAAGGCTTTAAAAAATAGATGGGCAGGAAAAGACAGAGAGAAGGCAAAGCAAACATAAAAATAAACAGCCCTGCTTATTTGAGTTTATTTGTATGGTCCCTTAGACATTTCCATTTCTGCTAAAAACTACTCTTGGTCTGCAAATTCCTGAGCCTCTGTGGGTCTTGGTTTCCTCATTAGTGAAACAGTAAAACAACTCTCTCCAGAGCTGTGATGAGGGTTAAGGTAGACGGGGAGGACTCAGCACTTGCTGATGTTACCTGTTGAAACAGAAGCCCCTGGAAGGAGGGAGGAGGATGGCGGCTATGCCGCTTCCTGGGCTGTTAGGTAGGAAGGGGATCCCTGCAACTCTGCAGTTCGATCCTTCCTGTGGACCAGTCCTCAATGGTACCTGGTGGCCAAGTGCTGAAAAGGCTACTCAGCTTCCTTGGGGAGTTTGGAGGGTGCCAGCAGGGGAGAGCCCATCCCAGTCTGCTTAGGTTGACCTTGATTTAAAAGAAAACAAAAAACTATTTGTGCAGCTTAGGGTATCTTACTAGCACTTAATAGATTTGAAGAAGATGCTGGTGATTAGATTGTATATTCATCTTGGGCTTTTATTCTTTTCAAAGTATCTTCCCACGTCTTCGCAGTCCTTTAAGGCTGGTAAAGTGGGCATTGATCATCCCTACACTACGATACAAGGTGTGCAGGGGTTCAGGAACTTGCCCAAGGTCACACGGGTTGTCTTTTTTTTTTTTTGCGGTACGTGGACCTCTCAATGTTGTGGCCTCTCCCGTTGCGGAGCACAGGCTCTGGACGCGCAGGCTCAGCGGCCATGGCTCACAGGCCCAGCCGCTCCGCGGCACGTGGGATCTTCCCGGACCGGGGCACGAACCCGTGTCCCCTGGATCTGCAGGCGGACTCGCAACCACTGCGCCACCAGGGAAGCCCCACACCGGTTGTCTTTGGTGAAGCCCAGCCCAGAAGCCTGTCCCCTGCCTCCTGGTCCTGTGTTCTTCCTGCTGCCCTTAAAGATGGGGGCTGCAGGTGTGTGAGGGGAGGGGGCAGGGAAGGGGGTGGTTCTTTGATGTTGGCTGAGGAGGGGCAAAGGAAGCCACTCCCCTCCCCAGCCCTTCCCAACTATTGTCCTGCTGGGACTTAGGACCTTGTTGGGGTACGCAGGCCTGGCCTGGGCCCAGCTCAGAGAGCAGAGCCTCCACACTCCCCTGCCTGAAGAAGAGAGGGGATCATGGACTGCCAGACCCACCCAGGTGCCACGCATGATGTTTCCTGAGCACAGCCAGCCTGGTCCTCCCACTCTGCCCCTTGGGGTTAGCACCTCAGAGGCACTTCTACACTCCAAACTCTGAGTCATTATCTTCTTAAAAGACACCATTCTTGGGCTTCCTGGTGGTGCAGTGGTTGAGAGTCTGCCTGCCGATGCAGGGGGCACGGGTTCGCGCCCCGGTCCGGGAGGATCCCGCGTGCCGCGGAGCGGCTGGGCCCATGAGCCATGGCCGCTGAGCCTGCGCGTCCGGAGCCTGTGCTCCGCAACGGCAGAGGCCACAGCAGTGAGAGGCCCGCGTATGGCAAAAAAAAAAAAAAAGACACCATTCTTTTTTCCCCTGCTGTCGCTGCTGCTAAGAATTCATCCCTCCCTCCCCTTCTCCCAGCACTGGCCTTCGCTCCCTTGGGGGCTGGGGGCTGGTGGCAGGGGGCGATGGCTCCAAATGAGCTTCTCCTTCCTCCAAGAGCTAGCAAGGAGAAGGGGCATTGGGCCCATGCCTGTTCTGGGCCTACAGGAGGAGCTGCCTGGGTTCCATCTCAGGGCTTCCCTGAGACCTCCTTGTGGCTTGGACCCTGGGGCCTGCCGGGCCACAAGGACAGTTGTGGTTAGATCCAAAGTCCAGGCCACCCAGCTGTCTTTTTCCTGAGGTCCCTGGGGACCTTTGTGCAGGAATGCAGGCCACCTGCCTCTATAAGCGTCCCTTAACAGTCTTGCTAATTTTTCAGAGCTGTGGTTTCTTCCCTTGCAGCCTAGAGAGACCACTCTTCTAGGCTTTGATTCCCTCACTTTTCAAACCGAGTGGTAATATTAACCTCCCAGAGTCTGGGGTAGTGTTCACTGTACCATACTCTGCTAGGCACACAGTGGGTGCTCAGTGAATGTTTATTGGAACAAAGTACTGCAGAAGAATTGGCGATTTAAATTCAGATTGGCTCCCAAATCCAAGTAGCCCTTGACCTCTCCCTCCTCCATTCATTTCTTCAACTGTGAGCTCTATGGTTTCCTCCTCCCCCTGTGGCCGCTTCTCATTTCTCTCCTCCTCCCGTACATTTTCTTCCACATCTGGTCCTGGGCCTTCTTCTCACTGGTCCACATTCTGCATGACTTCCTGCATCCCTATGCCTGCAGCCTCTGGAGAGATGGGGTTAATAAGATATTTATCCTCAACCAGCAAACTCCTCGCAGTGACGGACTCTTAAAGAGTGGAAGACACAGCCTATGTGTCACCATCCACTTTCCCACTCGGTGCCTGAATCACCCGTTCCTGGAGCCAACTTACAAAGACTTTGAAAACACCGAGCTAAATCAGTGAGGGTCGCCATCCTCATCAAGTGAATCATTGTTGCTGGGCTGGTGGAGGGTGTGCCAGACGAGCTTCCCCCATTGGCCAGAGTGGTCCTTGCTGCTGCGGTTAGATTTCAGAAGCCCTGTGGTCCTGGTGCCCACACTGCTTCTGTCTCCCACCCCCAGGTATATGCCTGCCTCTTCTTTAAAGCTCTAAATCCACTTTATACCCATGTGCTCCCAGGAAAGGCTACTGGAAAGCTTTATAGTCATTTATACCTGAGGAGTCCGGAACTGGCCACGAGCAGTGGGGAGAGAACTTTGCTCAGGAAGAAAACACCAGGTTTCAGAGCAGCTTATAATGGGGATTCTGCAGAGCGGGGCAAGGACCCAGAGTGGGGAGGCTGGGGAACAGCCCGAGACTAGGTTCTGTTCTTGGCTCCACCAGTGGCACGATGGTGCCCAGTTACTCTTTTCCCAAAAGGAAGAGTTGAAGCCAGTCTGCACTGTGCTGTGCTCTATAAGCTGCTCATGCCTGATCCTCATGGAGGGCTGTATGAGCACTTCTACTGCACCTCTGCCAGCGTGAGGGGCAGGTCAGCATTGGGGATTTCCTCCAGTTCCTGCGCTCTAAGCCAAGGAGTGAGCCAACCAACCGAGGCCAGTCCCCCCTCCCCCCTTCCCTCTCCCAGACTGCTGTTCAGAGTCAGGCTCAGCCCTGTCCACCTTGCAAGTCTCAGGCCAGGAGTTGGCACCCCTCGGGGGTTTGGACGGGAGTCTGGGGCCTCGATTCTGGGTCTCAGCTTCTCTATAGTCCTGTCCCGACAAGCTATTGCCTCTGGGTTCAGCCTAAGAATGCTCGTTGACCAGCAGGACAGGTACAGCAGCAAACAGAATCTACCAGTGGAAAAATCCCTCCCAGTCTCAGGGAAGGAGGTCATAGCACATCTTCAGGGGATTGGCTCTCCCCAGGTCCTGCTTTCCAAAAGTAAACTTAAAACGAGGTAAATACAAAGCGTCCACGCTCACTGCCCATGGGGTCGTCCTCACACCACTGCTAGCCATCAGCATCTCCCTTCACAATGACTGGACTGTGCAACTTCTAAGACTTTCCCACCCACACCTGCTTCGTCACGACTTTGGGAGTAGGGCAGATAAGGAGAGGCTCAGAGAGGTGGTGTTGCCTCCCATAGTCACCCAGAGGTAAGAGGGCTTTCCATCTCCGCTTGGGGAGCTCAGAGCTCACAACAGCTCCATGGGTACGAAGCAAAGCTTTGTGCTTTTCCAGAACATCTGTAGGTACCCATCCAGAAGCCTCATCCCCTCAGCCAGCAGGCCTGGCATCACACCACAGGCCCCGTTAGCTGGAGGTGATGGAGCCTCAGACCTGCCCCCAGGGTCACGTGTGCCCTGTCACTCTGCCTGGACTCAATTCTGCATGCCTTGCCCATGACCCTGGCGTCCACTGACCTGACCAGAAAAGGTGGGGATGAGAGGGAGGTGGAGTGATGAAAATATCACCTGCCTGGGAACCAGAAGACCTGGATTCTGGCTTTGGCCATTAATTTCCTGTGTGACCTCGGCTAAGTCACATAACCTCTCTGAGCTTCACTTTCCTCATCTATAGTAGAAAAGGGCCTGCCTGACTGGATGGTCCCTAAATTTCCTTCCAAATCTGAAATCCTGATGTCTACAGTTTCTCCAACAATGATATCACCCACTATATGATCCAGCACCAATTAATGTTGAGAGGTTGAAGGAAGCCACCTGGAGATCCCTAGATGTCTCCCTTTAGATGGAGGACCTGCTCTATTGCCAAGTTTCCCACCCCACGCTCTGGGCACTGGCTGGACTGGCCGTGACCTCCAGTGGGGCTTTATCACGAGGGGACTTTTGAGCGGTCTTCCCCTTGAAGAAGTGCAGTAGGCAAGCAAATTCCAATCCCACCCTTTGCCTAAAGATCTGAGAGCTCGGCAAGCCCCGGCGATATATGAAGAGAGGGGTTACTCACTCAACGCCAAGTTCTCTGTTCTCAAGCACTCACGCAAATACCCTTCAATTTTACATTATTGACTAAAAGTGTTTAACATTCGGCAGTACATTTAAAATTACACAGACACATCTTATCAGCACAGAAAAACCAGCACAAAGACAATGGGCCACCTCCTTCTGAACCTGGTCTTTTCTTTAAATTTTTTTTTTTTTTTTTGTGGTACGCGGGCCTCTCACTGTTGTGGCCTCTCCTGTTGCGGAGCACAGGCTCCGGACGTGCAGGCTCAGCGGCCATGGCTCACAGGCCCAGCCACTCCGTGCCATGTGGGATCTTCCCGGACCGGGGCACGAACCCGTGTCCCCTGCATCGGCAGGCGGACTCCCAACCACTGCACCACCGGGAAGCCCTGGTCTTTTCTTAATGAAACTCCATCCCTCCCTGCCACCCTGCTCCTGGTTAACACCAAGTCTCCGTATATAATTTAGGTAAATGGATTCGATATGCTGGCGTCGTCACCCCACACACCCCCTTTCTCTTTTTTTGGTTATTGAAATGTGTGAACAGTTTGTTCCCAGTTGAAAGTAAGCTCCGATGGATTTCGTACCTTTCTGTGTAGGAGGGAGAGGCAGGTTCTGAAGGAGACGCTGGCTGGCAGTGGGGAAGACAGGGGAAAGATCAGTACAGAATTTTGTGTGCGATGTGTCCTCTTGAATTCTCCCCGTGTGCAAGCCCTGCCATGGGCACAGGGACTGGGGCAAGGTCCACCCCTTTCAGAAGTGAATCAGCACTTCCCTGGTTTAGGAGAAAGGGATTGACACTTGGGATGGCCTTCATAGGAGGCAAAATCCTCCTAAGGGTTTATTCCTTGATATCCCTTCCCAGGGAGAGAAGGCAAGGGTGGATAAGAAAGTTCCTGTTGTCTGGCTTGAGGATGCCAGCAGCATATATGTGTCTATGTGCATTGGTGCCCACCCTTCTGTGTCCTTCTTTGAAGCCCCTATTGGGACCTTGATGGGCATAATGGACAGGAGACAGCCAGCTGTGTGGTAAAATAGTAGTAGCAAACATTTTTCTGATAGCTCATGTAAGCCAGTTTTAAGTGCAGTGCTCACTTATAAGAGGTGCCTTATTTCCCCCATTTTCTCTATGGGGAAACAGAGTGGTTGAGTAACTTCCTCAAAGTCACACAGCTTTTAAGTGTTGGATCCAGCACATGAACCCAGGCAGTTTAGCCCTGGAATCCACATACTTAACTCCTGTGCTCTATAGGAAAGGGCCTGGAGACAGAGGCCTATGTTACCTGGCGGCTGTGTGGCCTTAGGCTGGTCACTCACCTCTCTGACCATCCATTTCCTTACTGGGTTATTAGGAGACTTAAAGACAGAAATGATGTCAATGTCCTTTGCAGATTTTGGAAGGGATGTTGGTAACTTCTGGATAACTGAGCCCAAGCTTTCATCACTATGTTCCAAAGGGATCGGCATACTTGATATTTGTTTTACACACAGTAGGTTCATCACTTTTTCCACTTAGAAGCATGCAGTCCAATTTCCATTGATTTTTAGGAATGACCTAGGCCTGTATGCCCTGGATTTCCTGGGGACCAGCCATGCTCTGACCTCTGTGCAATTGTCCTGGTCATTCGAACATCAGCATCCCCACTCATTTCATACCTCGTCCCTCATGTCATCAGATATGATACTGCAGGTGTCTTTGTAAGCTGCCTCTAAGTCGTACTGGAGCAGGTTAAGCTACAAATTAGTCAAACAAATAAACATAGCCGGTGATCAATAAATACTTCTCAACTGATGGAATGAAGGAATAACTGAGGGAGACGGAATGAATGACTCAGTGAGCAGACCAGCCAGGGAAGGGGCACACCCTCTCCAGGGGAATGGAGAGATATTGTGGCATGGTGGAGAGTGGGGCAGATATGGGTCTGATTTCCATTTCAGCCATTTAATAACAATGGGATCTTGGACAAGTTGCCAGTTTTCTTTGAGCCTCAGCATCCTCATCTGAGGAACAGAGGAGACAGTGGTGGAAAGACAGAGAAGCCTGCTGAGGGATCTCTCTACCCTCCCTCTTCCCTCCATGGCTACTCCAGGCAGCCTCGGGCCTTCATACGCTTACCAGGGAGAGTCACATGCCTGTCACAAACCTGTCACCCCCAGTCTGGGTGTGGCAGCGGAGGTGGGGGGGCGGACAGTGTCGTGGGGAGACTGGACTGGAAAGGCAGAGAAGGGCAGGCTAGGGCAGCACCTTCCTGTCACGCGTTTCTCAACAGGACACGGCTAGCATTTGCAGAGAGCAGAGGCCCCTCCACAAGGCTCAGCTCTGGGACACGGCGATCCTTTGGCACCCAGGCACCCCGTCTTTGTGACAACCAAAACGCCCCAATTTCCAAACTTCACCTTCATTGAACACCACTCTGTAGGTGATGAGGGGCCCCTGAAGGATAAGGCCTGTGCCTCAGAAAGCTCACTGTGGTGCCGGGGTGGGGATGGTGGAAGCAAGGCAGCCAGTTAGGAACTTAAATAATTCTATGACTTTGTAATGATATCAATAGAAGAGGTTCCTGCGAGCCAGAGGGCTTTATGTGGCTGTTTGTGATTCTGCCCGGTGCCTTAGGAGCGCTCCCAAGGAGGTGTAAAGAAAAAGCCCAAGGATTCATTTATTAAATTAATTAAAGAAACTGTATCCACTCATAAAGTCCTCACGTGGGTTTTCTGTTTTCTTTTTAGAGGGAGAGAGGAGAGGATGCTGGCCTAGAAAAGGCGGGCTGGGGGCAGAGCACTGGAGGAGAAAGCTGGGCTTTCTATCCTGTTCCATTGATTGATATTTCTGTTTTTGTGCCAGTACCATACTGTCTTGATTACTGTAGCTTTGTAGTATAGTCTGAAGTCAGGGAGCCTGATTCCTCCAGCTCCATTTTTCGTTCTCAAGATTGCTTTGGCCAAAAGACAACCCTCAGAATGGGAGAAAATATCTGCAAATGAAGCAACTGACAAAGGATTAATCTCCAAGATTTACAAGCAGCTCATGCAGCTCAATAACAAAAGGCAGCCCAGAGATAAACTCATGCACATATGGTCACCTTATCTTTGATAAAGGAGGCAAGAATATACAGTGGAGAAAAGACAGCCTCTTCAATAAGTGGTGCTGGGAAAACTGGACAGGTACATGTAAAAGTATGAAATTAGAACACTCCCTAACACCATACACAAAAATAAACTCAAAATGGATTAAAGACCTAAATGTAAGGCCAGACACAGATGCTCAGGTGACCTTGGGCAAGTCCCTGCACCTATCTGAGCCTCAGTTACCTTATCTATAAAATGGGGTTAATAGCAGTATTTCGTTAGCATGATGTTTAAATGAGATGCTGTGTATGAGGTTCTTAAAACAGAGCCTGACCCATAGGAGGTGCTCAATAAAAGTGATCCCTGGTTATGGTCCTTTGTGCCCTCCATGGTGTCTACGGCCCCCTCAGTAAGCAGAAGTCCCATGCTACCAACACAGCCCTCCAGAACCTTCTCTGCTGCCTCCGCCCTGGGCCAGGGTCATCACCAGCCCCTGCCTGCAGCCCTGTAACTCATGTCTAGCTCATCTTGAAGTGTCCCACCCCCCAATCCCAGGTTCCCAGGGCTGCCCTGGGTTCACAAAACCCCTCACTCGGACCATGGGTGGGATGCATTTTTCAGACACATGCAGAGACCCATGGAGCACCCCACTTTCTTCAAAGAGACCCTCACTCTGTCATCTCATAGGAAGTCTGTGCAGCTTTTGCCCGGGCTGGAGTGATGATGGGCCCAGGACCTCAGGACCCGCTCTCCCACCCACGATCAAGCCCCTCGTGGAGAGCCTAGTGCCTCTTCTTAGAACGTCCTTGTCCTGTGATGCCTGGCTCTGGGCTTCACGAGCAATTCTGAGGCCATGGGAAACAGCCTGTTTTCAACCTATTGTAATAAATTTGGGATGTTAGAGCAGAAAGGAGACTTGATGATCTCCTGGTTCAGACCTTCCGGGTAGATGTAAAGAAACCAAGACCCAGAAAGATGAAATGATGGACCCAAGAGTCCTCCACTAGCCAGTGCTTTGCAACCTGCCTCTCAAGCAGAATGGTGCAACTCTGTCCCTGCGAACGGCCCTCCTTTGGTTAGAAGAGTCCCCAGGGCTTGCCCCCGCCCCTCAGGAAGGAACACTGTCTGGGGGCTGACTGGGCTGGGCAGGGCTCACAGCCCGCCCACATGCCTCTGCTTCCCAGTGACTGTGGCCGGGGACCCGCTGGAAAGCTTGTGGCTCGGGGTGCTGCCCTGTGGGGAGCTGAGTACCGCCCTGCTGTCTGGCCTTGTGACGTGAACCCCCAACCTCGGCTACTTGTTTAACAAGATGTCTGCTGAGCAGAGGCTGGTCCTTCCAGGCAGCTCCAGGCCATTCCGGATGCCTGTGATGGCTGACTCCGGGGAACAGCAGCTCAGGAGAGCAGAGAAGGGCTGGTCTTGGGACGGCCTTTCTGTGTAATTGTGGAAATGCGAACCCTTGGAACCCTTGTGGGGAAGGGAACCTAGGCTGTGAGAGGCGGGTCTGGGGCCTGTTCTTGTGACAGGGGCCATGGGACTAGATAAAGAGACCCATGTGGTGCCCTATAGCTGGCAGAGGTACTTGCATTTGAAATGCGGGGTTAAGATGTTGACCGGCAGAAGAGTTTTCCTAACCCTGGTCCAAGTTCTTTCCTGGACCCTCTTGTAATTGCAAAAGCTCTACTATCTAATGGTGTCACTTTCCTCTCCCTATCTCCCTTATAACTGCATTTTTTTTTTTTTTTGTAATCAAAACTAGCAGTGATTTTTTTTTTTCCAATTTGTGATAATATTGCCAGTCCTTCACTTGGCTCTCTGCTCTATTTTATCATTTCAATCATAATGAACTTTTTAAAAAAAAAAAAAACCTTTTTATTTTATAGTGGAGTATAACCGACTAACAATGTCATGATAGTTTCAGGTGCACAGCAGAGCCACTCAGCCATACATATACATGTATCCTCTGCTCAATGTTATGCGGCAGCCTGGGTGGGAGGGGAGTTTGGGGGAGAATGGATACACAGTGAACTTTTTTATGAGAAAATCTGGTGGCATTGGAACCCATAAGCAGAATCACAATTCGAAAGCCCTATTTCCTCCTCTGCTTCCCGGTCTCCCCCTCTGACCCCTAGCCCTCCGCTTATAAAAAGCTGTCCCCGGAGTGTGGATCACTCAGTACGTAGAGAGAATCATAATCAGGAGAGTGAACTGTTGGATGAAGTTTGCATTTTGCTGGGAGGAAGTATTGATAAGATGGACGCTGAAGTGGGCAGCTGAGAGTCTGTGGGTTGCTTTCGGTGCTGCTGGTGGCAGAGGGGTGAAAGCAGATGGATACTTGACCTTAATACAACAAACAGGAAATGATGCCCAGGGTACTCCAGCTTCCCTCTGCTGGGGAGTGAGACAGGACTGGCACTTAGAAAACCAGGCCCATGCATTTAGTGATGGCATCATTAAAGGTTTCTTCCCATAAGTCCCAACTGCAGACTAGGAGCCAGGCTGAATGGAAAAGAGGGCCCCTGCCTGGCCAGGGGTACAAAGTTTAACCTGAAGTTTTGTGGTATGTTTGGAAGTGTTCGGAGTCCTGCTGTTCTGTGTGTGTGTGTGTTTTGAGAGCAGCACAGTGAGGAGATGGGCTGTCCACGTGTGTAATTACAAAAGCTAACACTGACACAGACACTGTTCTGTGTCCTTCACGTCTGACAACTCATTAAATCTGCATGACAACCTCGTGAGGGATGTGGCTATTATTATCTTCGTTTTAGAAAAGGGAAGCTGAGGCACAGAATGGGCAAAAGCTTACCTCAGGCCACACAGCTGGGCCAGAGCACGGCCAGGCAGCTGGCTCTGGCATCTGTTCTCTTAACCACTCCACTGTCTGCCTGATGAGGTACTTTACATTCCACAAATCTATACACACATCATCTCCTATGGTCCTAAATATCCCTCTTGGGCAAGCAACCAGGGCAGATTTGTCCCATTTTACAAATGCGGAAATGCAGGTTCGGAGGGGTCATCTAATTTGCCCAAAAGTCACATGGCAGGTAGCAGCCAAGAGACTCAGAGCACACAGGCAGGAGAGGTTTAAAGTGTCATCTCTTTGAGGGCTTTGAAGATATTCTTTCTCTTGTACCGTCTGTTCAGCCCTGTGTAGGTGTAATCAGCTGTCTTCAGTCCATTCAGAAGAAAGGGGGACTTGGCAGGGGGCCCCCTGGAGGATGGGGGGTCCTGGATCTGGACGGGGATATCTGGGTTGCGGTAACATGCGGGGGTACTACCTTGGTGAATATCCCATTAATATCCAAGAGAGGGCTTGGCACATGGGCCACGTGGCACAAAGCATGAGGACACGGTGCCCTTGCCGTTTTGGAGGCCCCCATTCGCTGAGAGCCACAGCAGCTCCATCTGGTCCATCAGAAATGCCTCTACCTAGAACCCTCTTACCTTGCCACAGAATGGGGGTACTGCTTCCACCTCCCCCTCCACCAAGAACCTAAAATATCCTGCAGCCAGGAGTGACTGCACCCCACTGCCAGCCTAGGAGCCCCCAGTCCCTGGAGATAGGCCCAGCTGGGAAGCCTCGGAAACTAGCTCTGTTTCAGGTACCGTCCGCAGCACGTGCCTCGCACACACGTGGGCGAGAATCGGGAGTGGATGGGAGCAGACCGGCATCCACCCAGAAATAAGGTGAACACAGAGGACCCAGACAAGAATCGACAAAGTAAATTGCTCTGGGTCTAAGTGCCGCTCTCACTTCCTCCCATGGAGAATCTTCTATTCAGGGCTGGCAAGGTGGGGGGATGGAGGGACACCCACCACACGGGTGAGACTCAAGGAGAGGTGGGAGTGTAAGGGAAGAAAGCGGAGTACATGCTTCTCATTGAATCCACTGCTTGACACGGCCTCGCCAGTCCTGGTCTACCTTGTGAGAGTGCACGGAAATAGGAGATAAATAAATGGAAACACGGAGTTCCAGGGCAGCCTAAAAGCTTGGGGAATGAATCGATGTTCTCCCCAGGCAGCTGTCCGGATGAAGTGTAATAGTTAATAAAAGCTGATTGTACACACACAGCTGGGCCGGCAAACAGAGCAAGCTGAGGCCTGGGAGGCTCATCCTTCTCTCCAGCCACCCCCTCCCCCCAGCGGTGATCACAGGCTGATTAAATCAGACTTCTCGGCAGCGGATCCAATTAGTGGGGAGTGGGAGGTTGGACGTTACCAATGACTGCCCAGAACATGTCCAGTAATCCTTAATCTCTCTGATTTGCTACGCTGGGCATGGGGGCAGGGTGGATTTGGTTGGGGGAGGGTAGGGAAGAAGGGATGAGGGTAGGGACCGACTCCGGAGGAAAATAGAGCGTCCGACCGTCCGCACTTGGGGTAAGCCCTTGTGAAAGCACTCTCTCAAGCACCGTCTGGAGAAAGGCAGAGGATGAGGCAGGATTCCCGCCCTTGGGGAGCTGCCCAGCCACTGGTTGGAGAAGCCCACCCACGGGATGGCCCAGGAAAGCGCTTAACATAAACAGAAACACCGGCACAGATCTTACGCAAGCAGAGGATAATTCGCAAATCATTGATATTTGGCTTTGGAACGTATTGATTTTCCTCCCAGAAGATTTACCTACCTAATTCCACTCAGCTTAAGCAAGTAATAAAAATGTGTTTGCCTTTCTTGATCACATTTAGACTGGCAGCAAGGGGCAAGGGGGCTCCAAATCCTGCTGGCTGGCTGGAGAAAGGTACTTTGAGTTCACAGCCTGTCCATCGAGAGCCATAAAAACAGGCAATGAAAACTGCCTGGGGAGATGCACGAACACACTAGAGCAGGGGTCTCCAACTCCCGGGCCGAGGACCGGTAGCAATACGCAGCCTGTTAAGAACCGGGCCGCACGGCAGGAGGTGGGCGGCGCGCCAGTGAGCGAAGAAGCTTCATGGGCCGCTCCCCATCGCACCCCATCACTTGTATTACCCTCTGAAACATCCCCCCAAGCCCCGTCCGTGGAAAGATTGTCTTCCACAAAGGGAGACGCAAGAGGGAAGAGATATGGGAACATATGTATATGTATAACTGATTCACTTTGTTATAAAGCAGAAACTAACACACCATTGTAAAAAAATTATACTCAAAAAAAAAAAAAAGAAAAAAAAACCGTCCCTGGTGCCAAAAAGGTTGGGGACTGCCGTGGTAGAGCAAAAGTGGCAGGGAGTCTAGGGCAGCTTCCTGGAGGAGTTTCCACCTACCTTTGGGAACAAGTACAGAAACAGCTCACCAAAATGTTTCCCCCCGCCCTCCGCTTCCCACCTCCAGATGCGGGTAAACCAAATGGCATTTGTCTCCTTGGCTGGCATAAAGACTACCTATCCTTCACGGATGATTGCCCTTAAGTTTGTCACATCACACGTTCAAGTCTTTGAATCAGTTCACCAAGTATGCCAGGCCCATAATGGTACTCAATCTAAGGGCTACAGGGGAAGCGTCAGACAGAACCCTGAATGGTAAGGGCATGGGCTGTATAAGAAAATGAGACACCTTTGACAAACAGAGCAGAACACGTACATCTGTGTGAGTTGTCCGCTCGTGGGATTGCCCTGGATGCCCGTGGGCTTGTTCTGAAGTTGCTGCAATTGCTTTTCCAGGAACTGTTTCATGCACATGCGCTTGTGCTGAATTTCCTGAGTGATGGCAAACCCTCATCCTGGGAGCATTTTTCCTTCCAGTTTTGCTAGAAGTAGGGCATTGGTATATAAGGTGCCTCTGTGAATCTCTGTGTTAATGGACAAGCCATGTGTTTGGGGTGAGAGAAAATGGCCATTTGGAAATCTCTTGAGTGCCCCTAAGGAAAGAGCTGTTGGCAAGGCATTGATGATGTTGCTACCACACCCTAAACTGGACAACAGGGACTGCCCGCTCTTAAGGGACACTTGGCTGGGAGGCAGGAGGTCTGGATCTAGTCCTTGCTTTGATGCGAGCCCACTGGTTCCCTTGGGCACAACCTTGACCTCTGAGAGCCCTGATTCCCCATCTCCAAAATGAGGGAGTCAGACTGGATGATCCCCAAAGTTTCTTTTGACTCTGAAGACCTGTGATGCCGTAAGATAAAGTTCCCCCATCCCCACCCCTCCTCTCTCTGACTTTCTAATACTATGGCCACGGGGCTTCTATTTTTATTTCTTCTCATGTTCCAGGATCTGAGCATTGCTTTCGACTGACTGTAGGTGTAATAGAATTTGTACTTTCTCAAAATTTAATTACTAGCAGTAAACGATCAATCAATCCATTTATTAACTACTTATTGATTCCCCCTGACATGGCCCTTGAGACAGGCTGCATTTGGAACACAATCCTTTGGTAATTGGCTTATCCTCCTGGGCACATAGCCTCTGTTAAAAGGCATTTGGGTCTTGGTAAATGGCTTTTTTTTTTTTTTTTTGGTGGTACGCAGGCCTCTCACTGCCGTGGCCTCTCCTGCCACGGAGCACAGGCTCCGGACGTGCAGTCTCAGCGGCCATGGCCCACGGGCCCAGCCGCTCCGCGGCATGCGGGATCCTCCCAGACTGGGGCACGAACCCATGTCCCCTGCATCGGCAGGCGGACTCCCAACCACTGTGCCACCAGGGAAGCCTGGTAAATGGCTTTCTATCTAAGTATTTATTTCTCAGATCCATGGACTGCTGTTGGGAGACATTCTATGTGTGCCTTGGGTTTAGCAGGTAAGCCCTGAGATGGGGCGTCGTGATGTCTAAGGGCTCAGATTCCCTTAACTCTGATTCGAACTCTCTGTTTCACAAACAATCTAGCTTAAAGAGATGGGAGATTTGCATATCAAATGCTGCTGCTGGCTTAGGTTGCCCAGGCTTTATCCCTCTTGGGGGAGATGTGGACCCAGTTGGTGCTTTGAAGTGTGAGCATTAAGTCCATTCCTTATGCCAGGCACAGGCCACAGGGAACCGGCCCCGCAGTTTCCAAATGTGCGCCACTTTCAAGGTGCAGCTGCCTCTCGGTTATCCACGTGGACACGAGTATGGAGAAAGGAATTCCAGTCCGACTTCCTCTTCCACGCAGGCCCTCTGGGATCCTCCCCTTCTGTCTAGTTCTTGCGTGCCCAGGAAGGCAAATTCATTTCACTGTCAACATCGGCAAAATGACACTGCGGGATAGGTCTGTCCCTTCCCTGTGCCTCTGCCTAAACCCTTAGTGGATTCTAAAGTCCAGAACAGAGGCCCCTGGATTGCCTGTTGAATTGCAGTATCAGATTATGGCATACAGGAAATGGGAATACACTAGAAGTTAGGAACAAAACGTCACCCAGGCATAGAGGTGCGAAACTTTCATTCTGTCCTGGGAGTTGGCAAACGCCTCAAGGAGGAATTGCCGCCTGTCCCCGGGCAATCATAGTGGCCTTAGACTGTAGCCTCGGTGGGCCCGTCGGGTCCCCATGGAAACCACACACCTCAGATTGGGACTCAGATCCAATCCCACCTCACTTGGGACTTGAACCCACAATCTTCTAACCACGCTCCTTTGGATAGGACTCGAACCCAGCCACGCTTCAGATGGGACTTAAACCCACAATCTCTGACTTAGGAGGGGACTTGAACCCACAGTCTCCCAGCTGAAACTGCACACCTGGTCACAGGACTTAATGAAGCTCAGATTCTTTATGTCTCAGTGTGGAAGGAATTCAGCAAGAGGCAAAGTGATAGGTAAGAAGAGGATTTCTTAATAGAGGATGCTTGTAAGGGATACAAGCGGACAGGCAAGAGGGCTCTGCCCTGAGAACTAAGTGGGAAAGCAGGTTTATTTAGGAAGATACGCACTACACTGACAGAGTGCAGGCCGTCTCAGAAGGCAGGAGGCCCCAAAATATGAAGTGGTTCGTGTTTAATGGGCTGGGTAATTTTACAGGCTAATAGTGGGAGGATTATTCCAACTATTTCGGGGAAGTGGTGGGCATTTCTAGGAACTGGACCACCACTAACTTTTTGGCCTTTTATGGTCAGCCTTGGAACTGTCATGGCATCTGTGGGTGTGTCATTTAGTATATGTTAATGTATTACAATGAGTGTATAATGAGGCTCAGAGTCTCATGGAAGTCAAATCTTTCGCCATCTTGGGCCAATCGGTTCTAACCAGTTTTTCTCGTATCCTCAATGACTATGTCACTTTTTTTTTTTTTTTTTTTTTTTCGGCACGCGGACCTCTTACTGTCGTGGCTTCTCCCATTGCGGAGCGCAGGCTCCAGATGCACAGGTTCAGCGGCCATGGCTCACGGGCCCAGCCGCTCCGCGGCATATGGGATCTTCCCGGACCGGGGCACGAACCCGTGTCCCCTGCATCGGCAGGCGGACTCTCAACCACTGCACCACCAGGGAAGCCCTATGTCACTCTTTTAAAGGTTGTACCCTGCCCCCTTCCCTCCTGTCTCACCTCCTCACTGCAGCCAGAGCCTCCTTTTGTAGTTCAAGCCCAAGGTTGTCACTTCTCTTGTTTCAAAACCTTGTTCAAAGTGTCTCCAGGGTCCAGAATCAAGTCCAGCCTCCCTGACATGACACCCAAGGCCCATCCGGATCCAGCTGAACTCGCCTCCTATCCACCTACCTTTCTGCCCTGCACTTGGGTATTCAGTATTTACTGGAGTGAATAAATCAGTGAATGAGAAGGTTTGGTCTTGAACAATTACAAGAAGTTAAGGCACATAGAACATACCTAAAATTATGGTAATCAGCATCAGAACTGCTGTCTTAATTTCCTTCCTGAAAGGCAGGCAAAGGTTCCTGAAGACCTAGGAGCCAGAAAGCTTCTCTCCTCTAAAGAGGGTCTAGCATCACAGGCTTGGCCGGGCCGTCAGCCCAAGCTTGACAGTTCCATTGTTAAATCCCGATGTCACTCTGGGGCCCTAAGGCCCCCATGGTCTGGCCCTTGACGCTCTCTGACCCCATCTCACGCCACAACCCTCCTCACTCGCTGAGCTCTAGCCACACCTATCTCTTAGTTTCTCGGACAAAGCAGGGTTTTCCACCACCCCACCCCCAAACCCAGGGCCTTTGCAGAGGCCGCTCTTCTGCCTGGAAAGCCCTTCCCCTACACACCTCACATTGGGCTCCATTTCACCTCTGTCTGTCTTGGGCGCTGCTATTTCCCCAGGGCCTAGAACAGTGCTGGGCACCAAGAATGTCCTTTAAATAGTTGTTGCATGAACAAACGTGCCAACACAGACAGCTTGGACTGGGAGAAGCCACGGCAGCCCCGCCTGCCTCCATCTCCCATGCTCGTCCAGCTCGGGCAGATGGGGACCCTAAAGTTCTCCCGGGGCGAGATGCCTCAGCCAGCCACGTGCAGCAGAGTCTTCCCAAGTGCCCTACCTGGCCATCTCCACCCCCAGTGCCCGCCCAGGCCAGTGCTGCCAGGGCCGTCGAGGCCCCCCTTCCGTGGAGGGCTTGCTTTGAGGGCTGCTCTCCCCAGCAGGGAGCCCTTTGGCTTTCTCCTTTTATGGGGGTATTTTGCTGCTGGATTGACTGTAATTGTCAGATTTGCATTTGGTACACCTGCAGCAAGAGGCCCCAGGGGCACCTAGGCCTTTGGAAATCTATAGGAATAAACAAACAAATATATTCATAGGATCGGGACCTGGAGAGGAGGGGCGGCTGGAAAGGAAGAGAGAAAACAAATCAAAGGGCCTGGTTTACCATCTGCAGCAGGAGACCCACTCCTCACCCCCACCGTCCCACAGACCCGACGCCAAGCTCCTTGCTCAAGTACCCGCCTTCTGTCACCACAGTGAAGCAGAGACTGTAATTTCAGCGCTAACCTGAATGGGCTCGTTTCTTTTTATTAACTCCAGCGTTGGGGTTTTAGGCAAGTTGGCTATTGTTCGAGCCACGCTCCTCTCCTCTTTACTCCCCACGCGTGGAAGCGGCAGGAACAGCCAGAAGGAGATGGCACTGAGCTGCGGACGCGGCTGGTGTGAGACCAGGTCGCCCTGCAGTCAAATGGAAACCAGTGACGGGGCGGTGGAGGGAGGGCCGGGGAGGGCCAGCGCTCTCTGCCTGGAACCCAGTGCTGTTCAGGGTCTGGCCCAGGCACCTTCCTGGGCACAGCTGCTGGGGTCCTGCAATTAGAAGGGGACCTGGCTGGCCTCATAGGGACCCACTGGGCTCCAGCCTTTACACGTCTGTGTGCATGAGCCAGTTCCTGCGGGGTGGGGGGCTGGGGCGGGGCGGTGTGTGTGCGCTCTGGCATGAAATAGTCCCATGGGATTTGTAGACGGCAAAGCACCCTGTGAGAGGTGTGAGGCATGAGATCACTACCTGGGAAAGATATCACGAGGCCTTAGCCAACCTTTCCTCATCTGGATCGTAAGCTCCCATGAGGACAGCTGTCTTATCATCGCTGTACTCCTGCTGCCATCCCTGGTATGTCGTAGACATTTTAAAGGAACGAGTAAATGAAAAGTGAAAGAAAGAAAATAGGGATAATAATATCCACCTCCTAAGATTGTTGTAGGAATAAATGAGATAATGTGTATAAAACTCTTAGCACAGAATAAATGCTAATGGTGTTTGGTGGTTATCTTGTTCCCAGAGTGGTTAAGTTACTTGCTCCAATGTCAGACACCTAGTGAATAGTAGATCTTCTGGTGCTAGATCCCATATCCCTTCTTCTCCAGTAAAGCAATTATAAAAATAAATGTGGGGCTTCCCTGGTGGTGCAGTGGTTGAGAGTCCGCCTGCCGATGCAGGGGACACGGGTTCGTGCCCCGGTCCGGGAGGATCCCACATGCCGCGGAGCGGCTGGGCCCATGAGCCATGGCCGCTGAGCCTGCGCATCCGGAGCCTGTGCTCTGCAACGGGAGAGGCCACAACAGTGAGAGGCCCGCATACCGCAAAAAAAAAAAAACACAACCCCAAAAAAACAAACAAACAAAAAAATAAATGTGACTTAAATGTGTTTGGATACAGGGTCACTCCTGGACAGGAACAAGTGCTGGAAAAAGCTTTGAAAAAAATGGGTGGGAATCAGCATCTCCTCCTGCAAGTATGAGGGACAGTAGTTAAGGCAGAAAAGGGTGTCAGGCCTGGGGGTCCCTAGGGCACTGGGCAACCCACAGCAACTGTTGATAGACGTGGCCCTGACGGTGCCCAGCAGACTTGCAGCCAGGTAGGGACGTGGTAGCTGCTGGCTCAGCTAAAGTAAAGCCAGGGTGCACGGGGATGGGAAACTCTGCTGTCATGGGTCCGTGGGCTTATTATTTCAAAGAGAGCTGGAGGCCTTCGAGAATGTCAGGTCTCCCTCACTGCACTGTGTATTCTCATTAGCATGTACACAAGGCCATCGGGAAACATTTCTGCAGAACCTGTGAGTATTCACAATGCTTGCCAGCCAAAAAGCCACTGGACTATCTTTCTGGAATATCCGTTGGGTGCTAGGTACTCTGTTTTGTTAATTGAGGTGAAATTCACCTAAAGTGCTGGGTACTTTTTAGACGTGAACTTAAAGGCTCCCAAACAGCAATGCAAGGTGGGTATGGGTGTCCCTATTTCTGCAGAAAGGGAAACTGAACCTCAGAGAGAGTATGTGACTTGCCCCAAGCCACACAGCAGGGAGGTATCAAAAGGGGCACTGGAACACAGATTTGTCTGAATCCAGAATCCACAGCCTTTCCATCACACCATGACGTATAAACATACCTATTTATATAAATTGTAAGATAAAATTAAAGTATCTGCTCATAAAGCCTGTCACCAGCCAGTGCGTCCTCAGGCATCATTGTTGATGTGGCTAGTGGCTGGCCACAGGCCATCGTGGGTCCAGGTCTCTGGTTCTCTGCAAGCCCGGCTTCCTGTAGGCCCCTTAGCTGTTTGCCTGGAGGACCCACCATCTTGCCCTCTCTCTTCCCAGGCCCTGCCCTGTGCTCCACGTCTCCTCCCGGCTGCTGTGAGCCACAGCCCTTTCCGGGGTGCGCTGTTGTGTATCAGATGCTCAGTGTTCGCTGAGTGCAGCCTCGCTGTACTTGTTACCGCTCGGTGGAAACACCGGTGCTCTTTGGAAGAGCAGAGGAGGAATAAATGTTTCAGTCATGCTATAAATAATATAGTGAGGAAAGATGTTGCGAAAGTGGTGCTCTGGGTTTTGCCAGGAGGTATGTTTTCCTTCTTTCTTTCTTTTTTTTTCCTTTTACCTTCCTCCCCTTGTCCCCCCGCCCCATTTATTCAGTCCAATACAGAACACCTCCAATGGAAGGAGAAGATTAAACTGTTGAAACTAAACAAATCAATCCCTGTAGAGAAAGGTTGGGAGGGGAGAATCTGGCCTGGCCAGGCCCTTGACAGTGATCTGGGGACTGAAAGAGAGAACCTCCTGGGAGAGGTTGGGTGTCATTCATGCTGGCACGGGGGTGGGAGAGGAGAGGAAGAACCACGGGCAGAGAGTGCTGCCTGGAGAAGGAGGGTTGGGATGCGATTCTAGACCTTTCATCTTTCTTTCTCAGCCCAGGAGGTGGGAGAGCTCCCGGGGGAGGCTGGCTGGGTTCTGCTTGCAGGACTGGAGCAAAAAAGACAAAGGAGGTGGTGAGGGGCAGCTCCAAGGTGTAGGGGCCTGGCAGCCAGACTGGGTAGCCAAAGGCAGTGGAGCCAGAAGCAGAGCCTAGATCGTAGGAAAGGTGGGAGCCAGAGACTGAACGCAGGTAGGAGAGCCAGGTAGAGCCTTGGCTGGGAACGTAAGCTGCAAGGCCAGAAGTACCCAGGAGGTGGGTGAGCTCTCAGGACCAAGTCTGTGACGTGGCAAGGGTACTTGGAGGCCAGCCTTTCGGTGGTATCAGATGTATTATTTGGGGGTGGGTCTTATGCTGAAAGATGCCTTCATCTTCTCTGGCTGCTCCAGGCCTCAGAGTTTCCTGGGGTTCAGTCAGATGAGATGGAGGCCTCTTCCATCTCCAGGAGCAAGTGGATGTGGGGAAGTCAAAGGCAATGGCAGCTCTGATGGTGCTGATATCAGGGAACCAGAAGAACCCAGGACTTTTTATTGTAGGTCTGCATTTCTTAAAGTGTGGGCTGGCAATCCCAGGCATATGAATCAACTGGAGCTTACTTTAAAATACAGGCTTTTTTTTTCGCATTCGAGATCTACTGAATCCAAATTTGGGGTGGGGCCCAAGAACCTGTAGTTTACATAAGCACGTACAGGACTCCTAATTACATGAATCTGATAACCCCTGTTAGGAGCTACATTCATTACCTTTGATTGAAAAGAGGTTTGCTGGAGAAGGTCTTTACCGTCTACTCGAAAGCTGATTCCCCCATGTAAGTTAATATTATCCATCTGACAGTCTGGAAACATTGATTGAGTACTTACTGTGTACAAGGTGCTATGCCAGGGCTATTGCCTGGGTTCAAAGACAGCATCTTAGGGTAGAAGGGACCTCAAAGACCACCTGCCACCCAGAGAGAGAGCATCTTCTATGGTCTTCCTGAGGAGTGGCCGTCCATGAGCTCACTATTCTGTGAGGCGGCCAAGTCCATGGTTGGCCGGCTTGCAGGTCTCGATTCTGCCTCCAGGTATACAGGCCAAGTCCGCTCCCTCTTATACGGGACAGCCGGCTGTCATGGTCCCCTGAAGTCTCTTGTTTGGACTGGAAACTACCAGTTCCCTTAAAGGACCTCTCACCTTCTAGCTGCCCTTCTCTGGGTCCTTGGGTTCATGGCTGTCCTTCTGAAAGGGAGGCACCTTGTTCCTGGAAGTAGGTTGACCAGCAGAAAGGAAGGACTGAGACAAACCCTCTCTCCTTTTTTGGATACAGACCAGCCTTTCCCTGGAAAGTTGCCCTTAGAGGAGGGAGGCTGATTCCTCATAGGATGACTTTTGGGGGGTTAGAAGGACTTAGGAGGAAGGCAAGAAGCAAGTGGATCCAGGCCACGCCAAGCCTTCTTCTCTCCCAGAAACTCGCTGGCCCAGAGTTTCTGTCACAGCATCCAGCCTTTGAGGAGCCATTTGCCCAGCTTCAGCCAGCAGGTGGGCTGCAACCCTAGGCCATGCTGGAAGGTGCTGACTCCCTGGTTCATATCCTGCCCCTCTTCTTCATAGACCCAGTCGCCACGACTCTGCTCGTCACCATCTGACACCCTCAGCTCTTCCCCCCCCCACCAAGGCTACACCAGGAGAAAGCAGCTTATTAGCAGGGAAAGAAAAAGGGAGAAAAGTACCTTTTGATGGAGACAAGCCACAGAAAGGACTGTGCCCTGGATCGTGCTCTGTCACCTTGGCCTTCAAAAGGGATGCAGGAGAGGAGACCTAGGAGGACCAGGTGGCAGGCGAGGAAAATGATTTGAGCAGTGGCATTTGGGACTGATTGGAGGGGAGAGAGTCTGGGGCTGGGGAAGGTTCATTACAATAATTGTATCCTTCCCCTGTAGTTACGACCTTGCAAAGTGTAACTTGATGTTTGTAATGAGCCATAATTAGACCATCACCAAAAGTTGCAGTAAGTAGAATGAATGGAAAACCCAGCCAGCGATGGGATTCACTGTTCTCACGCACCTGTCGTGTTCTCAGTTTCCTCCCCCAGGGGAAGGCCTTCCATTGCCATGGCTACCTCCTCCACTGGTCTGTTTTTACTTGGCCGGGGTCTGCGGTCCTTGTGAGGCACCTCCCTTACAAGGGTTTCCAGCCCTTGGATTTCCGCCTGCCATTTGGGTCAAGTCCCAGGATCATCAACCCTGAGAAGGTTGAGCACAAGTCTAGGATTCTAGGTCCCAAGAAAGAGAGTCCAGGGGCCTGGCCACTGTAGCCCCCCTCATCCCCAGAGAAGAAGCCTAGGCATTTTCATCACTCTTTCAAAGAAAGAACAGGACCGGTGCCCAAGACTGCACAGCTAGGAAGTGACCAGTAACAAAACATGTTACGTCTTCCACGCTATTTGCCTAACTAATAGTAACACTATCCCTAACTCACCCCTAGTCATAGGATTTTATATAAAATGTATATATAAAGTATGTATATATAAGTATGTACATGATGGGATGGAAAGATATTTGGGGACAGGGGCTCTTTCTCAAAATCAAGACACAAAATCGCCTCTAGATACAGCTTGCTGGAGGACACCCAGTCTCTCCTCGCACGGCTGCTCCATGTGCTTGAGATCCCTAATAGAATTTTGCACTGGCAGCTATACAGGGCACCTGTTAACACTAATAGTGGCGAATGATGCCCTGACCCCTCTCAGCAGCTGGGCCCCAGCTCCCAGGGTGGAGCGAGTTTGAATGTTTACAACATTTACATTTTAATTAAAACCCTTTTTGGGCTCTCTAGAGTGTCCAGGAATCTATTAGTCCCTGCTCCAGCCTCCCCTTTACGGCAAAGTCATTTCAGAGGGTAGAATTTATACAAAGGCTCTCCTCTTGCTGTTTATCAAAGAGTCCTCATAGAGACTCAGGGAACAGGAAGAAATTTAGAGATTATAGGATCCAACCTGTCGTTTTTCAGATAAGGAAACTGAGGCCTGGATGGGGAAAGCCATTTGCCCGAGGACACGTGAACTGTGGCTGACCTGGGCCTTGCGTTCAGACCTGGCTCCTCGTTGGCATTTTGACATTCGACCGTGACACCAGCTCCTTGCCAGAGTGGAAGGACTGGGAAGGGGCAGGCCCTTGGTGGCTTCAGTCTCCCCTTCCTGGAGCTTTGAATTCTGAGCTCCTTCTGTGGGGCTGGAGCCCTGGGAGGGGACTTGGAGACTCTGCTTATGTAGCTGGGTCGTTTCCTACAGCCCGTGTCAGGGAGGAGAAAAAGAGAGAAGCAGGAAAGGAAGATAGGAAAAGGTTCTGGGTGAATAAGGACAAGGGTGTGGGGCAGAAGATGGAATGCTGGGCGAGTGGGGAAGCTGAGGTGCTCCGGCCCAGAGCAAAGCCAAGCCTTCTCCTCCCCTGGGGGATGCTTAAGAAAGCTAACTTTTTCCACCAGTTGGGGCCTTTGGGCCTCAGAAGGGCCAGTGCTTAAACAATAAGAAGCTCTTGGCAAAGGGCTAGGTCGACCAAGCTGCTTTGGAAAACAGTCTTATTGTGCTCAGGAGGCAGCAAATCACATTTTTAGTCCGGACTTTTCCATTCACTAGGTGGCCTTGTTCTAGGTCTTTAACCTCTTGTGGCCTTGGTTTCCTATGACTAAATGAGAATAGTATTAGTGGCTTCATATTCTGTGGTCAGACTTATATTAGATGCATGTGAGAATGCTCCGTAAACTGAAAGGCACCATAATAATGTCCAAGGCTGGCTGTGATCATCTCTGCCAGGGAGGCTCTCCTGTGACATTTACCCACAGGTGCCAGGGAACATAAACTAGGCACAAGAAGAAATAGTCTTTCAAACACTGGTCCCTTGTCACCACAGGACTGTGCTGAGCTAAGCTCTCCTTGACTCCCAACCACGTACCCCTCCGGAACTCTGAAATAGCATCAGTGCTTACCCCAGACTAGGAGGCGTGTGTGGTGCCCATCACCTGAACAGGCTGCCTAGGAGTCAGAAAGGAAGTGTGGGTCGGTGGAAAGCTCTGGAAGCCAGAGCTACACCCAGCCTCGTCCTGGGGACAGATAGGCTGGCCGGAGAATTTAGAGGCCCCATCTTTTCCCGGTGACCCAGTTAACTGGTTTTTGCCTGAACAACACCAGTTAGAAGTATCTGGACATTGGGATGCTAGGGAAAAGGTGCACATGGTTTCGTTGACACTTTGGTTTATGGGCTAAGCAGCCCGGTTGACCTAAGGAGAATCTGTGCCACTTGAAATTGTGTTTATCCTAATCCTGAACCGTTAATTGCCTCTTCCTCTGGCTGGAATGAATTGTCTGAGCTTCTGTCACTCTCCTGAGATGGTAACCCTCTGTCAGTCCAGGTCACAGCTGTTGACCTGGGCCCTGGCATGGGGTCTAGCCTTTCACGAGCCTGGCCTCGAACTATACCTTCTTCATAGAGGTGGCCACCCTGACAATGCCAAGAGTGATCTTAGCTCTCACTCTGAAGATATGGGTTTCAGTTCTTGCTCTGGCAGTAAGCTGACCATGTGACCTTGGGCAAGTCATAACTTTTCTGGGCTTCAGCTTGCCAGTCTGTAAAAGGAGGGAATTGAACTCCATCGCCCTGAGAAGTGGATCAGGAAGGCGAGAGAGAGGTGGCACCCATCACATGGGCCTGGCATCGGCAAACCTCTCAAGCTAAGACCATCTGATACTGAGCCTCAGATGAACATGGACCATAAGCTCCGAAGACTCCGGGGCTACCAAAGGATGCCATGGTGTCTCCCCTTTATGTTTAAACACGGATCCTAACCAAGTCTCACTTCCTGTTCTGTGCTCGTTGGAAAGACAGCCCGGTGACTCCACGGTCCCCACCAAGCCTGTGTTGCCAACTAGCAGGCAGTTGCTTTGTGGAAAGACCATTGTTCTCAAGTAGTCAGCTCGTTGTGCCTCGTGCCAGCTGGCATCCCGTGACCAAGCCCAGCTCCAGGGCTGTGAGGGGACGCCAGCAAGAGCAGGTGTGCGTTCGCTGTGCCGCGCCAACCACACACCAGAGTCAGTCACTCCTTGACATTCCAGAAGCCCAACCCCCTTTCCCAGGAGGCAGAGAAGAGGCTCGGCTTTTTTTGTGGAAGAAGGGTGTGGCAGACTGTTGAGCACAGTCCCAGAATCTCAGAGCAAAAAGGGGGCCTTAAGACGTCACCCATCCAGCTTCCTCTCGACGCTGAAGCCTCCCTCTGTGATCCTGCGGCCGTCTATGCTGTGTGTCCTACCAGCTTCCAGAAAGGAGAAGTGAGACCATTGACAGGTACAAATAAAGTCAGAAAAGGAGATCCCATATCAATAGAAGGATGGGGTGAAGAGGAGCTCGTGCTGCCGGGGACCTAGGATTAGATGGTTACCGACAGTGAACGTTACATTCAAATCTGAGCTCTTTGGGCAGCAAAGGTGAAAATGGAAATATGACTGTTACACGGGTGTCTGACAAAAGGACTCATGGCAGGAGAGGCGGTCTTTTCCCCGGTACTAAATTTTAAAGCAAGCCACAGTCACTTACTGGCCAGGGAAGATAACCCTGGAGGTTGGGATTTAGAGTTTCTTTTTCCCTTTTCTTACTCCGATGCCATACGTTCCAAGAGTCTATATGACTTCTCAAGGCTTGCTAAGATTGGTTTGTTTTTCTCCATTTCTTCTTTCAAGAGCCCGCTGAGTTAAGTGTGAGCCTGAACACCTAAGGAGCCAGGTCCCCTTTGGAAATTCTAAGGCTTTTGAGAATCTGGGAGGAAGCCCCTTGACGTGGGATGTGGATGTTGGTAGACAGGGCAGGGGCAGGGGCATCGCCTGCAAGGACCAGCTGCCCTGAAGCCTGGGAGCCCTGGGAAGCATGGGTGACATGCAGTGTTTCTGGCAGTGCAGCCCACAGACCCACCCTGCTGGGGGTTCTGCCAGCCTCCAGTAGCTGGTATAGTGACTCCTTGTATGAGTCAACAGTTAAGCTGTTTTTTTGTTTTCCTCTTAGAGTAGTAAGTACATTTCTAATTCTTCATTTAATTAGTCAATGGCCAGATCCAGGCGGCATAACACTGGCACCTCCTAGTAAGCCTCCAGTTCCTTGGGGCGGCCTGGGGTGTTTGAGGACCATGTACTGTCCCCACCACAGTGTGGCGTTGTACTGGGCACGGTCTGGGCACCATTGCTAGACCCTCCACATGTGTTCTTTGGAGGCCGTATAATGTGGTGATTAAGACCACAGACTCTAGATTCAGGCTACATAGGGTTCAGATCCCAGCAGCCCCACTAACTTGGTTCTGTGTCCTGGGTTAACCCTTTTGAGCCTCAACTTGTTCATCTATAAAAGGGGAAGAATAATAATACCTTACTGGGGAATTGAAAAGTTAAATTGATAGGTAGACAGGCAGGCAGACAGACAGATAGATACACTTAGAGATATTTCGGTAAAGATTTAGAACAGTTGTTCTCGGCACAGAGTAAATGTTACATAAGCCCACAACCGTCCTCATCCTCTTCCTCAGACTGTCCAGAGGTGTGGGCATTATGATTCCCATTTTACAGCTGATCGCACTGAGGCTCAGAAGAGCTAAGTTCCTTGCTGAAGGCCAAGACCACTAAGTGTGGTGTCAGAATTGGGATCTGGTTCTGCCTTACTCTGGACCCTGACCCCTGTTCTGAAGAGTGTGAGTAATCACCCTCTTTGTCCCACCTTCTGAGATGACGGGCAGACCCTGCTCTGTCCTGCAGTCCTGTAGCATGCTGCCTGCTCCGTTCCGGCACCCTGACCAGGAGCTGCTTTTCACAGGATGCGGAGAGACCAAAGCGGTCTCAGCAGCTGTGACACAGGGAACTGAGGGACAGTGCTGGGGCCAGGCTCCTGCTGAATCTACGTTTGCCTTCCAGGCTCAGCCCTGCAAAGTACAGCTCCTCTCCCTGGTGTCTCCATCCTGACGAAACAAAATCCCCTCTTGGCACTTGACGAATGTGGTTTGAGACTGGACCCAACTCCCACAGGGGCTGGGGCAGAGTTGAGGTGGCTCTCTGCAGAGCAATGGCTATCAGGATCCCTGAGCTTTCTGTCACTGGGGCTCCTGGTGGGAAGCCTGAAGGGGCTAGGGTATGGATGAGACTTTCGCACCGATTTTGCATCAGACAGACCTAGTTTTAAATTCTGTGTTTACTGTTTACTAGCTGCATGACTTTGGGCAAGATGCTTAACCTCCCTGAGCCTCACTTTCCTCATCTATAAAATGAAGATGATAATATGTCCCTCTTAGGTTTGTTTTAAGTACTGAATCATAATACCTGCAAGTCTATGCCTATAATAAAGTAGAAGCTATTTATTATGATTATTATTGTTTCTATTATTAGTATGATCATTATCCTTATTATATCCTGCTGCCCCAAAATTCAAAACCCTGAAGGAGCCAGCCCTCTTCTGCCTCCACATTAAACCTACCCCTGTCCTGAACTTGGGTACACTCAGATCCCCATGATACGCAGGCCCCAGCAGGTGTGGATCCCCCCGCTGCAGATGGGTCCCCATATCAGGGTATCAAGATGGCAGCTGGGACTTCAGGACTGGAGCTGGGTCCAGGGACGGTAGGAAGGCTCGCAGCCATAGCTCAGCCCTGGGCTGTGCACTTAGACTTTGGAAAGAGGGAGTGTGCTGGCAGCTGTCACAACACCTGGACACCTGGCATTGGGGCTGGGAGGCAAGCGTGGCAGGAGGGTTTTCTGTTTCAGGGAGGTGGTTGCGTTTAATTCTATATTTTACATCCTGGGGTAGAAATGAGGAGAAATGCTGTTCCAGGTGGCCCCACCAGGGCGCCCTAAGAAAAGCACGGCTGTTCCTTCCTGCCGCTTCTCCATCAGTTCAGTGCCCTCCACGCCTCAGATCGATGTTTGTGGATGGTGGGGGGGGGGGGGGACGTGTACCTGGGCAAGAACAGGACTGTTCTAGCTGTGTTCCTGATTGGTCTCTGAGGCCCCCTGCAACTTAACATTCTGCGGGAGTCGGAGCCCGTAACTCAGGGACGTCGCAGCTTCCCAGGGCAGTGACATCTCGACAGTAAATCTTGTCCATTTAAATAATGCCTCTGTTCCTATTCTACTTGCAACATACCTTCCATCCCCTGATTCCTCCCGATACTCCTCAGTGGCAGGCATTAGTCTCTCCTGCCTCGTGGATGGGCCAACGGGGCTCAGAGAAGTAAACGGCTTTTCTGGTGTCACAGAGCAAACAGATAGAGTGTCCAGAACGTCAGCCCACACCTCCCAGTTCCAGTTGGATGTTCTGGTTTTTTCATTTTTTAAACCAGCTTTATTGAGATATGATTCACATACTGCACAGTTCACGCATTGAAAATACATAATGCAGTGGGTTTTAGTCCATTCACAGATACGTATAGCCATGACTACAATTTTTGAACATTTTCATCACCTCAAAAAGAAACCCCCTACCCTTTAGATAGCACCCTTCACCACCACCACCACGCCCCCCCGCCCAAGCCCTAAGCAATAAACAATCTACTTTCTATCTCTGTGGGTCTACTATTTTGGACATTTTATGTAAATGGAATCCTGTAATATGTGGTCTTTTGTGACTGGCTTCTCTCACTTAGTATAATGCTTTCAAGATTCATCCACATTGTAGTGTGTATCACTACTTCATTCCTTTTTATTGCTGAATAATATTCCGTTGTATGGATATACCGCATGTTATTTATCCATTCATCAGTTAATGGACACTTGGGCTGTTTCCATGTTTTGGCTCTTAAGAATAATGTGGCTGTAAACATTCCTGTGCAAGTTTTTGTGTGGCCATATGTTTTCATTTCTCTTCGGTATCTGCCCAGGAGCGGAATTGCCGGATCGACGGCAGCTCGATGTTTAACTGTTGGAGGAACTGCCAGACTGTTTCCCAACTGGCTGCCATTTATATCCCGCCAGCAGTGTATGAAGGTTGCAATTGCTCCACATCCTTGCCAACACTGATGTTCTCTTAAATCTTCACCTGGCTTACAAGCAAGCTAGAGGATCCATGGGGAGGCAAGGATGAAATGAGACAAAGCTGATTTAGGCCAAGTGGTAGACGAGTGGGTTGGGGGAGAGGGAGAAGGAATCTCTTCTAGAGAGCACTGTGTCCAGCCATGCAGAAGGCATCCTCGTATCAGACTTGACCAAAGACCAGAGCTGGTCTCCACGGAGATCATCCAAAGTGTTGAGGCCAGAATATTGGATTCACTTAGTGTCTGGGGAAAAATCACAAGAAGGGTGACTACAGTTTCCTGTGTAGCTGGTGGTGCTTCCCACCACCTCCCCAGCACACACGATTATAAACATGACAGTATTTTATGACTAGTCCCAGTCCTTCGTCTGCTAATCCAGATGCTTCTGGAGGGAAAAGCAAGGGTCTCATGACATTTTGAAGCTGAGCGTGTAGGTTCAGGCTTCCACCGGTCCCCATCTCTCCACCACCCTATCTACCGACCCTGGATGAGACCAGAGCTGTGGCTGCCTTGAGTGTGAGCATCTCACCTTTAAATGGGAGTGTAGTGCAGCTGGAGGGCCCTCAGAGGCCTCCTCACCCACCCCCTCCATCTCAGATGGGGAGGGGAGGGCTGGAAGGGCACAGGAGTGGTGGGACAGGAGCTCTGGAGGTGTGGGCACGTGTCAGCCACTCCATCTCCCAGTCCTAAGGCGTGTAAGGCGATCACACACAGCTGCCTTTCCTGGTGCAGGAGTAACCTCATGGCAGCCTCTAGTCACATTTCCACAGCCCAGGTGACCTCTGATAATTTAGAGGGAGACCTGGGGACTAGAATAGGCAACACACCTGAGATTAATCCCGCTGATGCTAATGTCTCCAAAAAGGAGAAGACACTGCCGAGTATCTGTTTCAAAGTTGGGGGCTTCCCTGCTGGAGTCCAGCCTGGTTCAAGGGTTCGCTTTCAGCCTTGTAATCTGAGAACTCTGATGAGGAAGGCGGTGCAAAGGAGGAGTGAGAGCCGAAAGCCCAGGTCTTGCTGGTTTAGAGGAACCACCCTGAAGACAGACAGAGGCAAGCCGGGGCTGCCCTGGGCGATAGGAGATCGTGGTAGCCACAACTAGCCCGTGGTGTAGGCACTGGCGTCCCTGATGTCTCTCTGGGCTACAGGAGGGAATGAACATCTGCCTTGAAGGGATGCTGTGACTCTAAAACTAGATAATGTTAAGAAAGTACTTAGAGGGCGTCCCTGGTGGCGCAGTGGTTGGGAGTCCGCCTGCCGATGCAGGGGACACGGGTTCATGGCCCGGTCCGGGAGGATCCCACATGCCGCGGAGCGGCTGGGTCCGTGAGCCACGGCCGCTGAGCCTGCGCGTCCGGAGCCTGTGCTCCGCGACGGGAGAGGCCACAGCGGTGAGAAAAAAAAAAAAAAAACCCAAAAAAACAGTACTTTGAAATTCTGAGGGACAGCAACATTTTAAGGGTCTAATTATTCTTACTTTGCTCAGATGCAAAGCAGGGCTCAGACAGCTGAGCGGAGCATCCGTGAGTGCTGGAGCTAGGAAAACGGGGCCACGGGACAGAAGTGCTGCCGCTGCAGCCCCTGCCAGGATCTTAGCATCCATTTCTCTTCATTGTCCCCTCCCAGGGCCAAGACCAGGGCCATGGGACGCTGGTCCAGCAGCTGGGGACAGAGACAGCTGTGACAGGCTGTAAGAGCAAAGCACTCTGGGCTGAGGCTTCGGTCAAAATGTGGCCTTAGTCTGCACCCTGGGCTTCTGGGAAATGGCCCACAAACCAGGCCATTTCTATTTGCACACAGTCACGGGGCTGACCTCCAGGATCCCTCACCCACCCACCGGAGACACTCCTGCTCTCTCCCTGGAGGTCCCTGGGGAATCCTCACTGCCCGTACTTTCCTGGGGCCGGTCTGGGCTGTTGTGGAGAAGCCACTGTGACCCTGCACTGCAGGTTCCCTTTGGGCTCGAACCCGTGACCACAGCCATGGTGGGAAGCTGGGCGATTAGCTGCCTCATCCTGAGCAGCCCTGCGCCAGTCCCAGTAATCTTGATAATCCTAGCAGGCCACCCACCTGGAACCCCAAGCCTTACCCGCCACCACACACACACACACACACACACACACACAGACACACACACCTCAAACAGGATGATTGAGACCAGCTCCTAGGACAGCCTCCGATCCACTGCTCAGCGCCATGACCTTCCTTTAGGTGTGTGTTCAGACCGTCACAGGCAGCAGCAGCCCCTTTGCATGAAGCTGCGTGTGATCTTTTTGTTTTTTGCGGTACGCGGGCCTCTCACTGTTGTGGCCTCTCCCATTGCGGAGCACAGGCTCGGGACGCACAGGCTCAGCGGCCATGGCTCACAGGCCCAGCCGCTCCACGGCATGTGGGATCTTCCCGGACCGGGGCACGAACCTGTGTCCCCTGCATCGGCAGGCGGACTCTCAACCACTGCGCCACCAGGGAAGCCCTGCGTGTGATCTTTTCTGGCTTTCTACCTAATTGTCTTGAAAAAGCTGGAGGGGAGGGTTTCTAAAGAGCTACAGCTGCTTCTCTTCAGGGCATTCATTCATTCAAGTAACATTTATTGAACCTCCTCTGAATTCCACAACTAGGCCTTGCGAACCTGCAATAAGACACGGGTCCCGTCCCCTTGACGTCTGTAAATGCAAAAGCCATCTACACTAGGCCAATCCACACGTACAGGTTCTCTAGTCCAGGGACTCCCCAAACCGGCTGCGGCTCAGAATCACCTGGGAAGTGTTCTCAGACAGATTCCTGGGTCCCACCCTGCAGATCCACACTCAGAAGGCCCGGGGTGGGACCTGGAAATCTGGGCTTTCTGAAAGTTCCCAGATGATGCCACGGGGAGCCATGTCCAGGGACCCCTGATGGAGTCCATTCTCTGATTTCACAAATGAGGAAACTGAGACCCAGAGAGGATTGATTAACTCGCCCAGTCAGTGGCATGAACCCCTATTCAGTGCCCTTTCCAGGATGTCCTGCCAGCCAAAGGCAGGAAGGGATGAGTCAAGCAAGTGGCTCTGGCGAGGGACCATCTAAAAGGCTTCCCGCGAGGCAGAGCTTGGGAGGGCTGTGTTTCAGAGGGAGGAAGGAGGAAGGACTTTGTAGGCTCAGGGGGGCATGGAGGGGGCCAAAGTCTCAAAGTGAGAATTCCCTGGGCCTTCGGGGTGGGATGGGGGCGTAAGAACTAAGACATAGGTCCAGAAAAGTAGACTGGGGGCAAATTTGGGACCAAGGAACTCATACATCATTCAGGAGGCATTGAGAAGGTTTTTTGGCCCCTGCTATTTTTAAGACAATTACTGTCACAATAAAGAGAACAATTGGTTCAAGGCTGGCCAGCCCAGAGCAGGCAGATCAGTGAGGAGGGAGCCCCAGCGAGCCCCGTGTGCACGTGGTGGCTGCAGTGGGCCCAGGAACCAGGCCCAGAGACCGCAAGTGATGGTGGGTCAAAGATGTGATGGTTTGGGAATTCCCTGGCGGTCCAGTGGTTAGGACTCCATGTGCTCACTGCTGATGGCCCAGGTTCGCTCCCTGCTCGGGGAACTAAGACCAAGATCCCACATGGCGCGGCCAAAAAATATATATATGTATATATGTGATGGTTTGAACCTTCGTGTCGGGAAGTATGACTAGTGTAGATGGGAGACCTATCCGGCGGGGGAGATGGATTTTAAGGGAAAGACATCTCCTTTGGGTGTTCAGCTGAGATGATGTACGTGAACCATGAGCCACCATTCCTGGCCAGAGCAAACGCTCAAGAATTTGTTGTTGTTTGTTGTTCTACCACCAGCTCAAGTCTGAGCCTGTGGGAATCTCACATCCCCCACTTCGGTTGATTTTCTCCCAGTGCAGACGCACCTTCCCAGAAACCATCAAGCCTTTGACTTTGCAAAGATTTTACCCCCTGTCTCTGGAGGCGGCTGCCTCGGACTCTGGGCCCCCCAGGGTTGCCGGAGGCTGGAAGGGGCAGGAGAGCAGGGGGCGAGACACTTGTTGAGTGGCCACCAGGAGTGAGTCTGCAGCAGGCCTCTGCTGTGTGTTGTTTCTCTCTCACTTCACACAACCACCAGCCAGGGGTCACCACTGTCCCCATCCTGCAGAGAAGGTGAGTCACACATGGGTCACTCCATGACCTGGGATTAAGGGGCAGAGCCAGCCACAAACCCCATGTCTGCTGACCCCAAAGCCCATGCCACTTCCCTCACTAGGGCCACGGCTCCCCACAGAGTCCTTTCCTCTCTTCCTTTCTCACGTTTGATTTCTTCTGACGCGTGAGGAATTGAACTCAGCTTCTGAGAGACCGATGGCCGGCTGAGGTGAACTGCGCGGAAGCCTGCCCCGCTCTGCTCTCAGCCCTTTTCAGAAAGGGCTCTGGTGCTCAGGCAGTGGCTGCCAGCTCAGCCTTGAGCCTGCGCCTCTGGGGAAGCCCAGGAGCACCCCTCACACCGCCACCCCTAACCTTCCCCTTGGTTTCCAGAGTGGAACTAATTCACCCCAGGGACACACAGCTGGGCAGAAAAACCAGTCCTCCTGCTTTCCAGGTCACTGCGGCTCCCGCTGCAGAGGGTGAGAGCGTGAAGCTGGGCACAGATGGTGCTGGCGGGGAGACGGGGTGCAGGGGATTGGGGAGGGGGTGTGGGCTGGGCAGTGCCTCCATGCAGGGCTGGGTGGCATGACCACCCAGTGGGCTGCTTCTGGGCCCCAGCATCTGTCAGGGCACCTCTCTGAGCCTCTGCATGGACTGCTGCACTGGAAGCCCCAACAGGGAGGCCACTCAGGCACAGCGTCACCCGAGCCGCCGTGGGGGAGGGGAGGACATCTGAGCCAGGTCAAGAAAGGCTCCGTGGGGACAAGTCTCCCTTGCTCCCCTCTTTCTCTCCCGGGACTCCCTCAGCCTCTCCGGCTCCATCCTCCTGCACTTTCTCTGCTCTGCTTTGCTCTCTCAGGCTCCTACCTTGTCTTTGCTTTCCACTAGCCAGAAGGCTCTTCTCTCCCCGTCTCCCTTCCCTTTTTCCAGTTGTCCTTCCTCTCCCTCCTCCCCTCCCCATTCCCTTTCTTTCTCGCCTTCTCTCTCTGTTTTTACCTAAGCATCTGCCTCTTTCCCAGGCATGGGCACCATGCTTGTGCCCTAATGACATAAAAACCTGAGGTGGCACCAGTGTGCTTGCTCCCATCTCCTTTATGTCCCTCTACCTCCTGGCTCACACCTTGGTCTGGGGAGCAGACCCCTGCTCGGACCGTCTCGACACCGCTCACCCGCCTCGTTAGCCTGAGTCTGTTCAAGCGTTTGCTAAGCCCCTACTAGCCCTTTCCTGGGAAAGCAGGGTGAGGGCAAAGCGGCAGGAAGTGCTCAGTGCCTCGCCATTCCCATCGCGGTGCCTTTGCTGACACCACTTGGGCTCTGCCTCAGGTGACCTCCTCTCCATCTCCAGCTGAGCAGGCTCAGGATGAGGCATAGGATACGGTGTAAAAAGTACTAGAAAAGGAAGCTGTGAATTGTAAGCCCACCTGTGACATCAGTGAGCTTTGTGACCTTGGGCAAGTCACATTGCCTCTCTGGACTTTGTTTTGCTTTCTAACGTGAGGGGACCGGACACGATAACTTCTAGGGACCTGCCTAGCCACCAAATGCTAGCCAGTGGCTGCTTTGCTGAGGTGAAATCCTCTCACTCTGTCTCGTATCTGAAATCTGACCATGTGGGAGTCATTCCTTTGGCTGTTGAGTGTTTTGCTTGTCTAGGGGAGACCCTTAAAGGCGAGTGTCCTTTGACCAGTGGTGTGCTGGCCAACGGTGAATAACCAGCTCTCAGGGAGAGGGGAAGCCCCGATGTGTAGCGTTTGCAGATTGATTTTCATGACTTAGATACCCCTTTGGAGGCCAACTGCAAGCTACCGGTGTATCACCGAACGAGGAGTTGGGAAGAGAGGCGCAATGGGCTCTTGGCATGAGCGGCTCCAGCGCACTCAGCTAGTGACGTGTGGCCACTAGCGGGGAGCACAGCCTGCAAGAAGGGGGCAGAGGCATGGAGTGTGGGGGGGTGGGAGGGCTGGGGGTCGGGGGTGAGGGAAGGGAAGGGAGTCTAGGCAGGACAGGAGACCCGGCAGAACTCACCCAAGGTTGAACTTCCTACCCTTGTCTCCTTCCTCGCAAGCTCCTCCTTCCTCAGCAAACATGCTGGGGGTGGGGCCGGGGGGGGTCCATCTTGAAACAAAACATTTCCCTCAGATTTTGCCTCTCCGGAGTCTGGGGAATCTGTAGCAACTTCCCTTCCCTCCAATCGTGCCAGACCACAGCGCCAGAGACTGTCTCTCCAACAAAAAAATCAGGACCCCCTGCTCTGACAGAGGGCTTTCCCCACCCCTGGTTTTGAACGTATTTAAATGAAGTCTTCCAGGGTCTAAAAATTAAATCCTGGTTATACATTTAATGAAATGCCTTTATTAAAAAGAATAAAAAATTATTTTACATTTGAATAGAGCTATAAAGATTCAGCTAACCGTATAGCAGCTAATACCATATTTGAAAATAGAAATCGTTCAAGTTATTAGGATTTGTTAATACTGGATAGTGGCTACATAGATATTATCTATATAATTCTTGATGCTCTTCTGTACATTAGAGATATTTCATAATAAAAAAGAAAATGAAATGACTCAAGAAATCAAGAAGCTTGGCTCTCCTAATTTCAGTCCCAATCCTCCCAGGAATTTCTCTCCCCACCCCTTTAAATCACATGGGTGGGGAAAAAGGTAGCCTCAGTTGTCCTGGATCCTCAGATAAAGGGGCGCAGAGGGCACACTGGGTCCCCGTAGGTGGGTAGGGTGGGTCCTACTGGGTAGGTAGGTGGGGAACCCCAAGCGAACCCCTTCTCTCTCTGGGATTTATTGTCCTCATCATCAAGTGGGGAAGGAGTTTCCAGGGCATCTGAGGTCCCTTTAGGTCCTTTGGGGCTGCAGCCACTGTCTCCAAACCTCCTTCCCTGGGCCAGATGAGCCCTGCAGGCTTCTGTGGAAAGTGTTTCCACACTCCAATGTGACCCAGCAGCTGGAGGGATCTCTCAAGCCACATCCCTGCCTGTCCGAGCGGGGACAGCCCACATGGTGGGGATGGTGATGCCCACACCTAAGGCTCCCAGGTCCCGTCTGTGACTCTGAGGTGGCCCTGTGGGGTCTGGGACAGAGAGGGAGTATATTTGCTCTTCACTGCGCCGTTTGAGGTGGAGTCCAGTGCATGGCAGGTGGGTGTTTTGCTGTGTGGGCTCCACCCTTGACCGGCCAACCCCCACTGAGTTTCCTTGACCCCCCCCACTGTGGTCCCTGGTGCCAAGTGCATGAGAGCTTGCAGTGCCCCTTCAGCTCTGCCTGCTACAGAGAAACACTTGTAAAGGGGGTCCCCGACCCAGAGGTTGAGATGCAGGCTGCACGGCTGAGAGAGTTCCCAGCCTCCCCGTCGGCTTCTCCATGACAGCTACAAATAGGCTCTTGAACGTATTTAATAAACCCGAGGAAGGAGTTGTGGCCGCCTCGCCTGTGCTGGGGAAAGTGATGGATGTCTTCAGTGGGGAGAGGAAAGAAAACTTTCTAAATGGGCTCAATTTAGGGAAGGAAAGCGGTCTGGAGGGAGTGTTTTGGACGCCAGCACATAGGCGGCAATGTACAGGGGAGGAGAAGCATCTTTGCGGCCCCGGCAGGAGCTGGAAATTCCCAGGAGCCTTAGGCTACACTGCCCGTGCTCACCTCAGTGCCCGGGACAAGTGCGCAGAGAAGCAGGCAGGCCCTGGAAAACTCTTCTCCACGCAGGCCTGCAAAGTGAGGGTCGGAGTGAATGGTCAGTGACTGGAACTTTGGGATTCTAAAATCACCCTTTTATTTCCCAAGAGGAGGCTTTGCATCTTGCACCAGGAACCCTGCAAGATGTGGGAGATGTGGCTGCCAAGTGGGTTTCTCTCGGGAGAGAGGAAGCACGCAAGGCGAGGGGTCAGATAGAACTGGGTGGCCATGAGCACAGCACATGACCATGGGTCCTCAACAGGGCCCAGCTCTGCAGGCTTCCTTGAAGAGCTGTGCCCACAGAGAAGGAGAGCTCTTTGGGTAGGAACTGGGGGAACCAGACAGGTGTCTGACCAGCCTCTACCCAGATGTTAGTTTCATAGCCCAAGGGAGCCTCTCCACACCCCCTACCTAGACAGGCTTGTACATTACATTTCACTCTGCCACCTCCCCACCTGCCTGTGGGTGGGCCTTGCTACTTTTTGGTTTTGGTTTTGTTTTTAATTGAAGTGTCGCTGATTTTCAATGTTGTACCAATCTCTGCCATACAGCAAAGTGACTCAGTTATAAACATATAGACGTGCTTTGGGTCTTACTACTTTTCAAGCTGCTTTCCTCACCTGTGGAACGCAAATAACCCCTGTCCAGCTTACCCCGTGGGGCGAGGGGGAAGATCACAGGAGCCGAGGTACCTGAGGGCTCTGAGCCTGCTGCAGGGTGATCAATGTAAGTGCCGGCAGGCTCTATGGGAGGACTACCCAAGCATCGTTTCTATGGAGTGGACACACCAGTGGTGCCCTCCCCTGCAGAGAGCAGCATCTGAGTCAGTACTGAGGCTGAGGCTGGGCCACCCAACTCACCTGAAACTGGACAGGCCTAGACTGGGTAGGATCAGTATCTTACAAATGATTCAGCAGCTCTTCTTGGGTGAATGAAAGGCTGCAGAGAAGAATCCTCCACCCTCTGGAAAACTAAAATAAAAGGAAAACTTGCAGAATTCTTTAAGGGATCAACCTTGAATTTTCCTCCCCAACACCAGCCTCAAAGAGTAGGGATGTGAACCAAAAGACATGGGAATATTTACTGGGGAGGATGGCATGTACTCCCGCGTCACATACACGCAGGGGCTCACAATCAGATATACAGGCAGTCACTTTGGTTTTCTTCAATTATCTATCATGGTCTGACATCCATGATATGAGCTCAACCCTTTCAGAAACTCTATTTTCTCAGCTTGTCCCACCTCTTGGGGTCAGATGTTCCCAAAGTTTACAAGCTTCCGTATGAAGTCACTTTCTCTCTCAATCTTAAACTAGCCCCGTAAAAGCTTCAAAGGGAACTATACGGAAAGAAGCAGATATAAAGAGAACACAAGGTGGATAAATTCAGACTCAGAACTAGGTAACAAGTACACCAGAGGCGAAGTCTGAAATCCCTGCAGGTGGAGGGTTAAAGGTTTTAGTGGAGAGCTTAGTACGGGCGAACCAAAGGAGTTTTGCGTTTCTGGAGAGGAAGTTTGGGGAAACGGTCCTGCCTTCCCCTCCTCTCGCTCCTCGAGGGCACCCCAGGGGAGGCAACGTTTCCCAAGCTGCTTGAACATGGGATGGCTTTGGCAACCTGGGCCAGGAAGGGTGTTCCAGACAGAGGGTCGGAGATGGAAGGAGGAGGATGGAATCCAAGAGCAGAATGGGCATCGTCAAGGGGTGTTTCTCAGCCCCTCCACTCTGATGTCCTCATCTTAGCAGCAGCAAGACCTGGGATCATGGCAATCCACTGGCCCATGAAGGAAGCGGGACCCTCAGAACCCACTCTGGGCCACCACAGCCATGGCCCCCAGGTGCTCATTCCCATCCACAGGGACACAACCCTCCGATGTCTCAGAGTTGCTTCTTACCAAACCACCACCTGGCGCCATGGTGCTCCTGCTGTCCCAGCAGCTGTCTATGTGGCTTTGCCAACCTGGGGTCCCACCGAGGATCTTGGCAGTGGGGCCAGATTGTTCCCATTCTTGTTCCCTAGACTGTGCCCAGGTGGCCTATGGGGGCAAGGCTTGTGCACAGACCTGGACGGAAGCGCAGATTCTTGCGGGTAGGATCAGAGCTCAGGGAAGACAAAAGGAGGAAGGGAGCTCAGAGCTGGACAGATGGAGATAATAATACTATTCACCTGCTAGGGGTGCTGTGGGGATTAAAAAGAGAATGCACTTACAGGACTTAGCACAGTGGCTAGCTTGTAGTAAGTGCTTAGTGAATGGCTGCCAGTAGCCTCGAGCCCTAGAGGTGTCACCCGGCCTCGGTCATGTGAGCTCAGCTACTTCCTATTTGTTTTCTGCTACTCAGGGCTGTCAGATGTGGGCTTCCTCCTAAGGGGAAGGAAATTCCGTCTCTGGGGAGCATGGAAAAGGAGAAATACAAAACTGAAAATGATATAGTGAGCGCCTCATATGTGCTGGGGCAAAATCCGAGATGCTTTTAGTATATCCTTTTCTCTCACATGTATTATTTTTACCTTTTTTGGTATTATAATTATGAAAAAAATGTCAAATATGCATGGAAGTTGAGAGGCCGCCCAACGATCGCCCTTATGCCCATCACCCAGTTTTAACAGTTACCAAAATTTTGCCACACTAACTTCATCTTCTACGTTATTGCTCATTTTATCTTTACTTTTCCTGAGTTATTTTAAAGCAGACCCCAGACGTTTTATCATTTCACCCCTAAATATGTCAGCAGTCATTTATACAAAATAGGGACATTTTCTTACCTGACCCTAAGGCCCTTGTCACACCTAACAACAATGACCTGGTGTCATCTGATACCCAATCCAGATTTGAATTCCCCCAACTTTAAATACATTGCTTTCGGGAGTTCCCTGGGGTCCAGTGGTTAGGACTCGGCGCTTTCACTGCGAAGGGCGCGGGTTCGATCCCCGGCTTGGGAACTCAGATCCCGCAAGCCACCGCTGCACGGCCAAAGGCTAAAACAAATAAATAAACACATTGCTGTTTACCCTTATCACCGCTTTGTTAAGTCAGGTGCTAAGTCTCATTGAACCGTACCAGTCGGAGAGGTTAAGTAGCCTGCCAGGGCCCCAGCCACCAGCAATTGGCCAAGCCCTGCTAGGGGGGCCATGCCCACGTACTGGACCTGGGTCGCTCTGGCTGGCACCACGGACCCTACCTGCTAGCTGGTTTAAGGCCCAGAGTCTGCTTAGCGAACAGCACTGTGACGTCCAGAGCACCGTAAGACTCAGATGCGGCAGGACCCCAAGTCATGGTTTCTGCCCTCTAGGAGCTTATGATCCAGGGGGCTCGGGGGTGGGGTTTGCAAACCAGAAGCAGCTCAAGCGCAGTGACAAGGGCTAAGTGGGAGGTGGAAAGGAACACAGTAGGAGTTCAGAGGAGGGACTGGTGGAGTGGGGAAAGCTGCTGGGGAGAGAGCGGCAGGCCGGTGTGGCAGGAGAGCACGGGCTTGGTGGCCAAAGACATGGGTTGCAATCCTAGCTCTACCACTTTACCAGCTCTACGACGTTAGACTCCGAAGCCTCAGTCTACCTCGTTGGTAAAATGGGCTCAATAATACCTCTCCACGGCACACGAAGGGCCGAGCTGTGAACGATAAGCAGTAATTGCTCGTTTCCTTCTCCTGTAGTTCCGTGAGAGTGGCAGGCCCTGCAGTGAGGCATAGGGCAGGAATTAGCCCTTGGTGACATTGCCCCCAGCCTCAGCCTCTTCCCTCTCTCCAAGTCTCCCCCTTCTGAGGACCCTCCCATCTGGGAGTTTAAGGAGGTTCTGCTCTGACACTCTGGAGCTAATGCTGACCGGATCCCCTCCATCCCTTCCTAGACAATTAAAAAGCCTCCACATGAGTCCCCATTGGCCGGGTCACATGGGATGGCTGCTACAGTCACAGGCAGCTGTGTGCGGATGCAGAGTGGGTGTCTGTGGGGGGGCTGGGTGTATGCGTGTGTGAGACACCAGGGAGGTCATTATATCCTCATCTTGGATGTAGACAACTAACCGTAACAGGCATTCTCGCACTAATGTGCTCGCAGAGAATGCCGAAATTAGTCTTGAAAGATAAAGAGCTGAGGCCGAGGTTGCCTGCTCCCCAGCAGCCCTGCAGCCTTCGGAGCGATCAGCCTCCATTGTTAGGGGTGGGGAGAAGGTGACATTTAGCCATCTGTGTCACACGTGATCTCTATCTGGGACCCTTGGGTCAACTAGCTCCCGGTCCTGGCATCCGATCAAACCCAAATTACTTGGCAGGATGGCAGGGGAACTGAGATGTGGCCTCTCCCCGACTGGAAACACACCATCTCATCTTGCCAGTTGGAGTGGTTCTAACCTGATTAGCTGCACAATGTAATGTGTGTATTCCCCTCTCTCTATGAAAAAAAGTAGGGGTAGAGTAAATAAGCTTTTGATAAGAGTATGGCTATGTGCCTGGGTTTTGTATTCTTTTGGTTGAAGCCAGAGCACATCTGTGTTCATGCACACACATGTGCACACACACACACACACACACACACACACACACACACGCACAGCAGGAAACAAATCTCATCTCAGTTCTGTTACGTGACACATCTCAGTGAGTGCAGCTCTGGCCCCGCACTGTGCTGGGGGAAGTTGAGGATGGAGAGGAAACTGAAACAGACACAAAGGAGGAAGCAGGAGCATGCCTGACCTGTTTTCAGAGGCCAGAGGTGGGTTGCGGGTAGACGTGGGCAAGAGGTGCGTGTGAGAGAAAATAGGGGTTTGGGGGTTGGGGCCATGGTGTGGGGATGAGAAGTGATCAGATTTAAGACGTATTTTGTTTCTTTTTTTAAAATTAGGGTATAGTTGCTTTATCAAGATGTATTTTGAAGATAGAACGAGGAAGATTTTCTGATGGGTTAGATGGGCCAAGGATGATGCCCAAGTTTTTTTTGGCTTGAGCAGCTGGAAAGCATATGACTGGACCAGAACCCAGAAGCTGGCTTTGAGTCCTGACCAGGGCACTTGCCCTGTAGGATTTAGAGCATGTCATTCATATAAACTCAAGCCCGTCTGTAAAGTGAGAGCAGCAATGCCTCCCCTACTTCCTTCCCACGGTTTTCCTAAGGACTAAACAAGATCTTGGATGTCAGGATTCTCTGCCAGCATGGTGTTAGGATGACAATGCCAGCAAGGTGCTCAGCAGTTGAATGGGCTGCCTGGGCAGGGAAGGAGCTCTTTGTCCTATGGGCTTTACACGTGTGTGGGATGGGGAGTGAGGAAGAAATTAGGAAAGAGAGAGCCACTGCCGCAGCCCAAGCACTGGGAACTGAGCCGTGGTTATGCTGCACGTTTGAGAACAGTGGCAGCAGAATGAGATGCGGCTGCCACTTCTGAGGCTTCCCGAGCAGCCCGTGCACTGGAGTACCATCCCCCGCCCCTCCCACCCGACTTAGAGCACCCGCCTCTTCTGTTCACCTCTCCGCGAGAGAACATTCCTGGGCAGCTGAAAAGCCCCTTCTAGGGTGACAAGACAGAAACGGAAAGGCCAGGTGTCAAAGGGAGGATGGGCAGCAGAGCCCCCCGAAAAGAGGACAGGAGGCACGCGGGGCAGCGGAAAGGGCAGGGTGGTGGAGGCTGTGGTTTCTGGGGCTCTGCAGCCGCGGCCAGTCCTCCCACACTGGACAGCAGCCGCACCCAGCCAGCAGCTCCTGAGCCGTCTCTGCTTCCCCTGGCAGGCCTGCAGTAGAATCTGGGGGGGCGGGGAGCAAGCGTGTGGGTCTGCACCCCGCTTTCCACTCCCCTTTGGATTCCTTCACCATCCGTCCCCCTTCCAGAGCCTTCCTCCAAACCCCTCAGCCCCAAGAGCAGGGTAAGAAAGACTTTTAGACCTGTTTTCATCCAACCCCCCAGCCAACGTAGGCAGCCCTTCTCCCGGCTCATCCCGTTCGGTGGGGATACTTGTGATGTCAGGGGTCTCACCACTTTGCAAGCAGCCTAGTTAATTGCCTCAGGGCTCTGATTGTTAAAACATGCCAGCCACACCCACTGGGACAACTATACTTGAAAGGACAGGTAATAACACGAGTCGAGGACGTGGAGGAATCAGAACCCTCACACACGGCCGGTGGGACTAGAAAATAGTGCAGCCACTTTGGGAAACAGTCTGACCTTTCCTCGAATGCTTAAACATGGAAGTACCATACGCCCAGCGATTCTGCTCCTAGGTGTCTACCAAGAGAAATGGAAACAAACATGCAGACAAAAAGGTGTGCACAGATGTTCATAGCAGCGTTGTTCATAAGAGCCGAAAGACGGGAGCAACCGGAATGTCCATTAGCAAATCAGAGGAATGGTAAATAAGGCGGAATGTCCATGCAAATGGGATATTATCTGGCTGTAAAAAGGAGTGAGCTATGGATTCATGCTATAGCATAGACGGACCTTGCAAACATTATGCTAAGCCAGTCAAAACAGACCACGTATTATATGATTTCATTTATATAGAATACCCAGAACAGGCAAATCTATAGAAATAGAAAGTAGATTAGTGCTGGGGGGCAGAGAGTTTTGCCCAGGACTAAGGGGTTTCCCTAGGATGTGGGACTTTCAGTACTAAAGCTGGGATAGTCCTGGGCAAACTGGATGGTGAGTCATTCCACGCAGAACCAAATCTGCCTTCCCCAGATGTGCACTGATTGAGTTGGGGTCTCCCCCTGGAGTCACCCAGAATACATCCAGTCCCTACCTTGCCCCATGACAGCTCGGCTTGAAGAGAGCCCTAGGAAGAGGCCCAAACCACCTCTGCTGAGCTAATATCCTCTGCCCCTTGGCCATGTCTCAGTTGGGGTCCCCTCACCATTTGGGGTGGTCTCTGCAGAATGGGCTCTGCCATGTAGGTGGCTGTTTAACAGAGGGGGCTGGAGCCGTACCCACCACCCCAGCTGGTTTACCCGTGTGCAGGGGAGCAGAGCCGACATCCTTTCTGTCTGGAGACTATTTCCCTATGAATGCAACCACCTTGCATTGCCTTTGGGGTTGGGGGGGCCATATATTAACGTGTGGTCCTGGTAAGGTCCCTACGTGCTTTACGTGTGAAATTGTCGCTTCCGTTGCCACTTTTCCCTACTTATTTTTATCTGCTTGTATCTCATTTTCTCCCATTTCTCTCATGTATCTATTTTTTGAGCATCTATTATGTACAGTGACGTGGGGGACATCACAGTACCCAAGGCCTGGTCCCTGCTCCTATGGAGCTCACAGCCTCCAAGGAGATTTCCAGACCCTTACACAGACATTTCAGATGCTCTGAGAGAAACTCTGGAACTGCAGTGACCCAGAAACCGAGGTGCACAGGCGGCAGGCCTCCACCCGAGACAGGGAAGGCTCCTCCGAGGAAGCGACTTCCAAATCCAGAGTTGATGGGTGAGCAGGGGTTACCCAGGCAAAGTGCTAGGGCTATGGGAGTGGAAAGTGGGTTCCCAGCCAGGGAACATCACGAGCAAAGGCCAGGAAGCAAGAGAAAGCGTGACCTGCCCGCTGTGACAGTTAATTGGAGAGACCAGCCTGGACTGACGTGCTCATGAAGCAGGGTGTGTTTTATCAGGATCTCCTGGAAGTGGTTCCTCTATATTGTCCACAAATAAAATAATAATAGGTAATGATACTAGCTTCGCTTTATTTACTAAGCACTACTTAAGCGCTGTACCAATTTCTTTCCACATATAAGTTCTAATCCTTTCAACAACCCTACAACGTAGATGTACAATTCACATTTTACAAATTAGGAAACTGAAGCTAAAAAATAGATCAAGGAACTGCAGAACTAGGAAGTGGGGACCGTGGGTTTTAAGCCCAGGACTACCCCATATTCTAAAGCAGGTTTCTTACCAGCAGTGCTTTGAGTAGGAAGCTTTGGGGGTTTCAACATGTTTTGGGGAGATATGGCTTCCTACTCTCCCCCTCAGGGAGTGAGGGAAGCATGGAACTCCCATCGTGGCCCACCCAGGATGGAGCCCGCTGGAAGCCATTTCCTTGGCTGGGAGGGGAGGGGCAGGTGTAGAGATAATTTCTGAGGAAAATACGTCTGGTTAGTGTGTTCCTACATGCTGAGTTACTGGGTCTCAGGTGCTGGTTTTTGCTAATCCCAATACATTGGGAATTGTTTAACAGGATTTTTCCTTTTAATTAAAACATGGTAATGAAACTTACTGCTTCACTCTTAAAAAGGAATGCCTATTCCCCAGATGTCTGGCCAGGAGAAGTATGGGTATAATTTTATTCACTGTAGCCATAATGCCGATGAAGGGCTCAGCTTTTCCTCAGACACAGTGTCTCAACATCAGCACATTAACCCTTTTCTGACCCCGCTCACCTGCCAGGACATAGTCCCTGGCTCAGGGAGCAGGGCAGGTGGTCTGCACACCGGTTGTGATTTGGACGTGGTCAGAAGAGAAATTACCAAAACCCCTGCGTCGGAATACAGTTTGGTTGGGCCACTCTTTGGAAGGGGTAGGGATGAAAGGAAGGGAGCCCAGAGAATGAGGTCAACCCTTGGACCAGTCGTTTAAATGATCTGGGCCTCCACTACCTCCCCTGTTCCCCAGCAGTAGGTTTCCATGATTTTAACGCAGTTTTGGCTAAAGCGACATTTCCCAGCCAGCATCATGACTTTGCTACATCATCGCCTCCTCTTCTGCATGTCGTAAAGGATGGATTCTTCTTTTTCCCATTCCTTCTCTTTTCGCACGTACTCTGCTCTTCTTTTCTCCTCCCGCACCTCGATCCAACTGCTTTGCCCCTTCTCTTCCTCCCCTTCTTCTTGGTGACCCCTCTGTCGTCCCTTTTCCTCTTTTCCTTCCCTTCTCCCCTCTCCCAGACACAAATGATTCCGAGGCTCATCCCTGTTCCTTCCTCTGAGCCCCGGGGGCACCCTGGCAAAGGGAAATTGACAGATGAGTCACAGAATTTTTTTTAAAAGCTGTTGGGAAGTTCTGCATTTAAAGCCATAAAATCCAACCACTGGCACCAGTTCCCTCGTATACCCGTGATTCTGGCGCTGTAGAAAACAACCCACAGCTTACTGAATTCCTGACCAGCCAGGGATGAAATGGTGAAACCGAATTTTCCCGGAAAGAATGGGCAGACAGAGCTGGGCTCGCTCTCCGTATCCCCGCACCCTTCCTCCCCCTCTCCTCCTCCCCTTTCCGTGCACCAAACTGAATGTGATTGTTTGCTGCGGCGGAACATCAAAGAGCAGAAGAATTGCTTAAGAGGAAAATATTGGGGTTATGCATTTGAGAGCAGCCTGAGCTTCAAGTAACCTCAGGGACTGCACATCCATCTTTAATCAGCCCCCATAAGGTGATGTGCTCCCTGTTGAGCAGCCTGTCGGGGGCTTGGTGGGTGGCAGGCGTGGCCGTGCCAAGGGAGGAGAGGGTTTATGGCTTGGGCGCACTGCTCCCTGTGCCTAGCCACAGCGCAGGCAAAATCCCATCTCAAGGCCCATTTCTAGCCAGAGGCCTTGGCCCCTTAGAGGCGTCCCACGTCGGCTCCCTCTGGCACCGAGGAAGGAGAGCCCAGCTCCTGTGACCAGCCAGGCTCGGGATCCACCAAACTCTAATCTGTGACAAAGGTCAGCCTTGAAGGGCAGGTGCGGCCACCCTGCAGGGGGCCCAGGTGTGGGTGGGCATGGAGGGGATGGGAGGGGCTGGCGAGAGGGAGGAGGATTTGCAAGTGGATGTGGCCTCGGGGCCCAGCTGATCAGCTCCTGCCACCAGAGCATTAAGGAGAAATCACTAATGCAAATTCCAGGCAGCACAGACCCCAGGCTGCCTCTGAGGCCCTGGGCAACTTAGATGAAACCCGCAGGCCCGCAGCATCTTATATTGTTGTTACCTTTTCCTGACCTTCTAAAGCCTCCTATAGGAGCTGCAAGGGGCCTTAAAGATGGCCTGTTCTACCAAGCCAGGCAGGAGGGGAGTGCCGCTGCAGTCTGATGCCACAGTATGGAAGCGGAGGCTGGGAAGGATGTAGTGATACACCAGTGTCACACAGTTAGTGACAGTCTGGCCCGGAACCGGTCTGCCTGATTCCCGCTGGCTCTCTTTCTGCTCTGTATGGGACAGCCTTTGAGACATCCAAGGTTCCAGCCCACATGAAACACAACCCCATCCCTGTTCCCCCACACCTCCAGGAAGCCTTCTAAGAAAGCGGAATCACCTCTTTTTCTGTCACTTGCTGCTCTATTACAGCCCCTATCCCAATCTGCCCCGTATCAGGTTCCCTGCTGGACTGTGATTTCCCCAAGGCAAGGGTCAAACTTTACTCATCTTTGCATCCCTCACAATCCCCAGCACAACGCATGGCACATGATAGACTATTAACATACATTTGGTGAACTTGAATTTGAACCTGCCCCATTGTTTCCCTGCCTTGATCATGGTACCACTCGGAGCACAGGGTCATGGCCAATGCCAACCCATGCCAAAGCATCTGACCCTTCCTGCTATCACAGAGCCCCACTTAGCAAGCGTGACAGTCTGGAGGACGAGAAAGGTCAATGCCATTAATCAGCCAGGTAGGTGGCTCTGTACCTTCTCCTTGCCCTCCAGGAGGACAGGCTTCCGTTTGCCGTGTTGAATTTTGAAGAGACAAGTGTCTCCCCCCACCCTTCAATCCCGAGGAGGGATTTGCAGTTTCATTATTTTTGAAAACAAGTTTGTGTAAAATTTGATTTGAGAAAACATTCTTCTCCCACGCGCTGAAGGATTGAGGGTCTGTAATCCCTCTCAAATCGCTCAGACGAGGTTGGTATTGCAATGTCGGCATCAGAGCTAACAAAGGGGGATTAGCAAGGAAAATTCTATGTGAAAACCTGCCATGCGCTGAAGGCTTTCAGCGTAAAGCAGATAAGATAGGTACAGCCAAGCCATTTTTAACCCAGTTTTTAGAGCACTCAGAGCCCTCCTTCTGCGCTGACAGGCAGCAAGGGCTGGATTCAGTTGCATCTGTCTCCTCCCTACCCCTCGGGCCTTCTCAGCTGGGAGACGTGTCTTTATGGGGAGGACAAGGGTCTCCTTCTCTGAAGGGTGGCTGGAGCCGGGCTGGCCAAGGTGTCTCCTGCCCAACCTCTCAGCCAGCGGATGCATGGGTTCCCACAGGCCACGGGGAGACGCTTACTGTCCCCAGGAGTCCACCCTTCTCGGTACAATTGTCAGCCCAAACTCCAGATGATAAAGAGAGCTTGCTTTGTGTTGTCTTTCCTGATCAGGAGGCTGAAGGCCAAGGTGGTACTGTCCCAGGCGTGGTAAGATACTTAGCACCCACCTGGACCAGCCCACTCCTGACAGGCTGCGGAGCCTCCTGGCAGGAAATCTGGCTTTGAAGTGACCACTTACTATTCGTGTAAACATAAACAAGTTAATTCCTGTAAGCCTCAGCTTGCTTTTCCTTAGTAGACAGTGTCCACCTCTAGCTTTGTTGGGAGAATTAAATGAGATAATACATGTAGAGCCCTTTCCATGGTGCCTGGCACATAATAAACGCTTAATAAATGGGTAGTGATAGTTATTCTGAGTGAATTAGTACAGCTCTTACATATGGAGAAATCAATGGGTGAGAGACTCATGTGAGCCTGAATTTTCTGAATAGGGAAAATTCTTGGGCTCATTCCCGAGAACAAAATGCAACTGCAGACCAAATATTGGGGCTGTGTCATAAAACTCAGTGCAAGTCTTGGCCACCCCCTAGAGTGACTTTACAAGCACTTGTCTTTTGACCAGATTGTCTGGTGGCATCTCAGCTCCCAGAACCAATCCCTTCGATGGCCTGCTCCCTCCTAGGATGAGGGGGTTCAGGATGGTAAGGGGATGGAAAGGTTTAGAAGAGAAGGCTTTGAGGAAGTACAGTGCCTACCTTCAGCTGCCTAAAGGCCCAGGAGGAAGCAGAACTAGCGCCAAGGGATGGGGTTTGGAGAGACCTGACTGTTTACTATAACCTGACAGCTCCAGTGGCCTGAGAACGCAGTGGCCGCGCTGGAATGTTGGTGAGCTTCCCAACCCTTCCCCCAGCATGTGGATAGCCTCTGATAACCCGGCCGTAGAAGACATTACTTTATGGGCTGGAGGCTACAGCTAGTTTACCGCTAGTGTCCCTCCAACAGTCCATGGGGCGCCGAGGCTATCCCCTCTCTGGGCTGTGACGTTCTCATCAGCAAGTGAGAGGCTTTGCTGCCCCTCCAGCCTGGGGTAAGCCTGTGACTCAGCCAGCCTCTCCTGTCTGTAGACCTTCTCCCCTCTGCTTAGGGGGCTTCTCCCCGGTGACAGGGACCAGGTCGCTGTCCTCTGTCACCCCAGAGGTTAGCTCAGGGCCTGGCCCAGGGAAAAGGCTCCAAAGTGGAGGTAGTTGGATGGTTAGATGGGCAGATGGTTGGCTTAAGGAGTAATGGACACCCGAACGCACACACTCACACACACATACCTGTACACATACACGCACACACATGCGCACCCATACATGCATACATGTCCACACAGGTGGACACAGACACACGTGCATACACACACAGAAGCTCACTGAAATGGCTGCCTCCCCTGACGTCCAAAATTCTAATGTATTCTTTCCTGATAAGCATTGTCCTCTCCCTTTGGGCTTCTTTCAACATGCAAGTGTCCCCAGAGAGACTGCCCTTTAGGCTGAACTGAACGCCTTTCTCTGGTCTCTGAGAGTCCTGGGATCCAGTGCAGGGCAGACCCTGAAATGATTGCTCGGGGGCTAGTGAACACTGGCCGGGGCCACGGCTCCAAGGGTCTCCTCCCAGGCTTCCTAGGGAGCATGGGGTGTAGGAGCAGGTGAGGCCCTGCTTCCAGAAGCCCTGGTGGAGCTCCCCCCTTCCCACCTGCCGTCCTGCAGGGCAGGTGTCTGAGGAGAGGCTCTCTAATGAGCCCCATCTTCTCCGCTGAGCAGAGGTAAAATGGGGCAGCAGCAGGGGGCCTGGGAACCCAGATTTGGGGCTTCTCCTGGGTTGACTTCTGGCCAGAGGGCTCTGAGGTAGGCAGGGTTGTCTTTCCAAAGGCCCCTTGGTCTTTCCTGAGGGCCCTTTCTTCCCTTTCACCACCCCCCTAGCCCCACCTCTGACACCAGTGATCTCCTGCCTATAAAATAGTAACAGCTCTCATTTGCTGAGCACCTGTGCTGTGCCAGCCACCCTTCTGAGCGCGTTATGTGCCCTATTTCATTTACTCTTCTCAACCCTTGGACCTCAGTGCTCTTTTCCCAGTTTTATAGATGAAGAAACTAAGGCCCAGAGCGGTCACATGACCTGCCCAAGGTCATACATCTAGGAAGTGGGTCAAAGCTGGAACTTGAACCAGGCACCCTTCGTCCACCTGTGCTCTTGGTCATACCCTAAAATGGTCAAATAGGGACGCTCTCTAGGACAAACTCATTCTCTCTCCTAGGGTATAGACTCTGGAGTCCAGATGCCTGTTTTCAGCCCCTAACCCCACCCTCTGCCCTCTGTCTAATCTTAGGCAGTGTATTCCGCTCCTCTGTGCCTCAGTCTCTGCGTCTCTAAAGAGGGGGCGACACCAGTTCTTACTTCTCGGGGCTGCTGTGAGCCTCGGTGCAGCGCGGCCCTCAGCTCCTGCCAGGCCCCTTTGAGCGCACGGCCAGCACGCGTTAGAAGCGGTGGAGACACAGCCCGGACTTCCCTTTGCCCTCAGGGGGAGGCCGCTTGGCAGGGTGGGGTGTGTGCCTCCTGCCCCTCAGACCCCGACACCCCTACCGGCTCCGGGAGCCCAGGAGCTGGCGCCTTGGCCTGGAACGGCAGGAGTCGCTTGGAGTGGAGATCCGCGCGGCTCCAAGGCCTCTGAGCTGAGCAGATGTGTGTTCTGTTTGTTAGGCCAATTAGCAGTGGGCATATTAGTGCATTCAGTGACCCGTCCACAGGCCATGTGGCCGGACCCCCTTTGGCCTGTCTTGCTTCTCTTTCTCTCCTTCCAGCAAGTTAGGGAACTGTGAGAAGAAGGGGGAAGGGGCTCCGGGGTGGGAGGCATCATCCCTGTGCCCTACAGCAGTGCCGTGCAGGGCAGGGGCGCTCTGGCCACCGCCCCGCAGAACCTCCACAGTCTGCAGCCACTGTCGCTCTGCCTCAGTGTGCTGTCTCTCAGGCCCTGTGAGGCCGCATTGGGCTCTCCTCTCTTTAGGTCTCTTTCTGGCTTCCCTCCCCTCCCCCACCTTTCTGAGCCTTCTCTGAGCCTCACCGACTGTCTCTCTGTCTCTCCCACTGTCTGTGTCTGTCACTTGCCATTTCCCTTGCTCTCTCTGCCTGTCTGACTAGTAGTTTCTCATCAGCCTTGCCCAGTCCATCCAGGCCCCTCCAGCTGCTTCCTCCTGGGTGGAGAGAGCACTGTCCTCTGTCCCCAGGGCTCCCCGGGGGCTGTCCCAGATCCCAGAGCAAACCTCCCGCTGTCACGTGACCCTGAGGCCGCCTGCACTCCCAACCCGGGGCTCAGCCTGGCAGCCATCAGCTCTGCAGGTCCCTGGTGCGGGGAGGAGCAACCTTGGAGCTTCCTGGCCCGGTCAGCCCAGCAGCCATGCAGGCCTCTTAGAGGGAGTCCAGAGGGATAACTGGGGGCGCTGGGCTCTCGGCACCAGGGAAGCTGCCTGGTCACCGGCACTTGCCTATCAGCACCGCTGAGCCTCCAAACCAGACCTCACACCCCAGGGCTGCCCAGCACAGCCATACTACCCCTCCAGACCGTGACATGTATCAGTGAAAACCCCCAGACCGCCTCTCTGTGGAGCAGATTTACACTTGAAGTAGAGCTGATTCTTCTTCATCTTTTTTTTTTTTTTAATCCCTAGATCCGTTGGGTGTGTGGGTTTTTGGTTTTCTGTTTTTTAAGCCTCATTAATACTGATCAATCTGCCATTTCTAATTTCCATCTGAGTTTGGGAAATTCATGTTCCATGTGGGTTAGCCATGCTCGGGGCCAGGCTGGGACCACACGTGGAGGGACTTGGAGTGATGGAACGGGAGCAGGAATTATGCGACAGCCACATGGGCACATCAGACCAAAGGGAAAGCAGCGGCAGAAGCACCGTCTGGGAAGCTAGGGTGGTGACCTAGGCGTGGAGAAGACAGGCCTGAACTTGGAAAGTGGGAGAAAATGTAGACGGGTGGACGGGCGAGGCTCTGGGGAGGCGTGCATTGTGGGGAGGCCAGGTGTGCAGGCTGGGAGAACCCCTGCAGGGAGGTGGCCAGGGGGACGCCAAGCTGGGCAGGCAGTCAAGTCCCATCTGGGAGCAGCAGCAGGTCTGGAACCCAGCCTAGGACCAAGACAAGTGGAGTAAATTGTCAAGGGAAGGAAAAAGTGAGTGGGAGAGGGTCCATGCAGGGCACAAGTGGAGTCTCATGTCAGGAGCCTAGCTGTCCTTCAAGGAATGTGGCCTGGCTGCTGGCGTACCTGCCCACGTGAGGAGCCACTCTGGGCCCACTGAGGTGGACTTAAATAGAACTTGGCAGCAGGTCAGCTATCGAGGGCAAGAGAGAGGAAAAATCAAAGCAAGCCAGAATAATAAAAGCTGACACGGATTGAGGGCTTACTACGTGAAGGAGGCATTGGTATCATCATCCCCATTTTACAGATGAGGAAAATAAGGCCCGAGATGGTCAGTATCTTGCTCAAGTCTATGCTTCTGGGAAGTAGGGGCTGGAATGTGAGCCCAGGCAGACTGGCGTCAGAGTCCAAGCTCTTAATCAAGACAGCTAAGTTAGTCCAAGGTCTGAAAACCATGAAACACAATAAAAAGTTTATGCTAATGAAATCCAAAGCTCAGTCTGCAAGCCTTGCATAATCTGGCCCCCTCTCTCTGTCATCCTGGCTCACTCTGGTCCAGACACACTGGCCCCGGCCTCAGGGCCCTTGCACTTGCTAGTTTTCCATCAGGAACACCTTGCTCCCAGCTATCCACGTGGCTCACTCCATCCTGCCTTCCGGTGTGTGCCCCAGCATCACCTTATGACAGAGGCCTTCCCTGACCCTTGTATGAAATAGCAGCCCCCATATCATTCTCCTTCCCTCTTTATCCCCCTTTATTTCTCTTCATAGCACTTATCAACCACTTGACCTACAGTGCCAACTTCCTTATGTGTCGATTGTCTCCTTGTTGATTGTCTCTGTTACATTAGAATGTAAGCTTCATGAGGGCAAGAATTTTTTTCCTCTATTTTGTTTACTGCCACGTCCCCACAACCTAGAACAGTGCCTGACATATAATAGGCACACAATAAAGTTTTTTAAACATAGTGGTAAAACACACATAACATAAAGTGCGCCTTTTTAACCAAAGTGTACAGTTCAGTGGCGTTAAGTACACCCACCTTGTTGTACAGCCATCACGTCACCATCATCCACCTCCAGAACTTTTTCATCGTCCCAAACTGAGACTCTGTACCCATTATACAGCAGCTCCCCATTCCCCCCTCCCTCCAGCTCCTGGCAACCACCATTCTACTTCCAGTCTGTATGAATTTCACTACTCTAGGGATCTCATATAAGTGGAATCATATCATAGTCATCCTTTTGCGTCTGGCTTATTTCACTTAGCTAATGTCTTCAAGGTTCATCTTTGTTGTAGCATATGGTCAGAAGTTATTTTTCCTTTTTAAGGCTGCATAATATTCCATTGTATTTATATACCATATTCTGTTTATCCGAGTGTCAGTGGACACTTGGGTTGCTTCTACCTTTTGGCTGTTGTGAATAATGCCGCTACGAACATGAGTGTACACGTATCTGATGAGTCAATAAGGACTTTTTTGAGTGAATGCGTGAATGACTGAAGTCTGGAGGAGGAGCTGTGAGGGGTGGGGGAGAGATAGCAGGAGAGATGTGTTTGAGGGACAGGCTGAAACCCAGGGCAGAGGCTGGGGCTGGACCCAGGTTGAGGGGCTGACAGTGCCATGGTGATCGTTGAAGCCTTGGGAGGGCAAGATCCAGGAGGGTGAGCGTGTGCTGAGATGGGGAGCTTGTCCTGCTCTAAAACCAGTGGTTCTAACTGTACCAGGAAGCTGGGCAGGGAAGGCAGGGCCGCCAAGGACTGATGCTTCCTCCTCAACTCAGAGGACACGGGAACGTCTGCCCTCCCACCCTGGGAAGGGGCCATGAGCAGAGGCTGGCCCTGTGGGTTTTGCAGGGAGTACGTGGAAGGATTCATGCCATCCTGTACTCAGTTGCATAAGCCGGTGTTGTGGCAGGAATATCCCTGGACAAGGGGAAGAAGACGTGACGCTAGTTCTGTCTGTACGTCCACCCAGCTGTGTCACCCTGGACGCCTCCATCTCTCATCTTTAGAATTGGAATTATGACATAGGGGTGTCTCCCTCACAGGGATATTGTAAGGTTCAAATGCAGTATGGGATGGACAGGCTTTGTAAGACATAAATCCCTTTAAAATATCAGGATAATGATTGAGAAATCCCGGGTGCCCAGGCCCACGATGGTCTCTGTGAGGAATCTGGGGCAATGGAGCGTGCAGAGGGGCCTATGGTCCCCTCGGGGAATAAGAGTGGTCTTGCCCGGAGCCGGAGGAGTTTGGAAAATGAAGCACTCATGAGGTCTGAGAGGGATACAAGGAGCCTAATGCCTGATAAAAAGAGAGGAATGTCAACCATGGGCCCAGGGGAGCAAGAGAAAATGTATGGGCTCCGTGCCAGATGCCTGTCCAACTTGACCACACCCCCAGGTGTGTGATCTTGGACAAGGCACTTAACTTCTTTGAGCCTCAGCTCTGAAATAAGGATGTGGAAACCTCCTTCGAAAATTTAATGTATGCAGCGTGCCTGGCGCAGAAGTTGCCCACGTTCCCTACTGGGCGCTGCACGGATACGCTCATGCAAAGACTTATATTGAGCTGAAAGCTGAGTTAAGCCATGGTCCTGGACGGGGTTTACATAGAAAGGGGTACCTGGGCATCCAGGCGGTAGGGCACATGAGCGCTGCGGCTCAGAGGCGGGAGTGCGTGTGGTGATGGGGGCCTGGCTGGCTTTACCAGATGCTCCCCCATGAAGGACATGAGACAGGCCTTCAATCAAAGCTTTGAAGATCGACACCAGTCTATGTGCCCAAGGCCTCAGGGAAACTGGGCTGATCTAAGGAAAACCATCTTCAGATGGTGGCAAGGAAAGGGCTTTTGCATGAGAACAATGTTTAAGGGGGAGAGGAGGGCTGGGGAGCTCCTGGACCCTCTGGGAGCCTCTTGGTGGAGCAGGGGCTGTGGAGGAAAACTTCCCCTGCCATCTCAGCTTCTGGTGGGGCAGGATGACAGGATAAGCCCTGTCATATCCGCCCAGGAAGAAAAGGAATAAATTATGTTTCTCTTATAATATGTGGTCACCTAAAAAAAAAAAAAAGAATTAGAAAATTAATTGTCTGCTGTAATTAGTGTAATGGCCTACACCATTAGAGGTTATTTACCACAGAAATAAAACTTCCCACCATAAATGTCAGCTCGTCTTCCTACGTGTAAAGTCTCGCGGGAGCCACTGCCGACAGGCCTGGCTGACTTCTTTTGCAGGTTTCTTTTCCCCGCTCTCTCTTTCTTCCTAGGGAATTAGGGCGCTGCTCATGGGCAGGTAACAAACACCATGGAGTATATTATGAGATTTGCCCTACTGTATGCCTGCTCCTTGTTGCCAGGCCCTCGGGGCCCTGCCCCAGGTGGGCAAGGTGTGGCGGACAGTCCTTGGGGACAGCAGGCCAGGGGAGCTGGGTCCTGCCAGGCCTGAGGTGTGCAGGTGTGGGCCCTGGCAACAGAGGGGCATTGGGTGCCTGGAAAAAGGATGACAACATAAATGCCCCCTGTGTAGAGGGGGTTTCTTGTATAGAGTTAGAGTCTGCCACACACTTGTACATGCTCTACCTCATCCGGTCCTCACTGCAATGGGGCGAGCAGCTGGATGACCCACTTTATGGATGAGGAAAGCTGAGGCGCGAGATGACACAGGATGGCCCCGTGAATAAATGAAATCGCCTCGGCCTCTTTAAGTACCTGATGAGGGCCCGTCCATCAGTCTAACCTCACCTCACTATCAAATCAAGAAACCTTGATTTAGAGGAGAGGGGTAAGCACCTTGGGTTAAGAGGAGAGGGGTACCCCCAGTAGACAACCAGGCAGCAGCCTGGATGCCCAGATTCACCACTCAGTGTCCTGTCTGTTCAAGAAAGGGCAGCCCTCGCTGGCAAGCCCTTTGCTGTGTGTAGCATCCACAGGGGACTGGGGCCACGCGGGCTGGGCACAGGGCAGATGGTTATTTGGTCTGATTCTTTGTCTAGGTCTGATGCCAGAAGAGGGGATGGTCCCAGCAGGAGCGGGCTTTGTGGAACGCCACCCACGGGGCATTTTTACCCCCTGACCTGAAGCTGGTATGGAGGTCTCCAGCCTCCCTTGAACCCAGGGCTTAGCTCCAGATCATGGGGCAGAGTGGCAGCTGTGGAAAACCCCGCTGCCCACGTACTGGGCGCCCAGTGCCCGTGGAGCCTACCTGGGGGTAGTTGCTTCCTGTGCTGGCATCGTGGCTGAGCCCGCAACGTGGGACCAGCATTGCTGTAATGGTTTTAGGGGAAGAAGGGCCTCAGAAGCTGCTGCAGCCCAGGGATGAATAGTGTTTCTCAAGGGGACACCGATGCCACTTGGGGCTGCACTGTTCTTCCTTGGGCAGCACGGCCCACACATTACAGGATATTTAGTGTCCCTGGACCCCGCTCACTAATGCCAGCAGCACCTATAGGCATTGTTAACAATCAAAAAACGCCCCGACATACTTCCACACGGCGTTTAGGGGGCAGCGTGATGTCTGATACAAAAATCCACCACAGACACCTATAGGATGCTCCTTCAAGGCCAGCCCCACACCGAGCTGTGTTGAGTGTGGGAAGGATCCTCTCTACCCCCAGGCTCTACGGCTGACCTGCTGAACAGATCGCTTTGGCCAGATCGCATCACACCTCTGGGGCCCCATTTTCTCATTTCTAAAATGAGGGGACCCCCTCTAGCTTTCCTGTTTCCACAGGCAGGCAACGTGGCTAAGCCTCCCAAGGGCATTGCTGTTCTAAGCCTTATCTCTCACTGTGGAATAAAGAGCTTTGTCCCAGCTAAGGGAGCTGCAGGTGTCAGGGAGTAGGTGGGAGAGGTGTTTTGAAAGCCAGAGGGCATTTTGCCAGGCCCCTGAAATCCCTTTCTTCAGACACTGCCTTCTCGTAAAGCAGTCGTGCTGAGCCCAGCAACCTGTGAGGCCCCGCAGAGATGACCTGTGTGCTTGCGGTGGGAGAGGTGGAGTCTGGGTGTGAACAGAACTCCTTCTCCCAGGGGGTCCTAGGGATTCCCAGACTCGACTGGGGGAGGGGGGTTTAAAGCGTCCAAAACCCAGGCCACACGGAGACTAATGACATTATAGTATGTGGGGTGAGTCCAGGCACTGGTGGGTTTGGAAGCTCTTTGAGTGGTTCCAATTGCTGACAAGTTTGGGAACCACTGACCTTGACCCAAAACCAAGTCTGCCTCCCAAACTCCGGTTCTCGCTCACCTGCCAGACCCCGCATTCATCCACGCCCCTGCCTAGAAGGCTTCTCTGCCCCACAGGCTGGCTCCCAAAGCTGTGATTCCAGCCAAGGTTGCATGTGGACCCAAGGTTTATGAAGCTTCTCCGTGAGGGATGGATGTGGGTGCCTCCAGCACCCGGCTGGGGAGTGAAGGAGTTAAAGGGCCAGGGAGTGACTGCGGGCTGTTTTCTGGGCCACCAGAGTGCATGCAAATGCCTGTCATGATTACCTCACCCGGACATGAGCAAACCATAAATAAAAAGGCCAAAATGTAGAACAAAGAGGGCAAAACCCAGGTGCACTCGATGCCTTCTTTTGAACTTGTAATGGACTTACTTTCCACCCTGTCTCTCTTGTAGCCTGTTTACAGATCGGTTTGGAACCTCCAAATCCCGTTCGATTTGCAGGTTAAGATCACCTTACTATTCATCCCTCTGTCAAGGGCTACAAGGTCAAGAATGGCTCCGGTCATTCATTGGGGGCTGAGGAAGAGGCACCCCGTCTTTCCAGGCCTTGCTGACAGTCCCTCCTCCCGCTCTTTGTCGCTCATGAAGCCTCTGCTTCTGACCCTTCTCAGCCTTCTCTGTGAGCACCTGGTGAGGCTGTCACTGCCGTCCAGCTCATTTCAATCAAGTTGAAGCTGGTGGGTGGCTTTGCAAGTTGGCTAGACTCGCTTTAATTTGGAACCAACAAATGGTAAAAAGAAAGTTCGTCGCTTAATTGAGGGTAAGCTGTTCTATGTTTTCACTCTACCTTCTGTACAGAGAGCTCTCTCCGCCTGTCCTCCATGGTGTCTGAATGCCCACCATCGTGCTCTTTGGCAGACACTGTAGCCATATCTGTAGTTTTCATGCATAGGAACAGTAAGCCATCGTCCCTATTATGACACCACTGGTCTCGTGCCAGAGACCTGGCTTCAAATCCCAGGTGGGTATCTTGGCAAGTTACTTATACTTCAATTAAGAAAAAAAAAGAAGTTAGTTGATTTGCAATGTTGTGTTAGTTTCAGGTGTACAACAAAGTGATTCAGTTTTTATATATATATATATATATATATATATATATATTCCTTTTCAGATTCTTTTCCCTTGTAAATTATTACAAAATATTGAGTATAGTTCCCTGTGCTGTACAGTAGGTCCTTGTTGTTTATCTATTTTATATATGGTAGCGTGTATATGCTAATCCCAAGCTCCTAATTTATCTCTCCTCTTGAGCCTCTGCTTCCTCTTCTGTTAGGAGTTTAGTTAACAATAATAGCTAAGATTTATTGAACATGTACTATGTACCAGGCACTGGGCTAAGTGTTTTAGGGTCATTTGTCTTATTTAATCTTCACAACAATAGAGTGAGATCAGTATTAATATTATCCCCATTTTAGAGGCAACGACACTGACTCTCAGGTTATTTAACTTCCCCAAGGTCCCAGAACTGGTGAGTGATGGAGCCAAGACAAACTGACCCCAGATCCCACACTAAGGCATCTTCTACTGGAAGAGTTTAGCATCTTAGACCAGCAGATGCCCTTTAACATCACAGGGGTTTCCAATTGATGTTAGTTGATGAAAACCAGGGTCTCATGTCCTTTAAGAGTGAGGAGGGGGTAGGGTTAGAGCTTCAAGATATTAAATGATATACCCAAAGCCACACAACTAGTGAGGGTAGAGCCAGGATTTGAGCTCACACTAGCCTACTGTCAAGTCAGCACTCATGATGTCTACACTGTTCTACCAGCAGAAGAGCTTACGTGTGTGTGTGTACACCTTTCAGGGTCTGATACACAGAATGGACTCAGTAAATATTATTATTTCTATATAAACACATATGATGTACTGAATCTGTTACCCATAGGATCCTGTAGAAGTGCAGCCTGGGAAACATTGTGCATGCTGAGTGCCTTGGAAGAGTGAGGAGTGCCAAAGTGTATGCTGTTAAGATGAACTTGATTTTGCTGAAGGCCCTGGCTCCTGGTATCCCCTCATCCCTCATGGGTTAGGGCTCTGGTCATTCAGAACTGAAAATAGTAGGATGACCCAGACATGAAATGGGAGGCTTCACCCAGGACTGAGCAGTGGGGTGGCGTTCCGGAACATACACATGAAAATATTCCAGGCGAGGCTGGAGGGAACGGGCGCTGGGTTGGTTCAGACAGTGTTCTCTGAGACCTGGGCTGGGGGTGTGTCTGATCCACATGTGAGCTATCAGCTCGACAGGCTCACCCCCATTGGCAGCCAGCTCCCTCCTACCTGCACACCATCCGTCACAGGGGAAGATAAGGGAGGGCAACTTTGTATAGCCTGTCCCTCCTCCCAGAAGACAAGTCAGAATCCACATCTTATAGATGCTGGCTTTTCAGCTTCCTTGTCTCACACCAAAGAGGGTATGTATCTCCACGGTGAAGCAAGGGCACAAAGCCGCCTCATTTGTCTCTATAGAGCTTCAGGCCGCTGGCCCTCTGGCATGGGCAAAGCTAAATATGGATCTGGTGGGAAAAACCAGTCTGGTAGTAGTCTGGTCAGACCTCCTCTCCTTTTAAGGGAGTCCTCATTTTGGCAAACATCTGAGCCTGGACTAGGCAATGGCCTCTCAATCCACCATTCATTCATTCAGCAAAAATGGAATGAGGGTCATCTAAATTTCAGGCCTTGTAATATGCTTGCAATAGTAATAACTGAATGTTTAAATAGCATTTCAGTGTATAGAGCACTTTTCACAAAACACATCCTTTCATTTGATCCGCATGGTAACCTCATGATGACCCCACTTTTGAAACTGGAAAACTGGGGCTCAGGGCAGCTATATTTCTTACCTATGGATGCACAGCTAGTAAGTGGCCAGTACTTTCACACATTATCTCATTTAATCTTTAATCCTTTGAGGTAAGTGTTATCTCTAGCAGATAAATAAGGAAATGAGGCTTAGTGGTGTTGAGTAACTTACCCAAAACCACACAGCCAACAAAGTGGCAGAGCCCAGCTTCTAACTCCATATCCCATGTTCTTTTCCCCAAAGAAAGAGATACAGCCCTACTCTTGGGATCCTAGAGTCCAATTGGGCAACAAGATACATTAATATTTGTAAAGAAGATTTTCCTGCTGCTATCCAAGTAGGTCCTTTTCCTGAGCCTAGAATCCCCTGACTTCTCTCTTGAAGCACTGCTCTCCCTGCTTTCCTCCTTTGGTTAAAATATTTGTCTAATAGAGCTGGTCTGTAGCACCAGACTTAACAGATAGGTGTCACTGCTGAGCCATCTGAAAATTACTTAACCTTAGGTTTTCAGACATCAGCAAATAAATTTGTTCCTAACAATCTGTAAGTTAAGCATCCACCTATTACGCTTACTTATTATTATTATTATTATTTTTTTTTTTTTGCGGTATGCGGGCCTCTCACTGCTGTGGCCTCTCCCATCGCGGAGCACAGGCTCCGGACGCGCAGGCTCAGCTGCCGTGGCTCACGGGCCCAGCCGCTCCGCGGCATGTGGGATCCTCCTGGACCGGGGCACGAACCCGTGTCCCTGCCTCGGCAGGCGGACCCCCAACCACTGCGCCACCAGGGAAGCCCTACGCTTACTTATAATAGAGCTTTCTCTATATCTGTGTCTATAGGTGCTGAAGGGCAACCAATAAAAAGAGCAGTAAAACTTGAGTGGTCTGATCAGAGAAGATTTCCTAATGGAAGGAAATTTCAAGCTGGGCTTTGAAAGGACACAAATATTTCCCATTTTCAACTTAATTATCCCAGATGCCGTGTCCGTAGACTGTAAACTGTTTGGTTGGCATAAAGACATTTTTACAACCTGGGAGACTTCTCTATCTCTGCCTCGAAGCTGAAATGCAGACTTTAACTGGGCTGTCATCTATTAAGCACCTACTGTGTATCCCAGGTACTACATGACATATTTTCACATGCATTATTGTCCTTAATTCTCACTATCACGTGCTATAGTAGTTATTATTGTACCCATTTTGCAGTTGAGGAAACTGAGAGCCAGAGAAGTTTAGTAATTTCCTCAAGGTCACACAGCTAACAAGCAGTGGAGATGGAATTGGAACTCATCTCTCTGACTCCAAGTCCACTCCGTCTAGCTTCCACACTGATTCTAAATTCTGTGTATTTGGTTTCCACTTGCCCCTGTGGGTTGGGTACCCCATCTGGACCTAAGATGGATCTACAAAGGCAAGGGTGTTTCCTCTGTGACATGGGGGAGGAAAGGGAGGAGGTGTGGTAAAGTGGGGGGCCCTAGTCCAAACGGGTGGCAAGCAGACAAGCCTGTCTGTGCAATGGCTTGGAAATCTCCCCCTCTGGAGTTAATTTCAGTCACAGTGTCTTTCCTATTAAATGGAGCAGTTGGTTGGCTGTAGGTGTCAGAAAGGACTTATAAAACTGGAATCCAGTCTAATCTTAGGGGGAGGGGAGTATGTGTGTGTGAGAGACAGAGAGAAGAGGGGGGAAGGAGAAGGGAGGGAGAGGAAGCTGGCAGTGTGTGCACATACTCGTGAGGTAAAGAGAGCAGTTTGTTAGTTCTCCACTGTTGGTGGCTGATGAAATTCAGAGCTAGTTCTGGTTTGTGCAGGGAAGCTGGATCATGTCCCCACGTCTGCTGGTCTGAGATGCTTCCTCATCTACTTTAAGAGCTGTTGCCTGGCTTTACCTGCTGTTCTGGGGAACCTAGGACACTGTTTTAGGACCACCGGTATTTGGCACCTCGGAGTCACAAGGCTGTAATTGACCAGGCTAGTCTTCATTCAAGCAATGATTTATTGTTTCCAGTGAGTTAAGCGCTGTGCTGTGTGTGTGACCAAATTGGTTTTAATTAATTTTCTCACCAAATTTATGGAATTGGAATTATTATCCCCATTTTACGATTGGGAAACTGAGGCGCAGAGAAGTTGCCCAAGGTCACAAAGATAATAAATACAAGATTGAGAATTTGAACTCAGGTTTTTAAAATTATTATCCCCATTTTACGATTGGGAAACTGAGGCGCAGAGAAGTTGCCCAAGGTCACAAAGATAATAAATACAAGATTGAGAATTTGAACTCAGGTTTTTAAAATTATTTCCCCTGAATCATGCCTTTCAGTACCCTTCCAAAAGAACTGGCTGAGGAAGGGGCAAGAAAATTAGGTGCCCTATGACCTATGACCTGCTGTGGATGTGTGAAAACATATAAAGATGTATCTATAAACTACTTCACAAGCAAAAAAAAGTAAGATAAAATAAGAGAAACTTTGCATTTCCCAAAATGTAGCCATGTTTTTCAAATCTTCATTTATACCCTTGTAAGTATACCAACATGAACATTTTGGAATCAAAATATGTTATCCATAATCCACTTTTAAGTTCCTTAGCTAAAAAGGAACTACAGATTCGCAAAGGGCACAAAAAAAGATTAAACATCTTTTCCGTTATCCTCCAAATCTTAATTTTTCCGGAATAGCTCTCCACCCTGTGGTCTACAAATTCACAGTGAATGAGGCTCTCCAGCCTGGGAGGGTCTTGCTCTTTTGTACTTTTCCAAGGACCTGGGTCCTGACCAGGGGCAGTTTCCGCAGAAGGCGGGCACGGATGCCCGTCAGGTGTCCTGGGCCAATAGCCATGGCCCGGCCACAACGCCACCACATCGAGGCCCGGCCCCGACGCAGCAGCCAGGCTGTTTCCTAGCGACCAGGTAGGGCAGAGAAGGCCTCAGACCAGCCGCCCAGGCTGGAGTAGAGTCACTGAGCACCGGGCCTGACTTGGCAGCCCTCGCGGACAGCATATGGGACTGAACAGATGGGCTGGCACGGGCACCCCCAAGCTAGAAACATAAAGGCGAGAGTGGAACGGCAGAGGGGACAGGGAGAAAGACAGAGAAGGATGGGTCAGGAGTTGGCTCGCTGAGCCAGCCTGGGTGAGGCGCTTTGGGGGCAGGCTTGATGCTGGAAGATGCAGACAAAGGACACAGCTTCTGCGTTATTCAGCAGCCCTGCATGGAGAGTCTCGCTTTCCCGCACACCCTCCCCAATGAATGGTAGTGGCACTCAAGGCCATCCCAAGGGGGGGCTGAGGCACATGCCTGCAGGTATCAGTCTTGGGCTGCCTAAGGCAGCCTTAGTAGCAAGAGGTCCCATTTCTCAATCCCATGCTCCCCTTTTCCCTATTGATATGCCTCTCTCCTCCCTGCTCTTCATTTGCCCCAGCCCAAATGCAAGCATCTCTTTGCCTGCAAAGACTGATTCTTTTTATTTATTTATTTTTTAAGCAAACCAAACCTAAAAAAGAGAGGGTGACAGTCACATGAACATTTTAGACTAGGGACCTATTTTATTTTAGGGCTAGAATGTGTTTATATTGAGATGGAGGAGTTTCTGAAGCTGGCTTGGAATGGTAGGAAAGGTCATAAGAACAGGGGATCACCAGCCTGCAGAAGGGAAGACTTGGGTGTTTGGGGGAACATGACTCATAGGTAATGAAAAACTGAAGAGCTGTTGTATGAAAGAGGAAATTCACTTAGTCTCCAAAGAGTAGAACAAGCAGGTGGAAGTTCCAAGGAGATAAATTTAAGTTCCATTATATGGAATTTGGTTCTCATAATTAAAGCTACCTTACAATGGAATGATGCCTTTAGAGGGTAGCGAACTCCTCATCAGTGGAGGTGCTCCAGCAAAGACTGAACAACCACCTGGTAGAATGTTGGAGAAGCCATCCAACCACTGAATGAGATTAAGACTCTTCCAACCCTGCATGTCTATAACTGTGTGAAAGGAGCTATATTGAATAACTCAAAAACTTGATTCAGGTAATGTTGAATTCCACACTCTTTGGCAGTTGTCCTTTTTGAATGAGACATCATCCTAGAAAAGGCATTGTGGAGATCAAAGGTAGCATGAGAGAGAGAAAGAGTGGGGGTGGGGAGCGGGAGGGGGTGCGGGGGAGAGGCAGGCGGAGGCTATTATACTGTTGTAGACCTAGTTTATTAAAAGTCTTTGCCAGTTGCCCAGGGGACATTGTCCTGCATGGTCACCTGTGCATGGATAGACAGTGTGTCCTTCAACAAGTCCAGCAGGACCTGGCCCTGCAAGCCCTCTTCCTAGCTAGGTGGGGCGGAGGGAGGGAGGTGCGGGAGCGTACTGAAATGTGACAGGGGCCATTTCTTTTCTAGCATCTCAGAGAAACCCCACCATCCTGTGGCCTGGAAATGGGGACTTGTTCTGGGTCACAGAACTGCAGGGAGTGTATGAGTGTGCGTGTGCGTGTGCCTGTGTGTTGTCTTGTGACAGTGTGTTTGGGTTGTGGTTTTTTTCCCAAACGGCTTAATACGCCAATGTTTGTGGAGCATCCTTGGAATCTTTGGCGTAATTATTGTTAATTGCTTAGACTATTCTATAAACTCATCCAATTAAGAGAAAGTTATTAACTTTATAAAATATCACAGGCATCCCACAGTGCCATGTGTAGACAGAATAACAGTTTGAGAGGCAAAGTCAGCGTGAAATATCATGCAAATGAGGAGGCTTATTTACTTCTTTTTAAAAATACGACAACATCCACACTGTAGGGGTGGATTTCCTCTCAGTTGGCCAGAAACACTTGGGCCAGTGACTGAGCCCGGAGGGCTTCCCAGCCTGGTCCAGCCTCCCTAGAATTTGCCTGGGGCACTTTTATTTGAGACATCCAGGAGCTCAGATGGTGTTCCCAGCAGACTCCAGAACCCCAGCTCCACCACTTAATCAGCTGTGCGACCTTTCAGTGCCTACCTAGCCTCTCTGAGCCTCCATTTCCTTCTCTGCAAGATGGGAATACCGATCTCCTAGTGTTGTCTAGAGGATTCAATGAGTTAATACACAGAAAACATTTCAAGTAATACCTGACATGTGGTAATAGTCAACAAATTTTGGTGAATAAGGATATCTTTATAATTGCTAGACTTTTTATTATAACTCTGTGAAAGGGTCAGTATTTCCCATAAAGTTCCTCTCATCTGTTATACCACAGTAAGATATTATAAAGTCCCATTATATTGTTCATTATAGTATTATTATTGTAAGATCAGTCATGGCTGGGCTGAAATTTTTTATCTTTTTTTCCAGCTTTATTGAGATATAATTAACATATAATACTGAGTAAATTTAAGATGTACAATGTGATGATTTTAGATATGCAGATATCACTGTGAGATAGTGATTTCAGTTCCTTCAGATAAATACCGGAAGTGATATTGCTTGATCATACTGTTATTCTATTATTAATAGTTTGAGGTGGGATGAATGGGGAGATTGGGATTGACATATATACACTAATATGTATAAAATAGATAACTAATAAGAACCTGCTGTATAAAAAAAATTAATTAAATTTTTAAAAAAGATTCAGATCTATCTGTGGAGTCAGAACAAACATCTCTCGTGTAATAATTCCTCAACTAATAGGAAACATTTAAATTTATGTTCCCATTCAGACTGGGGAAAACAAAAAACATTCTGCCAGTTAAACTATGGCAGATAGTCATAAAGAGGGAACAATCTGTTGTCAGGAGAGACTGTGGGAGATGAAAAAGGAAAATTGAAAAAAAAAGGAAAAAACATAGTTTGAGGAACTTCCATACTGTTTTCCAAAGTGTCTACCAATTTACATTCCCACCAGCAGTGCACAGGTTTCCCCGTTTTTCCACATCCTCCAGAGGAATTATCTCTTGTCTTTTTCATGATAGCCATTCTAGCAGGTGCGAGGTGATCGCTCAATGTGGTTTTCATTGTGATTCCCTGATGATTAGTAATGTTGAGGATCTTTTCATATGCCTGTTGACCATTTCTCTATCATCTTTGAAAAAAATGTCTGTTCAGTTCCTTTGTCCATTATATAATTAGGTTATCTGTGGTTTTGCTGTTGAGTTTTATGAGTTCCTTATATTTTTGATTATTAATCCCTTATCAGTATATGGTTTGCAAATATTTTCTTCCATTTGTAAGTTTCCTTTTCATTTTGTTGACTCTTTTTTTTTTTTTTTTTTTTTTTTTTTTTTTTT